>NC_041391.1:386404468-386466278 GCF_002162155.2 Triticum dicoccoides
AGGGAGGGGGCGACGGCCGGCGGCGGGATGGAGGAGGGAGGGGGCGACAGTGCGGCGACGGGATGTAGGAGGGAGGATGCGACAATGCGGCGGCGGCGGACGATAGGGTGCTTGGGGTGAGTGGAGAAAGAGAGGAGAGTGAGGGGCGGCCTGGTGATAGGATGGCTTTAGCAGTAGTGCACTTCTGGGTAACGCGCTGCTGCTAAACGCCCTAGCAGTAGCGCCTTCCGATAAAAATCACTACTGCTAAGTGTAAGCATGCAAAAATACATTGGCCATCAATGATCTTTTTTGTGTACAATCTAAATTGTCAATATGAGTCCTCTCCGGTAAGAACCAGAGGAGACTCATATTGCGGCCACAAATTCTACACATCGAGTTCAATGAAGACCAAGTGGTTGTGGTAGTTTAAGAAGTAACATATTTGTGGTGGTAAACACCCTATTCGCGGAGCGAGGTGGGACTAAACTTGTGGACTGAACTTAGCAGTAGCGAGCTTTATCGAAAGGTGCCACTCCTACCATCAATAGTAGTAACACGATATGGAATACGTCGCTACTTCTATAACTAGCTTGACGGCGAGGTCATGGCAATTATAGCAGTAGTGCTATTTACAGAGGACACACTACTGCTATTTTTCTTTCAGCAACGTGTTTTTGTGGCACGCGCTGCTGCTAAATAGCAGTAGCGCCGTATCTTAAAGAGCGTTGCTGGTAAGATTCTATGTATAAGGTTTTTCCTAGTAGTGAGATCTGGCTTGAACTTGCTAGGCCAGACGACACGGTGAAGCTCTAGAGTGAACGCTCGACAGCCTGCCAAGTTCACAAGGGCCCGCCGTGGAGGGGGAGCCTGGTCTTGACGCCCACATGGAACTACCTCGGGCTGCACACGGTCCTGGCGCAGGGTCTCTAGGGGTGCTGGGAGCGTCGCGCCTCTCCCTGAGGCCGCTGCACCACCCGATAACTTTCTTCATCGCGCGCAGGCGCCCTGCACGGCGGGTCGCACTGGGGGGCTTCACGCCTTGGCTCGGGGACGACATCTTGCCGAAGAGGAGGAGGAGGAGATCCATGGGCCACATCACCCGCCTGAGGCGGCGGGGAGGCAACAAACGAGACGGCTCAGGAGCCTCTCAAGCAGCACTGATGCGCTCAAGTGATGTGGTCCAACTAGTCCTCGTAGAGGTCATCAACCGGGCGGCAGCGCAGAAGCTCACGCGCCATGAGCAGCGCCGCCTGCGCGTTTGCCGGCCCGCAACAAGCATGGGAAGACAAAGCAGCAGCCAAGGTCAGCGATGGAGTGGAAGTGCGGCCGTCACGTCGCACAGAGGGCAGCAGTGACGAGTCCTGCTGTCGTGGGCCACAGAGCCGGTGGCCGCGTTGGCCGCAGGTGGCGGGGAGCACCGTTGCCCGTTGGCATTGTCTAGGCAACGCACGCAGCGAGGGCTGCCCGGCGCTCAGCACGAACTCGACGAGCATCCGCCATGAGAACAACGGAGCGATGGCGAAACAACCGACGAGAGAGAGGCTTCGACACGCCCTACCGGGCGTGCCAAATGTCGGATTCAGGGCTCCGTGGGCCTAAGAAAGGTTCGAACTCTAGGGCGTGTGCGAAGAACTCAACCTCTCCAGCCATCCAACTCGTTGCTCTCACAGTCTAGCTTGATGAACAGGGAAGGAAATTGACACGGCAGTTTACCCAGGTTCGGGCCACCTTGCGGTGTAAAACCCTACTCCTACTTTGTGGTGGATTAGCCTCGCGGGGGATGAGGATGAACTAGTATAGGGGGAAGAACAACCTTAGGAGGCTTGTTCTTGTGCTTGTGGTGGATTCTGAGAGCTCTCTCTAGGAGTCGACCCCTTGCTACGGTGGTGGCTAAGCTATATTTATAGTGGCCTCGATTCTCTTCCCCCGAAAATTAGGCAGGAAGGGATCCCACAGCGGACAATTTTGAAGGTGGAAAAGTAGTACATCTTATCCTGACGAAAGGTGGTCTTCTCCTGCAAAGCTCCTGGTTGTGATGTCGTGGTGGGCTCGACGATGACATCCGTCCTGCCGTCCTGGCGGTCTTGGTCTTGTTGCATGCAAACGGTAACCTTTGGTTGATTCTTTGGGACTCTGCGTCTGCGCTTGCCTCCTTAGCACCAAAGAGGAAACCTGTCGCTCTGTGCCCGCTGGCGCCCGCCTGGCCTTGGTCGTCATGGCTAGCGTCACCTCAACCTCATGAGGTGAGTGCTTGCATAGAAATCTCCGCTCCTCAGGAGGCCGCCTGGGGAGGCCGCTCCTTCCAGAGGTCTTGGTGTCGTCCGCCTCGCGAGGCTTGGCCCCTCGCAAAGGTCTTGTCTTGTTGATGCTGAAGATGGGCCGTACTAGGTTGTTGATGGAGCCACGCCATGGGCCGCAGGCAGGCAAGTTTGGGTACCCTGGTTCCCAGAATGCTAACAACATCAGATGAAATATACACGTACGAGGATACTGTTTGGCAAGTAAACATTGAGATGTGCACGTACGAGGATAATGTTTGGCAAATAAAGATTTGACGTGCACAATAGGCACATGAGCAGTCAAATCAGAGCTTTCAAATTTTGTAAACAAATGAAACGTATCACATAAAAAGGGCATACATGAAATAACAAGGTATGTATTGGTGTATTTCCTTTCTTTCTATAGGTTTGTGCGTCAAGAAAAATATTAGAAGGAAACCTTAGCGTCTTGCGTTGGACATCCATCCAATTCTAGCACCTAGCCGGCCTATAATATTAGCAAACCCACGTACAACACAAGAGGAAAGAGCCAACACATGAGGAGAACCACATAGGGAAGGAGATGCGCCCCTTGCGGCGGCGTCGAGGAGACCGAAGAGAAAACACCCGACGACTCACACACAAGAAGAGCACGTAGAGGAGAGGGTGGGCACAACTGAAGAGAAGTTCTAGAGTAGGAAGGCACAAAGGCGAGGCAGCCAGAACCCACACAAAAGAACACCCGAGGGGTAGCAACGAGGTAGAGCATGCCCCGGCAGGATTGAAGACAAGGTCGCCTGATGTCTGCTAGAACTACGTTCGTATTTCCCCAAAGAGGAAGGTATGATGCAGTATAGCGATGGTAGGTATTTTCCTCAGTGATGAGAACAAGGTTATCGAACTAGTAAGAGAACCTCCTCACACCACGTAAACAACACCTGCACACAAAGAACAAATACTTGCAACCCGATGTGTTAAAGGGGTTGTCAATCCCTTTCGGGTACGGCGCCTCAAGATAGGCAAATAATGTGAGGTAAAAGTGGTAGATAGGATAAATAGATCACGAAACAAATAAATTGCAGCAAGGTATTTTTGTATTTTTGGTTTAATAGATCTGAAAATAAATGCAAAGGAAAATAGATCGCAAAGGCAAATATGATGAAAAGAGACCCGGGGGGCTTAGGTTTCAGTAGTGGCTTCTCTCGAGAAAAATAGCAAACAGTGGGAAAACAATTACTGTTGGGAAATTTATAGAACTTCAAATAATCATGACGATATCCAGGCAATGATCATTATATATGCATCACGTCCAAGATTAGTAGACCGACTCCTGCCTACATCTACTACTATTACTCCACACATCGACCGCTATCCAGCATGCATCTAGTGTATTAAGTTCATGGAAAAACAGAGTAATGCAATAAGAACGATGACATGATGTAGACAAGATCCATTTATCTATTTATTTAGATACATACCCCATCTTGTTATCCTTAGTAGCAATGATACATACGTGTCGGTTTCCCTTCTGTCACTGGGATCAAGCACCGTAAGATCGACCCCACTACAAATCACCTCTTCTCATTGCAAGATAAATAGATCAAGTTGGCCAAACAAAACCCAAATATCGGAGAAGAAATACGACGCTACAAGCAATCATGCATATAAGAGATCAAAGAAGAGTCAAATAACTTTCATGGATAAAACATAGATCTGATAATAAACTCAAAGTTCATCGAATCCCAACAAACACACCGCAAAAACGATTACATCATATGGATCTCCATGAGACCATTGTATTGATAATCAAGAGAGAGAGAGGATGCCATCTAGCTACTAACTACGGACTCGTAGGTCTACAAAGACTACTCACGCATCATCGGAGAGGCACCAATGGAAGTGGTGAACCCCTCCGTGATGGTGTCTAGATTGGACCTGGTGGTTCTGGACTCTGCGGCGGCTGGAATTGATTTTCGTCGACCCCCCCAGGGTTTCTGGAATATTGGGGTATTTTTAGAGCAAAGAGGCGGTTTAGGGGGCACCTAAAGCGGACACAACCCACCAGGGCACGCCTGGGCTTCCTGGCGTGCCCTGGTGGGTGCTGCTCCCCTCGAGGTACCCCCTAGGTGCTTCCTTGGCCCACTGGATGTCTTCTGGCCCAAAAAAATCCTCAAGAAGTTTAGCTGCGTTTGGACTCTGTTTGATATTGATTTCCTCGATGTAAAAAACATGCAGAAAACAGCAACTGGCACTGGGCACTATGTCAATAGGTTAGTACCAAAAAATGATATAAAATGACTATAAAATGATTGTAAAACATCCAAGAATGATAATATAACAGCATGGAACAATCAAAAATTATAGATACGCTGGAGACGTATCATAGCCACACACATGGCGGCCACGAAAGATGTGGAGAAGGAACATCGCGGTAGCAGGGGCGGCATGCTGCAACGTCTCAGACACAACCCACCAGGGCACGCCTGGGCCTCCTGGCGCGCCCTGGTGGGTTCTGCTCCCCTCGAGGCACCCCCAGGTGCTTCCTTGGCCCACTGGATGTCTTCTAGCGCAAAAAAGTACTCAAGAAGTTTCGCTGCGTTTGGACTTCATTTGATATTGATTTCCTGCGATGTAAAAAGCATGCAGAAAGCAACAACTGGCACTGGGCACTATGTCAATAGGTTAGTACCAACAAATGATATAAAATGACTATAAGATGATTGTAAAACATCCAAGAATGATAATATAACAACATGGAACAATAAAAAATTATGGATACGTTGGAGATGTATCAACATCTCCAAGCTTGATTCCTGCTCGTCCTCGAGTAGGTAAATGATAAAAATAGAATTTTGATGTGGAATGCTCCCTAATGTATTCATTACATTTCTTTTCTTTATATCATGGACATATGGACTACTATATGATTCAAAACAATAGTCTAGTTTTCACATGAAGACTTTAATACTCAAGCATACCAAAAAGCAACCATGTCTTTCAAAATATCAACACTAAAGCAAGTTATCCCTAGCCCATTATGCTCAATCATTGATCCATTCATGAAACACACTCGAATATTAGCTACATCCAATGCTCAAATACGATTATAGTGCCCCTTAGTTGGTGCTTTATAAGAGAAGATGGAGGCTCAAATTCAAAACAAAAATTGCATAAGTAAAAGAAAGGCCCTTCGCGGAGGGAAGTAGGGATTTGTAGAGGTGCCAGAGCTCAAAGATTAAATTGAGAGATAAAAAATATTTTTGAGAGGCATACTTTTCCCACCAACGAAAACGACTTAGAGATCTCAACACTTTCCATGCTAGATACACCATAGGCGGTTCCCAAACAGAAAATAAAGTTTATTCCTTTTTCCACCATTATTTTCACTTTCCATGGCTAGCTGAATTCACGGTTACCCTCCATACCAACACTTTCCAAGGAATTTATTATTTGACAACATAAAGTAAATTCATTTTTCATTTCGGGACCGGGCATCCCAAATACTTGTCGTACTCTCGTGCAATGACAAGTGAATAAACAGTCATTGTGAGAATACCACATCTAGCATGGAAAATATTGGTCACCCTTCACCGCCTCGTGAGCGGTAGAGCACACAAAAGAGAAATTTATTTTGAAAATTAGAGATGGCACATGCAAATTTGCTTAGAACGGCATGGAAATACCGCATATAGGTAGGTATAGTGGATTCATCTGGCAAAAACTGGTTAAAATGGTTTTGGATGCACAAGTAGTGATCATACTTAGTGCAAAATGAAGGCTAGTAAAAAGATTGAGAAGCGACCAACCAAAAAGGGAAAAATCTCGTACCCAATCATTAAGCATAAGTAACACCGAATAATGCACCATAAGTAGGATATAAATTTCATTGCATAACTATTGACTTTCGTGCTTGCATAGGGAATCACAAACCTTAACATCAATATTCTTACTAAAGCACAATTACTCATCAACATGACTCACATATCATATCATATCTCTAAACCATTACTAAGAATCAAGTTTATTTTTTCAGTGATCTTCATGAAAGTTTTTATTATATCCACCTTGGATATCTATCACTTTGGGACTATTTTCATATGTTGCTTTGGATAAGCTCAAACAAATATAAGTTAAGATCATGAGCATAATTTTTTCTTTCTCTCAAAATAATCTAAGTGTAGTAAGGAGAATTTGTTAAAACTTTACTAACTCCCAAATAAATGCAAGTGAAGCATGAGAGCATTTCTTCAAAAATAACGAAGCACACCGTGCTCAAAAAGATATAAGTGAAGCACTAGAGCAAATCCATGGCTCTAAAAATTTAAGTGAAGCATAGGAGCAAGTATAGCATAATTTTTGGCTCTCTAAAAAATGGTGTGTCCAGCAAGGATTCAACACTTAAAACACAAAGCAAAACAAGCAAAGACTCATATCATACAAGACGCTCCAAGCAAAACTCATAGTATGTGACGAATAAAGATATAGTTTCAAGTAAAATACCGATGGTTGTTAGAAGAAAGTGGGGACGCCACTCGGGGCATCCCCAAGCTTAGTTGCTTGCTACTTCTTCGAATATTATCTTGGGGTGCCTCGGGCATCCCCAAGATTAGCCTTTTGCTAATCCTTATTCCTTCATCCATCGTAAGATCACCCAAAACTTGAAAACTTTAATCACATAAAACTCAAACAAAACCTTCGTGAGATCCGTTAGTATAAGAAAGCAAACCACTACTATAAGTACTGTAGCAAACCTATTTTTTTTTTTGCATTATATATACTGTATTCCAACTTTTCTATGGCAAAAGCGCATCAAATAAAACCATAGAATCATCTAAACAAGCACACAACGCAAAGAAAACAGATTTTGTCAAAAACAGAACAGTCTGTAGCAATCTGAATATTTCAAATACTTCAGTAACTCCAAAAATTCTGAAATAAATTGGTGGATGTGAGTAATTTGTCTATTAATATTATTCAAAAATAATCAACTTAAAAGCAATATTCTGTTAAAAATGAAAAATAATCTCGTGAGTGCAAAAGTTTTTGTTTTTCAGCAAGATCAAATCAACTTTCACCCAAAACTTCCCAAAGGCCTTGCTTGGCACAAACACTAATTAAAACATAAAAACCACAATCATAATAGTATCATAATTGTGAAAACACACAAGAATAAAAAGCAAAAAGCAAAAAAATATTTTATTCATTGGGTTGCCTCTTAACATGCTCTTCCTTTATAGCCATTAAGATAGGCATGGGATTTCAATGATGCTCAAATGAAAGACAAGAATTGAAGCATAAAGAGAGCATCATAAAACATGTGAAAAACACATTTAAGTCTAACATATTTCCTATGCATAGGCATTTTATAAGCGAACAAATTATCAAGACAAGAAATTTCTAGCATATGCAAAGGAGAGGAACAAAACATTGACAATCTCAACATAACGAGAGGTAATTTAGTAACACGAAAATTTCTACAACCATATTTTCCTATCTCATAATAATTCCATGTGGGATCATAATCAAATTCAACAATATAACTATCATATAAAATGATCCACATGCATGCATAGTTGACACTCTTCCACAATAGTGGGATTAACATCAAATAAAGTCTTGACCTCTCCAAGCCCACTTTCATCAAAATCGAGATTGAACACTCTCCAAATATGTGGGATTACTTTTACCTAAAGTTTACGCTCTTCCAAACCCACTTTCAATATTATAGCAAACATATTCATCATGAGGCTTAAATAAATTTTCAAGATCTTAAGAAGAATCACCCCAATCATGATCATTGTGTTGGAAATATGCCCTAGAGGCAATAATAAAAGGATTATTATTATATTTCCTTGTTCATGATAATTGTCTTTATTCATGCTATAATTGTATTATCCGGAAATCGTAATACACGTGTGCATACATAGACCATAATATGTCCCTAGTAAGCCTCTAGTTGACTAGCTCGTTGATCAACAGATAGTCATGGTTTCCTGACTATGGACATTAGATGTCATTGATAACGGGATCACATCATTAGGAGAATGATGTGATGGACAAGACCCAATCCTAAGCATAGCACAAGATCGTATAGTTCGTTTTGCTAGAGCTTTTCCAATGTCAAGTATCTTTTCCTTAGACCATGAGATCGTGTAACTCCCGGATACCGTAGGAGTGCTTTGGGTGTACCAAACGTCACAACGTAACTGGGTGACTATAAAGGTGCACTACAGGTATCTCCGAAAGTGTTTGTTGGGTTGACACGGATCGAGACTGGGATTTGTCACTCCGTATGACGGAGAGGTATCTCTGGGCCCACTCGGTAATGCATCATCATAATGAGCTCAAAGTGACCAAGTGTCTGGTCACGGGATCATGCATTACGGTACGAGTAAAGTGACTTTCCGGTAACGAGACTGAACGAGGTATTGGGATACCGATGATCGAGTCTCGGGCAAGTAACGTACCGATTGACAAAGGGAATTGTATACGGGGTTGATTGAATCCTCGACATCGTGGTTCATCCGATGAGATCATCGAGGAGCATGTGGGAGCCAACATGGGTACCCAGATCCCGCTGTTGGTTATTGACCGGAGAGCCGTCTCGGTCATGTCTACGTGTCTCCCGAACCCGTAGGGTCTACACACTTAAGGTTCGGTGACGCTAGGGTTGTAGAGATATAAGTATGCAGCAAACCGAAAGTTGTTCGGAGTCCCGGATGAGATCCCGAACGTCAGAGGAGTTCCGAAATGGTCCGTAGGTAAAGAATAATATATAGGAAGTGCAGTTTCGGCCATCGGGAGAGTTTCGGGGGTCACCGGTATTGTACCGGGACCACCGGAAGGGTCCCGGGGGTCCACTGGGTGGGGCCACCTATCCCGGAGGGCCACGTGGGCTGAAGTGGGGAGGGGACCAGCCCCTGGCGGGCTGGTGCGCCCCCCTGGGCTCCCCCTCTGCGCCTAGGGTTGGAAACCCTAGGGGAGGGGGCGCCTCCACTTGCCTTGGGGGGCACTCCACCCCCCTTGGCCGCTACCCCCCTAGAGATCCCATCTCTAGGGCCGGCGCCCCCCCTGGGGGCCTATATAAAGGAGGGGGGAGGGAGGGCAGCCGCACCCTGAATTCTTGGTGCCTCCCTCTCCCCTGCTACACCTCTCCCTCTCGCAGAAGCTCGGCGAAGCTCTGCCGAAACTCTGCTGCATCCACCACCACGCCGCCGTGCTGCTGGATCTTCATCAACCTCTCCCTCCTCCTTGCTGGATCAAGGTGCTGGAGACGTCATCCGCTCCGTACGTGTGTTGAACGCGGAGGTGCTGTCCGTTCGGCACTTGGTCATCGGTGATTTGGATCACGACGAGTACGACTCCCTCAACCCCGTTCTCTTGAACGCTTCCGCTCGCGATCTACAAGGGTATGTAGATGCACTCCCCTCTCTCGTTGTTGGATGAACTCATAGATTGATCTTGGTGAACATAGGAATTTTTTTATTTTATGCAACGTTCCCCAACAGTGGCATCATGAGCTAGGTCTATGCGTAGTTCTCTATTGCACGAGTAGAACACAAATTTGTTGTGGGCGTAGATGTTGTCCACTTTCTTGCCGCTACTAGTCTTATTTTTCTTCAGCGGTATTGTGGGATGAAGCGGCCCGGACCGACCTTACACGTACGCTTACGTGAAACAGGTTCCACCGACTGACATGCACTAGTTGCATAAGGTGGCTAGCGGGTGTCTGTCTCTCCCACTTTAGTTGAAGCGGATTCGATGAAAAGGGTCCTTATGAAGGGTAAATAGAAGTTGAAAAATCACGTTGTGGCTTTTTCGTAGGTAAGAAAACGTTCTTGCTAGAACCCTATTGCAGCCAAGTAAAAGATGCAACAACAATTAGAGGACGTCTAACTTGTTTTTGCAGCAATTGCCTTGTGATGTGATATGGCCAAAAGTTGTGATGAATGATGAATGATATATTGTGATGTATGAGATCATGTTCTTGTAATAGGAATCACGACTTGCATGTCGATGAGTATGACAACCGGCAGGAGCCATAGGAGTTGTCTTAATTATTGTATGACCTGCGTGTCAATGATTTAACGCCATGTAATTACTTTACTTTATTGCTAAAACGTTAGCCATAGTAGTAGAAGTAATAGTTGGCGAGCAACTTCATGGAGACACGATGATGGAGATCATGATGATGGAGATCATGGTGTCATTCCGGTGACGAAGATGATCATGGAGCCCCGAAGATGGAGATCAAAGGAGCTATATGGTATTGGCCATATCATGTCACTACTATATAATTGCATGTGATGTTTATAATGTTTATGCATCTTGTTTACTTAGAACAACGGTAGTAAATAAGACGATCCTTATAATAATTTCAAGAAAGTGTTCTCCCCTAACTATGCGCCGTTGCTAAAGTTCGTCGTTTCGAAGCACCACGTGATGATCGGGTGTGATAGATTCTTATGTTTACATACAACGGGTGTAAGACAGTTTTACACATGCAAAAACACTTAGGGTTAACTTGACGAGCCTAGCATGTACAGACATGGCCTCGGAACACAGAGACCGAAAGGTCGAACATGAGTCATATGGAAGATACGATCAACATGGAGATGTTCACCGATGATGACTAGTCCGTCTCACGTGATGATCGGACATGGCCTAGTCGACTCAGATCATGTAACACTTAGATGACTAGAGGGATGTCTAATCTGAGTGGGAGTTCATTAGATAATTTGATTAGATGAACTTAATTATCATGAACTTAGTCTAAAACCTTTGCAAATATGTCTTGTAGATCAAATGGCCAACGCTCATGTCAACATGAACTTCAACACATTCCTAGAGAAAACCAAGCTGAAAGATGATGGTAGCAACTATACGGACTGGGTCCGGAACCGGAGGATCATCCTCATAGCTGCCAAGAAAGCATATGTCCTAGAAGGACCGCTAGGTGAAGCACCCATCCCAGAGAACCAAGACGTTATGAACGCTTGGCAGTCACGTGCTGATGATTACTCCCTCGTTCAGTGCGGCATGCTTTACAGCCTAGAACCAGGGCTCCAAAAGCGTTTGGAGCAACACGGAGCATATGAGATGTTCGAGGAGCTGAAAATGGTTTTCCAAGCTCATGCCCGGGTCGAAAGATATGAAGTCTCCGACAAGTTCTACAGTTGTAAGATGGAGGAAAATAGTTCTATCAGTGAGCACATACTCAAAATGTCTGGGTTGCACAACCGCCTGTCCCAGCTGGACATTAACCTCCCAGACGAGGCGGTCATTGACAGAATCCTTCAGTCGCTCCCACCGAGCTACAAGAGCTTTGTGATGAACTACAATATGTAGGGGATGGTGAAAACTATTCCTAAAGTATTTTCAATGCTGAAGTCGGCAGAGGTAGAAATCAAGAAAGAACATCAAGTGCTGATGGTCAATAAAACCACCAAGTTCAAGAAGGGCAAGGGTAAGAAGAACTTCAAGAAGGACGGCAAGGATGTTGCCGCGCCCGGTAAGCCAGCTATCGGGAAGAACTCAAAGAATGGACCCAAGCCTAAGACTGAGTGCTTTTATTGCAAAGGGAAGGGTCACTAGAAGCGGAACTACCCCAAATACTTAGCAGGCAAGAAGGCCGGCAACACTAAAGGTATATGTGATATACATGTAATTGATGTGTACCTACCAGTACTCGTAGTAACTCTTAGGTATTTCATACCAGTGCTGTTGCTCACATTTGTAACTCACAGCAGGAGCTGCGGAATAAGCGGAGACTGGCGAAGGACGAGGTGACGATGCGCGTCGGGAATGGTTCCAAGGTCGATGTGATCGCCATCGGCACGCTACCTCTACATTTACCTACGGGATTAGTTTTAAACCTCAATAATTGTTATTTAGTGCCAAGTTTGAGCATGAACATTGTATCTGGATCTCATTTGATACGAGATGGCTACTCATTTAAATCCGAGAATAATGGTTGTTCTATTTATATGAGAGATATGTTTTATGGTCATGCCCCGATGGTCAATGGTTTATTCTTAATGAATCTCGAGCGTAATGTTACACATATTCATAGTGTGAATACCAAAAGATGTAAAGTTGATAACGATAGTCCCACATACTTGTGGCACTGCCGCCTTGGTCACATTGGTGTCAAGCGCATGAAGAAGCTCCATGCTAATGGACTTTTAGAGTCTCTAGATTATGAATCATTTGACACATGCGAGCCATGCCGCATGGGCAAGATGATCAAGACTCCGTTCTCTGGAACAATGGAGCGAGCAACCAACTTGTTGGAAATCATACATACTGATGTGTGCGGTCCAATGAGCATTGAGGCTCGCGGAGGATATCGTTATGTTCTCACTCTCACTGATGACTTGAGTAGATATGGGTATGTCTACTTGATGAAGCACAAGTCTGAGACCATTGAAAAGTTCAAGGAATTTCAGAATGAGGTAGAGAATCAACGTGACCGAAAGATAAAATTCCTACGATCAGATCGTGGGGGAGAATATTTAAGTCACGAATTTGGTACGCACTTAAGGAAATGTGGAATCGTTTCACAACTCACGCCGCCTGGAACACCTCAGCGAAATGGTGTGTACAAACGTTGTAATCGCACTCTATTGGATATGGTGCGATCTATGATGTCACTTACTGATTTACCGCTATCATTTTGGGGATACGCTCTAGAGACAGCTACATTCACTTTAAATAGGGCTCCGTCTAAATCCGTTGAGACGACACCGTATGAATTATGGTTTGGGAAGAAACCTAAGCTGTCGTTTCTAAAAGTTTGGGGATGCGATGCTTATGTCAAGAAACTTCCTAAAAAGCTCGAACCCAAGTCGGAAAAATGCGTCTTCATAGGATACCCCAA
This sequence comes from Triticum dicoccoides, assembly GCF_002162155.2. Classification (NCBI taxonomy): domain Eukaryota; kingdom Viridiplantae; phylum Streptophyta; class Magnoliopsida; order Poales; family Poaceae; genus Triticum; species Triticum dicoccoides. Next base: position 386,417,588 of record NC_041391.1, read on the forward strand.
GGAAACCATTGGGTATACCTTCTACTTAAGATTCGAGGGCAAGATCTTTGTTGCCAAGAATGAATCCTTTCTGGAAAAAGAGTTTCTCTCGAAAGAAGTAAGTGGGAGGAAAGTAGAACTCGATGAAGTACTACCTCTTGAACCAGAAAGTAGTGCAGCTCAGGAAAATGTTCCTGTGGTGCCTACACCATCTGGAGAGGAAATTAATGGTAATGATCAAGGTACTTCGGATCAAGTTGCTACTGAACTTCGTAGGTCCACAAGGACACATTCCACACCAGAGTGGTATGGCAACCCTGTCCTGAAAATCATGTTGCTAGACAACGGTGAACCTTCGAACTATGAAGAAGCGATGGCGGGCCCAGATTCCAACAAATGGATTGAAGCCATGCAATCTGAGATAGAATCCATGTATGAAAACAAAGTATGGACTTTGACAGACTTGCCCAATGATCGGCGAGCGATAGAAAACAAATGGATCTTTAAGAAGAAGATTGACGCAGATGGTAATGTTACCATCTATAAAGCTAGACTTGTCGCTAAGGGTTATCGACAAGTTCAAGGGGTTGACTACGATAAGACATTCTCTCCCGTCGCGAAGCTGAAGTCCGTCCGAATCATGTTAGCAATTGCAGCATACTATGATTATGAGATATGGCAGATGGACGTCAAAACGGCATTCCTTAATGGGCATCTTAAGGAAGAACTGTATATGATGCAGCCGGAGGGTTTTGTCGACCTAAGAATGCTAACAAAGTATGCAAGCTCCAGCGATCCATTTATGGGCTGGTGCAAGCATCTCGGAGGTGGAACATTCGCTTTGATGAGATGATCAAAGCGTTTGGGTTTATGCAGACTTATGGAGAAGCCTGCGTTTACAAGAAAGTGAGTGGGAGCTCTGTAGCATTTCTCATATTATATGTAGATGACATACTCTTGATGGGAAATGATATAGAACTTTTGGACAACATTAAGGCCTACTTGAACAAGTGTTTTTCAATGAAGGACCTTGGAGAAGCTGCTTACATATTAGGCATCAAGATCTACAGGGATAGATCGAGACGCCTCATAGGTCTTTCACAAAGCACATACCTTGATAAGATTTTGAAGAAGTTCAAAATGGATCAGTCCAAGAAAGGGTTCTTGCCTGTATTGCCAGGTGTGAGATTGAGCTCGGCTCAATGCCCGACCATGGCAAAAGATAAAGAAGAGATGAGTGTCATCCCCTATGCTTCAGCCATAGGATCTATTATGTATGCCATGCTATGTACTAGACCTGATGTAAACCTTGCCGTAAGTTTGGTAGGGAGGTACCAAAGTAATCCCGGCAAGGAACACTGGACAGCGGTCAAGAATATCCTGAAGTACCTGAAAAGGACAAAGGACATGTTTCTCGTTTATGGATGTGACGAAGAGCTCGTCGTAAAGGGTTACGTCGATGCTAGCTTCGACACAGATCTGGATGACTCTAAGTCATAAACCGGATACGTGTATATGTTGAATGGTGGAGCAGTAAGCTGGTGCAGCTGCAAGCAGAGCGTCGTGGTGGGATCTACATGTGAAGCGGAGTACATGGCAGCCTCGGAGGCAGCACATGAAGCAATTTGGGTGAAGGAGTTCATCACCGACCTAGAAGTCATACCCAATGCGTCAGGGCCGATCAAACTCTTCTGTGACAACACTGGAGCTATTGCCCTTGCCAAGGAGCCCAGGTTTCACAAGAAGACCAGGCACATCAAGCGTTGTTTCAACTCCATCCGTGAAAATGTTCAAGATGGAGACAGATATTTGCAAAGTACATACGGATCTGAATGTCGCAGATCCGTTAACTAAACCTCTTTCCCGAGCAAAACATGATCAACGCCAGAACTCTATGGGTGTTCGATTCATCACAATGTAAATAGATTATTGACTCTAGTGCAAGTGGGAGACTGTTGGAAATATGCCCTAGAGGCAAAAATAAAAGGATTATTATTATATTTTCTTGTTCATGATAATTGTCTTTATTCATGCTATAATTGTATTATCCAGAAATCGTAATACACGTGTGAATACATAGACCATAATATGTCCCTAGTAAGCCTCTAGTTGACTAGCTCGTTAACCAACAGATAGTCATGGTTTCCTGACTATGGACATTAGATGTCATTGATAACGAGATCACATCATTAGGAGAATGATGTGATGGACAAGATCCAATCCTAAGCATAGCACAAGATCGTGTAGTTCGTTTTGCTAGAGCTTTTCCAATGTCAAGTATCTTTTCCTTAGACCATGAGATCGTGTAACTCCCGGATACCGTAGGAGTGCTTTGGGTGTACCAAACGTCACAACATAACTGGGTGACTATAAAGGTGCACTACAGGTATCTCCGAAAGTGTTTGTTGGGTTGACACGGATCGAGACTGGGATTTGTCACTCCGTATGATGGAGAGGTATCTCTGGGCCCACTCGGTAATGCATCATCATAATGAGCTCAAAGTGACCAAGTGTCTGGTCACGGGATCATGCATTATGGTACGAGTAAAGTGACTTGCCGATAACGAGACTGAACGAGGTATTGGGATACCGACGATCGAGTCTCGAGCAAGTAACGTACCGATTGACAAAGGGAATTGTATACAGGGTTGATTGAATCCTCGACATCGTGGTTCATCCGATGAGATCATCGAGGAGCATGTGGGAGCCAACATGGGTATCCAGATCCCGCTGTTGGTTATTGACCGGAGAGCCGTCTCGGTCATGTCTACGTGTCTCCCGAACCCGTAGGGTCTACACACTTAAGGTTCGATGACGCTAGGGTTGTAGAGATATAAGTATGCAGCAAACCGAAAGTTGTTCGGAGTCCCGGATGAGATCCCGGACGTCACGAGGAGTTCCGGAATGGTCCGGGGGTAAAGAATAATATATAGGAAGTGCAGTTTCGGCCATCAGGAGAGTTTCGGGGGTCACCGGTATTGTACCGGGACCACCGGAAGGGTCCCGGGGGTCCACCGGGTGGGGCCACCTATCCTGGAGGGCCACGTGGGCTGAAGTGGGGAGGGGACCAGCCCCTGGTGGGCTGGTGCGCCCCCCTGGGTCCCCCCTCTGCGCCTAGGGTTGGGAACCCTAGGGGAGGGGGCGCCTCCACTTGCCTTGGGGGGCACTCCACCCCCCTTGGCCGCCGCCCCCCCTAGAGATCCCATCTCTAGGGTCGGCGCCCCTCTGGGGGCCTATATAAAGGAGGGGGGAGGGAGGGCAGCCGCACCCTGAAGTCTTGGCGCCTCCCTCTCCCCTGCTACACCTCTCCCTCCCGCAGAAGCTCGGCGAAGCTCTGCCGGAACTCTACTGCATCCACCACCACGCTGTCGTGCTGCTGGATCTTCATCAACCTCTCCCTCCTCCTTGCTGGATCAAGGTGCAGGAGACGTCATCCGCACCGTACGTGTGTTGAACGCGGAGGTGCTGTCCGTTCGGCACTTGGTCATCGGTGATTTGGATCACGACGAGTACGACTCCCTCAACCCCGTTCTCTTGAACGCTTCCGCTCGCGATCTACAAGGGTATGTAGATGCACTCCCCTCTCTCGTTGTTGGATGAACTCATAGATTGATCTTGGTGAACGTAGGAATTTTTTTATTTTATGCAACGTTCCCCAACATATTGCAACAAGTAGTGGATATAGCAAAATTAGCATCCCCAAGCTTGGGTTTTGCATATAATTAGCACAATTGACTTTAATAGAACTTATAGTAAAATCATTGCAATCTTGCTTTTGATTCAAGGAGCTATCATGAATCACTTCATAAATTTCTTCATCACAATTTTCAGATTCACGAATCTCAAGCAAAACTTCATAAAGATAATCTAGTGAACTCAAATCACTAGCAATTGGTTCATCATAACTAAATCTTTTGAAAAGATTGGCAAGTGGATGAGGATCCATATCAAAATATTTTTAGCAAGCAAAGATGCAAGCAAATAGAAGGCACATGGCAACACAAGCAAATATGAGATCTGACAAAAAACGACGAACGAAAAAGAGGGCGAATAAAATGGCAAATCTTTTTGATGTGGGGGGGGGGGGAGAGGCAAATGGCAAACAATGTAAATTGCGAGGAGATGAGATTTGTGATTAGGAACCTGGTTGATGTTGAAGACACTCCCCGGCAACGGCGCCAGAAATTCCTTTTGATGTCTGCTAGAACTACGTCGGTATTTCCCCAAAGAGGAAGGGATGATGCAGTATAGCGACGGTAGGTATTTCCCTCAGTGATGAGACCAAGGTTATCAAACCAGTAGGAGAACCTCCTCACACCACGTAAACAACACCTGCACACAAATAACAAATACTCGCAATCTGACGTGTTAAAGGGGTTGTCAATCCCTTTCGGGTACGGCGCCTCAAGATAGCCAAATAACGTGAGGTAAAAGTGGTAGATAGGATAAATAGATCGCAGAACAAATAAATTGCAGCAAGGTATTCTTGTATTTTTCGTTTAATAGATCTGAAAATAAATGCAAAGGAAAATAGATCTCAATGGCAAATATGATGAAAAGAGACCCCGAGGCCGTAGGTTTCACTAGTGGCTTCTCTCGAGAAAAATAGCAAACGGTGGGAAAACAATTACTGTTGGGAAATTGATAGAACTTCAAATAATCATGACGATATCCATGCAATGATAATTATATAGGCATCACATCCAAGATTAGTAGACCGACTCCTGCCTGCATCTACTACTATTACTCCACACATCGACCGCTATCCAGCATGCATCTAGTGTATTAAGTTCATGGAAAATCAGAGTAATGCAATAAGAACGATGACATGATGTAGACAAGATCCATTTATCTATTTATTTAGATATAGACCCCATCTTGTTATCCTTAGTAGCAATGATACATATGTGTCGGTTCCCCTTCCGTCACTAGGATCAAGCACCGTAAGATCAAACCCACTACAAAGCACCTCTTCCCATTGCAAGATAAATAGATCAAGTTGGCCAAGCAAAACCCAAATATCGGAGAAGAAATACGAGGCTATAAGCAATCATGCATATAAGAGATCAAAGAAGACTCAAATAACTTTCATGGATAAAACATAGATCTGATCATAAACACAAAGTTCATCGGATCCCAATAAACACACCGCAAAAAGGCTTACACCATATGGATCTCCAAGAGACCATTGTATTGATAATCAAGAGAGAGAGAGAGAGAGAGAGAGGATGACATCTAGCTACTAACTATGGACCTGTAGGTCTACAAAGAACTACTCACGCATCATCGGAGAGGCACCAATGGAAGTGGTGAACCCCTCCGTGATGGTGTCTAGATTGGATCTGGTGGTTCTGGACTCTGCGGCGGCTGGAATTGATTTTCGTTGACTCCCCCAGGGTTTCTGGAACATTGGGGTATTTATAGAGCAAAGAGGCGGTTCAGGGGGCACCCGAGGTGGGCACAACCCACCAGGGCGCGCCTCGGCCTCCTGGCGCGCCCTGGTGGGTGCTGCTCCCCTCGAGGTACCCCTTGAGGTGCTTCCTTGGCCCACTAGATGTCTTCTGGCCCAAAAAAATCCTCAAGAAGTTTAGCTGTGTGACTCTATTTGATATTGATTTCCTCGATGTAAAAAACATGTAGAAAATAGCAACAGGCACTGGGCACTATGTCAATAGGTTAGTACCCAAAAAATGATACAAAATGACTATAAAATGATTGTAAAACATCCAAGAATTATAATATAACAGCATGGAACAATCAAAAATTATAGATACGTTGGAGATGTATCATCGCCACACACACAACGGCCACGAAAGATGTGGAGAAGGAATGTCGCGGCAGCAGGGGCAGCATGCTGCAGCATCTCAGGGCAGGGAACTCACCACACCGAGTTCTTGATGCATGCACATGCAACAACCCAACCCTCTTGGTATGTGCAGTCTTTTTGTTAGCAGGTTCTAGGGAGAAGGAGCGACGCCGTAGCCGACCCTCCATCAAGACAGTGCCATGAAGGACATGGTGTCTGATGACCCAGAAGTATAGGGGATCAATCGTAGTCCTTTCGATAAGTAAGATTGTCGAACCCAACAAGGAGCGGAAGGAAATGACAAGTGGTTTTCAGCAAGGTAATTTCTGCAAGCACTAAAATTGTCGGTAACAGATAGTTTGATAGCAAGATAGTTTTTAACGAGTAGGTAAGAGTAATGGTAAATAATGTGCAGCAAGGTAGCCCAATCCTTTTGTGGCAAAGGACATGCCAAAACGGTTTCTTATGATAGGAAAAGCGTTCTTGAGGGTACACGGGGATTTCATCCAGTCACTTTCATCATGTTGATTCGATTTGTGTTCACTACTTTGATAATTTGATATGTGGGTGGACCGGTGCTTAGGTGCTGTTCTTACTTGAACAAACCTCCTACTTATGATTAACCCCCTCGCAAGCATCTGCAACTATGAGAAAAGTATTAATATAAAATCTAACCATAACATTAGATTTTTGGATCCAAATCGGTCCCTTACAGAATAGCGCATAAACTATGGTTTAAGCCTCTGTCACTCTAGCAACCCATCATCTAATAACTACTCCACAATGCATCCCCTTAGGTCCAAATATGGTGAAGTGTCATGTAGTCGACATTCACATGACACCACTAAGGGAATCACAACATACATATCATTAAAATATCAAACGCATATCAAGTTCACATGATTACTTGCAACAATCTTTCTCCCGTGACCTCAAGAACAAAAGTAACTACTCACAAATGATAATCATGCTCAATATCATAGGGGTATTAAATAGCATAATGGATCTGAACATATAATCTTCCACCAAATAAACCATATGGTAATCAACTACAAGATGCAATCAATACTACTAGTCACCCACAGGTACCAATCTGAGGTTCCGGTACAAAGATTGAACACAAGAGATTAACTAGGGTTTGAGAGGAGATGGTGTTGTTGAAGATGTTGATGGAGATTGCCCTCCCCAAGATGGTAGAGTTGTTGGTGATGATGATGATGATGATAGAGTTGATGGAGATTGCCCTCCCCAAGATGGTAGATTGCCCTCCCCAAGGGAATCGCTCCGTCGAAGGGCAAAAGTGCTCTTGCCCAAGTTCCGCCTCGATACGGCGGCGCTTCGTCCTGAAAGTCCTCCCTTTATTTTTCTAGGTCAAAATGACTTACATACCAGAAGAGGGGCACCAGAGGTGGGCCGAAGAGGGTACAACCCACCAGGGCGCGCCTGGGGGGGCCTGGTGTGCCCAGGTGGGTTGTGCCCACCTGGTGGGCCTCCTCCGATAGTTATTTGCTCCACTAGTTTTCTTTTATTCCAAAATAATTCTCTGTAAAGTTTCACATCATTTGGAGATGTGCAGAATAGGTAACTTTGACGTAGCTTTTCCAGGTCCAGAATTCTAGCTGCCGGTATTCTCCCTCTTTGTGTAAACCTTACATATGTGAGAGAAAAGGCATTAGACTTACTCCAAAAAGCATTATTATGCGTTAAAACATAGTAAATAACAGCAGGTAAACATGATGCAAAATGGACGTATCAACTCACCCAAGCTTAGACCTCGCTTGTCCTCAAGCGAAAAACCGATATCGAAAAACATGTCCACATGATTAGAGGGAGAGGTGTCGATAAAAACAAAATACGAATGTAGAAGCATCATGTACATTATTATAATAGTAACAAACTTTATTATAGAACTCTTACCGCATAACTTTATCATAAATTTCTCATGAGCAGGTAACAATTCATAACAACATCGAAGTATAAAGCATAAACTCTATTGAAAACCAACAAACTATGTTCTCAGTCAACTTTGCAACTACAATTCCTCATCTTTTTTGGAAGGATCACGTATCAGAGCCTTTTGGCAAGTCCACATACTCAACCATCATATAGTCTTTTATGATTGCTAACACTCACAGCATACCCATGAGCAAAAAGTTTCAACCAGACACATAGGAAGATAGGGGCTTATAGTTTCGCCTCCCAAGGTATTCACCTCCAGGGTGATGTTAACAATAATAACTCATGCTCACCCATATCCAACTGGATATGTGCCTAGATCTTTACTCACCACATGATTCTTGCAAAAGAGAAAATAAAAAGGAATAGGGAAGAATACTTTGACTCTTGCATAAAAATAAAAACATGAAAGTAAAAGATAGGCCCTTCATAGAGGGAAGAAAATGTTGTCATGCGCTCATTGGTTTGTATGCTCAATCTCTTAGTGGAAAAGAACGTCACGTTATATTGCCACTTGTGCAACCTTTATTATGTAGTCTGTCACCTTTATTATTTTGCCATCACAAGTTCGTACAACGCTCAATTTTCTTTTACACTAAATGATCCAACACATTTAGAAGCAATTTTTAGTGCCTTATTTCACCAATGACAACTTACTTGAAGGATCTTACTCAATCCATAGGTAGGTATGGTGGACTCTCAAAACAAGATTTGGGTTTAAGGGTTTTTGGATGCACAAGTAGCATATCTACTTAGTGCGGACTTTTTGTCTAGCAAAGATAGGGGGCAAGCACCACATGTTAAAGGATAGACAATATAACTTGTATGTGAATATGAACAAACATAAATCATTACATTGTCTTCCTTGTCCAACATCAACAATTTTGGCATATAATATTTTGATGGGGGCTCACAATCATAAAAGATGTCCAAGATAGTGTATTTGCATGTGAATATTATCTTCCCTTATTAATTCTTTCATGAATTGCATCATTGACGAATACTATGTTTGTCAATCTCCAATAAATTTTAATACTTATACTTTTCCTTATGTGATGCCATTACTTACCATAAGATTAGTATATGATCTTTTTCGTTTATTTTTCCTTTCTTTTATTGGAACATGAAAGTAAAGAGAGCAAACTCAAACTAAACTTTATTATATATCTCGCACACAATTACAAGGATAGATATATCACTAAGCAAACACTCGAAGAAAGATCGAACTAAATTTCTATTCAACAAAATCAAATGATAACTAAAGATTGAACTAAGATAAATAAAGGCAAAAGATAGTGGTGGTGATACGATACCGAAGCACCTCCCCCAAGCTTGGCACAAGCCAAGGGGAGTGCCCATTCCTGATACTCAAGTCTTGATGTCTACTACGCAACTTTATTCTTGTAGACACGTGTTGGGCCTCCAAGTGCATAGTTTTGTAGGACAGTAGCAATTTTCCCTCAAGTGGATGACCTAAGGTTTATCAATCCGTGGGAGGCGTAGGATGAAGATAGTCTCTCTCAAGCAACCCTGCAATGAAATACAAGAAATCTCTTGTGTCCCCAACACACCCAATACAATAGCAAATTGTATAGGTGCACTAGTTCGGTGAAGAGATGGTGATAAAAGTGTAGTATGGATAGTAGATATGAGTTTTTGTAGTGTGAACAATAAAAAACAGCAAGGTAGTAAATGATAAAATGGAGCACAAGTGGTATTGCAATAATGGAAAATGAGGCCTAGGGTGCATACTTTCACTAGTGCAATCTCTCGACAATGCTAACATAGTTGGATCATATGATTATCCCTCAAAGTGCAATAAAGAACCACTCCCGAGTTCCTATTAGCGGAGAACAAAGGATAGAAATTGTTTGTAGGGTACAAAACCACCTCAAAGCTATTCTTTTCGATCAATCTATCCTGGAGTTCATACTAAAATAACAGCAAGCTATTCTTTCTGATCAATCTAATCAAGAGTGTGTACTACAATAACACCATATGATACATATCAACCAACTCTAATGTCACCTAGATACCCCAATGTCATTGCGAGTACCCATGAGTTAATTATACGATATGTATCAAACAATTTCAGATTCATAATACTCAATCCACACAAAGAACTACATGGAGACCCCAAAGTTTCTATCAGAGAAAAGATAATAAAAACGTGCATCAACCCCTATGCATAGATTACCCCAAAGTCACCTCGCGAATCCGCGAGTTGAGTGCCATAACATATATCAAGTGAATCAAAATAATACCCCATTGTCACCATGGGTATTCATATGCAAGACATATATCATGTGTTCTCAGATCTGAACATTCAATCCAACAAGACAAAACTTCAAAGGGTAAAGACTCAATTCATCACAACAAGTTTAGAGAGGGCAGAAAAATCATATGATCCATCTATGTTAACAAAGCCCATGATACATCAAGATCGTGACATCTCAAGATCACGAGAGAGAGATTAAACACATAGCTACTGGTACAAACCCTCAGTCCCGAGGGTGGACTACTCCCTCCTCACCGTGGTGGTCGCCGGGATGATGAAGATGGCCACCGGAGATGATTCCCCCCTCCGGCAGGGTGCCGGAACAGGGTCCCGATTGGTTTTCGGTGGCTACAGAGGCTTGCGGCGGCAGAACTTCTGATCTAGGGTTATTTCTGATGGTTTCTCTATTTATAGGAATTTTTGGCGTCGGTCTCACATCCAGATGGGCCTCGAGGTGAGCATGATACACCGGGGCATGGGCAAGGGCCCAGGCGCGCCCCGGTGGGTTGTGCCCTCCTCGTGGCTCTTCTAGCCGTCCCACAAAGCTTCGGGGGTCTCTTTTGTTCAAAAAAAATTGTCAAAAAGTTTCAGCTCATTTGGAGAACTTTCATTTCTGCACAAAAAACAACACCACAATAGTTCTGCTGAAAACAACATCAGTCCGGGTTAGTTCCATGCAAATCATACCAAAACCATATAAAATTATTGTAAACATGGCATGAATACTTCATAAATTGTAGATACGTTGGAGACGTATCAGCATCCCCAAGCTTAATTCCTACTCGTCCTCAAGTAGGTAAATGATAAAAGAAATATTTTATGAATTTTGAATGCTAGCAAAGTGCACAAGTTTGATCAATGACAATTATAATCACTTTTCCTAGCATCATAACAACAATTCTTTATTATAAAACTTCTCATGTTATAGTAGCAACCAATTCACATGTTAAGGTTCAAACAATGAATTCTCTTGAAACTCCACAACCTATGTTCTCAGTCACCAAGCAATTGTAATTCAACTTATTCAACAGAGTTTAAGTAACAACTCTACATACTCAACCACCATATAGTCTTCTATGATTGCTAACACTCACCGCATACACATGAGCAAAACGTTTCAACTGGACACATAGAAAGATAGGGGCTCATAGTTTCGCCTCCCAACGTATTCACCTCAAGGGTGATGTCAACAATAATAACTCATGCTACCCATATTCAACTGGACATATGTGCCTAGATCTTTCCTCACCGCATGATGCTTGCCAAAAGAGAAAAATAAAAAGTAATAGAGAGAAAAACTTTGACTCTTTGCATAAAAGTAAATACATAAAAGTAAAAGATAGGCCCGTCGCAGAGGGAAGCAGAGGTTTCCATGCACTTATTTGTTTGTATGCTCAACCCCTTAGTGCAAAAGAACGCCACATTATATTGCCCCTTGTGATGGCAACCTTTATTATGCAGTCTGTCGCTTTTATTCTTTACCATCACAAGTTCGTACAACGCTCAATTTTCTCTTACACTAAATGATCTCACACTTTTAGAAGCAATTTTTGTTGCCTTATTGCACCGATGACAACTTATTTTAAGGATCTTTCTCAATCCATAGGTAGGTATGGTGGACTCTCAAAAGAAGATTTGGGTTTAAGGGTTTTTGGATGCACAAGTGGTATCTCTACTTGGTGCGGAACTTTTGGCTAGCAAAGATAGGGGGCAAGCACCACATGTTGAAGGATCTATGACAATATAAATTTTATGTGAATATGAACAAACATAAATCATTACATTGTCTTCCTTGTCGACATCAACAATTTTGGCATATAATATTTTGATGGGGGCTCACAATCACAAAATATTTCCAAGATAGTGTATTTGCATGTGGAAGTTCTCTTCCTTATACTAATTATTCATGAATTGCTTGTATGACCAATATTGTGATTATCAAGCCTCAAAAGATTTCACTTTCAAAACCCAATGTGAAGCTACCACTAGGCATGATATGATTTCAACTTCATGACATTCAATTTGTTTAACAATTTACTCATAGGATATAAGTGAAGCACAAGAGTAAATGACAAGCTACTCCAAAAAGATATAAATGAAGATCATAAGCATAATATTTCTTTCACTCAAATTAATTTGAGTGAAGCAAGAGAGAATTTCTTCAAAAATACTAAAGCACACCGTGCTCAAAAATATATAAGTGAAGCACTAGAGCAATTCCTTAGAAAAGAACTTCGTTGACGGGATGTGAACGCCGCTTACCTAGCCTCCCTGGCAACTATTTGAGGACTCTATTTTATTTAAGAACTTTCAGGTCTAAGTATTTTATTAAAACAGCAAGCAAAACAAAACAAAATTACATTCTAAGAATAGCACAACTCATGTGAAGAAGCAAAAACTTAGGCTCAACTGATACCAACCGATAATTGTTGAAGAGGAAAGGTGGGATGCCTATCGGGGCATCCCCAAGCATAGATGCTTGAGACTTCTTGAAATATTATCTTGGGATGCCTTGGGCATCCCCAAGCTTGAGCTTTTTTGTCTCCTTAATTCTTCTCATATCACGGTTTTCCTAAATCTCTAAAGCTTCATCCACACAAAACTCAACAAGAACTCCTGAGATAAGTTAGTATAAACCAATGCAAAAACCTTATCATTATCTACTGTAGCAAGTCACTAAAATTATTATTCAACATTGCATACTAAATGCCTCTGCATATTTAATACTCCTATCCTCAAATAGAGCCATTAAACAAGCAAACATATGCAAACAATGCAAACATAACAGCAATCTGCCAAACCAGTATAGTCTGTAAAGAATGCAAGAGTATCAATACTTCTTAAACTCCAAAAATTATGAAAAAAATATACCACACTGTAGAAAATTTATCAGATCTTATTTTGCAAAAAGTTTCAGCACTTTATCACATTCTGACTTTTCTAGGGAATTTTTGCAACATCGATAAACTTTCTGTTTTGAAACAGCAACTCATATACTTGCAAGATAAGCATGGCAAAGGCTATACTTGACATTTTTATTGAAAAGAAAGATGCAAAACATTATTCTAAATAACAGCAAGCAAATCCTAACAAAATAAATTGACGCTCCTAGCAAAACACATATCATGTGACGAATGAAAACATAGCTGCAAGTGAGGTTACCGATAATGTTGGAGACGAAAGAGGGGATGCCTTCCGGGGCATCCCCAAGCTTAGTTGCTTGGATCTTCCTTGGATATTAACTTGGGGTGCCTTCGTCATTACCAAGCTTAGGGTTTTGTCACTCCTTATTCTCCTCATATCGACATCTCACCCAAAACTTGAAAACTTCAATCAGACAAAACTTAACGGAACTTTGTGAGATAGGTTAGTATGATAAAGAGCAAACCATTTAACTTTTGGTACTGTCAAAGACAAGATTCATAATTTTTCCCACACAATTCCTACCATATAATATTATTTCTACAATTTATATTGAGCAATATAAGCCATAGAAACTAGGAAACAAGCAAACTGTGCATTGAAACTAGAATCTGTCAAAAACAGAACAGTCTGTAGTAATCTGTACTCAAACCATACTTCTAGTACTCCAAAAATTATGAAAAAATTATGACCACGTGAGAAATTTGTATATTAATATTATGCAAAAAGAATCGACTCAAAATCACTCTTGTGTTAAAATGATAGTTATTTTCGTGAGCACAAAAGTTTCTGTTTTTCAGCAAGATCAAATCAACTATCACCCAACATCTTTACTTGGCACTTTATTGATACAAAAACAATAAAACATGATTACTACAGTAGCATAATCATGTGAACACACAAATAAGTAGATAAAAGTGTTGGGTTGTCTCCCAACAAGCGCTTTTCTTTAATGCCTTTTAGCTAGGCATGATGATTTCAATGATGCTCGCATAAAAGATAAGAATTGAAGCATGAAAAAGAGCATCATGAATCACATGGCAAGCACATTTAAGCCGAACCCACTTCCTATGCATAGGTATTTTTTGAGCAAATAATTCATGGGAATAAGAATCAACTAGCATAGGAAGGAAAAACATGGATAAGTTCAAAACTTTCAACACATAGAGAGGAAACTTGATATAATTGAGATATGTAAAAGCATATGTTCCCCTCTCATAATAATTTGTTAGTAGCATCATGAATGAATTCAACAATATAACTATCACATAAATCATTCTTTTCATGATACATAAGCATAGAAATTTTGTTACTCTCCACATAAGCAAATTTATTCTCATGAATAGTAGTGGGGCAAACTCAACAAGATAACTATCATGAGAGTGAAAATTAAGATCATGATGACAAGTTTCATGGTTATCATTATTCTTTATAGCATACATGTCATCGCTATAATCATCATAGATAGGAACTTTGTTGTCATAGTGTCAGGACCCCGATCCTAAGTCACACTGATCTAGCATGTAACACATCATATCACTTTGCGGCCTCACACACGGTATTCCCACGGGTTCCACCTTACCTAGCCCGGGACCGTTTGCGCCTTTTGGCTCACGTATATGATAGTGTCGCTAGCATCCATATGACAAAGAACCCGGGCCAACATGACTAGTCATAAACCCAAGGTGGCGCTAACTTACAAGGACAGGCATACATGACCCAACAACGAACGTGTCGATCAACAATGTATGAACCCAAGTCGTAGAAAGCTACAGGGACTTAAAGGAACAACATGTGATATTTCCCCGAAGGGATAGACACAGTAACGAAGGACACATGCCGACAAGCCTAACTGTTCCGGAGCAGTAGTGAGCTACCATGGCTCAGTGGAAGCACTAGGAGACATTTCCCGGTAAGAGAGGCTACCAAGAATAAACAACTAGGTGGTCGGATCCAACACATACCAAGCATTTCAATAATCATACACACAATATGCTCGATATGTGCAAATACAACATGCATCACAACAAAACTCTACAACTCGAAGTATTTATTCAATAGGCTCCGAGGAGCGAGATATTACAATCATGGGTCTCATGACCCAACATTCAGAACATACAAGTCAAAAACACATGCGGAAGCTTAACTTGTCTGAGTACAAACAACTACAAATGAAAAGGGGATGAGAAGCCTGACTATCTACAAGACCCTCCAGAGGGCACAAGATCGTAGCTGAGGTAACAAGCTAAACATCGAAGTCCACGCCGAACTACTAGTAAGACTGAAGTCTCTCTGCAAAACATAAATTAAGCAAACATGAGTACAAATGTACCTAGCAAGACTTACATCAGAACTAACTACATATGCATCATTATCAACAAAGGGATGGTGGGATTTAACTGCAGCAAGCCATCTTTTGACTTGGTGGCTATGCTGAACTACGACTACAAGTAACTCTTTTGAGGTGGTGCACACGAGTCCACATATTCACCATAACAATACATCACTATGGATCCGCTCTCGTCTCCCTATGAGAACGCCATCCATAGCACTCACGTTTATCTTGCGCATTTTAGAGTATCCACTTTCACTTGTCTATGAACTGTGTAGGCAACCCAAAGGTCCTTTACCACGGACGCGGCTATTCGAATAGATCATTTATAACCCTGCAGGGGTGTACTTCTTCACACATGTTTCCACCACTTAGCGTCTGCACACGACATGTGCTCGGCAGACTTCAAGCGAAAGCCGACGTGGGTGTAGACCATGACCTAACTAACCACACAAGTCTCTAATCCAGGTTTATCGCCTATTCAGGTTCCATCCGCAGGGATTCTGACCGAAGTTTCCACATACGGCCCCGAACGATGTGTACAGGGTTCCGCGACACCAAACGGGCGCCCGGCATACCCGGCCACATGCCTACCGCATCACAGCCCACCCCTCGGGTCAGTGCTGCGCACGGCCTCCAGCATACTACAAACACCAGAAACTACTTGCAACTCATGGACAGAGAACAGGGGTGGTTAATAAGTCGAGCGGGATCATATTTCAGGGCCCAACATGTGGTAGTAGCTGTTCATGGATCACAAACACAGAACTCAGTTCCTGAGGACGGCTTCAATGAGACAACCCACCATGTACTCCTACATGGCCTCTCACCGCTACCTTTACCAAACCGTGTTCACACACTTAGCTCACACACAGTAGGACATGTTCACCACTTTCCAATTCATCCCCGATGAATAAGACCTGACTCAACTCTAAGCAGTAGCAGGCATGACAAAACAAGCATGAATGAGTAGGCACATCAGGGCTCAAACAACTCCTACTCATGCTAGTGGGTTTCATCTATTTACTGTGGCAATGACAGGTCATGCAGAGGAAAGGGGGTTCAACTATCGCAACAAGTAACAGATGAATCGTTGTTGTCCTAATGCAGTAAAAGAGAGCAGGAGCGAGAGAGTGGGATTGTATGGGAATGAACAAGGGGTTTTGCTTGCCTAGCACTTCTGAAGATAGTATTACTCTTCATCGGTGTCATCGAACTCATCGTCGGAACACGTCTACTGAAGGGGGACAAATACCAACAAACAAGGAAGAACGCAATCAATCAATGCACAATATGATGCATGATCATGACATGGCAATATGTTGTGATTTGAGCTAATGCAACTAGCAACGGGTTAAATGGAGTTGGTTTGAATCAAAGATTCAAATTCAAACTCCATATGTGATTATTCAAATGCCATTTAATTCATTTGACTAATTCAGCAGCTATAAGTTGTTCCAACATGCATGAACCAGTACAGATGGATAATTGGATTTTTCTGATCATTTTTCATATATAAAACTTTGCATTTGGAGTTACAGATTAGTTTCTATGTTTTTTAGAAGTTTAGAGCATTTTCTGCAATTTCTGAATTATTTAAAAACGAAAACTATTTACTACGTCAGCATGACATCAGCACTGCGTCAGTAGGTCAACGGGGCTAGTCCAGGTCAAACCTGACATGTGGGGTCCACACGTCAATGACACATGGACTAATCCCGGTCAAACCCAATGCTGACTGGGGTTTGACCAGGGGTGGGGCCCACTATCAATGCTTGTGGGGTGCTTAGCTGGCTGGGTTAGCGCCTAATGACGGAGCCCGTCGGCTCGCCGGAGTTTGGCCGACGGCGACCATTTTGCACGGCGGAGGCGCACCTGGGCGGCGCTAGGGGCTGCAGCTGGGCGTGCAAAGACTACCAGGAGGTAGCCCATGCCTGCGCGCATCCAGTGGATCCAGCGGGAGGGCGCGGGGTGGCCGGAGTTCGCCGAAAACAAGCTCGCGGCGGCGGCCGGAGCTTGGGCATCAGCGGGTTAGGCGCTACGACGCATCTCAGGCCGAGCTGGTGTGGTCTATGGCTTCCTGGGGTGGCGCTGAGCATGCAGACGTGCTCGGCTTTGGGTGAATCGAGCTCTGGGCTCGACGGCGACATGGACGACAGCGGGGAGCTCACGGCTCCGGCGGGCATCAACGTTAGAGGAAGAAAACGAGCCAGGGGGAGGGGGGATCGATGCAGGAGCTCACAGCGCGTCAGATGGAGCCATTCGCGAGCTCGGGGAGGCACCGGAGCGAGCGGAGCAGCGAGGGGGATCTCCGGCGGTCGGCGATGCAAACGAAGACGGTGGCCTCGCTTCAGGCGTCCCGCGGGCGCGTGCTTCGTCTTTGAGCCCTGTGGCGTCGAGGCAGAGCCTTTGGACAGCACGGAGAGGCGGGGTGGTGGCTCTGGCCACGGTGACGACGAGCACTGGCGATGAGCTTCGCTCGATGGTCGCGTGCGAGAGAGCCAGAGGAGGAGAGAGGAAGCAGCATGTGAGGGAGAGGAGCGAGGGGTCACGGGGCATCTCGGGACGCAGGTCAGGACGAGGAGGAGACGCAGGAGGTGGCCGCGGCTGCGGCATGCCGGTCACGTAGCTTTTTTGGGGCGAGTGGGAGGAAGACGACAGAGGAGGCCAGTGGGCTGGGCCGCCAGGTGGGCTGGCCAGCTGGGCTGCGACAGGTAAGCGAGGTTAGTTCCTTTTCTTTTTTTTCTTTCTCTTTTCTATTTCTTCTGCAACTTCAGGCTTTATTAAAAATACTTAGGCACACTCAAAAATCATGAAACTTGCTCAAGCCCACTATTTAGAATATATCCATCAGTAAACATTTAAGTTTATGATTATTTGGACATTTAAAATATTTTATAGCATTTAAATGTCCAAATGCAAATAACATATGATTTAATCCAGTGACCCAATGTTGTCCTAGAAAAGTGTGCACCATTTTTGTCAGA
Source organism: Triticum dicoccoides (assembly GCF_002162155.2). Taxonomy (NCBI): domain Eukaryota; kingdom Viridiplantae; phylum Streptophyta; class Magnoliopsida; order Poales; family Poaceae; genus Triticum; species Triticum dicoccoides. Next base: position 386,435,848 of record NC_041391.1, read on the forward strand.
GGTTCTAGACCAAGGCAAAGATGATGAATATTTTTGGAGGGCATTTCAGGTTCATTGAAAAAGTATTTTAGTAACCCTAGTTGAGTTAGGTGGTGCTGGTGGTTTCTATTACCCCCATTTCAACTTTCAAAGAGATTAAACATGATGTAGGGAGGCTTCAGAAGTGACAGACAAAGCCTAAGCTAGGGTTGTGATGAAGGAAATATGCCCTAGAGGCAATAATAAAGTTATTATTTATTTCCTCATATCATGATAAATGTTTATTATTCATGCTAGAATTGTATTAACCGGAAACATGATACATTTGTGAATACATAGACCAACATAACGTCACTAGTATGCCTCTACTTGACTAGCTCATTAATCAAAGATGGTTATGTTTGCTAACCATAGACATGTGTTGTCATTTGATTAACGGGATCACATCATTAGGAGAATGATGTGATTGACATGACCCATTTTGTTAGCCTAGCACTTGATCGTTTAGTATATTGCTATTGCTTTCTTCATGACTTATACATGTTCCTATAACTATGAGATGATGCAACTCCCGTTTACCGGAGGAACACTTTGGGTGCTACCAAACGTCACAACGTAACAGGGTGATTACAAAGGAGTACTACAGGTGTCTCCAAAGGTACATGTTGGGTTGGCGTATTTCGAGATTAGGTTTTGTCACTCCGATTGTCGGAGAGGTATCTCTGGGCCCTCTCGGTAATGCACATCACTATAAGCCGTGCAAGCAATGTAGCTAATGAGTTAGTTACGGAATGATGCATTACATAACAAGTAAAGAGACTTGCCGATAACGAGATTGAACTAGGTATTGGATACCGACGATCGAATCTCGGGCAAGTAACATACCGATGACAAAGGGAACAACGTATGTTGTTATGCGGTTTGACTGATAAAGATCTTCGTAGAATATGTTGTGGCGACCGATTCTCCGGGTATTAATTTCCAGAAAATGGCCCTTGTGCTCACCAGCCCCAGGATAACTGTTAGCTGATGAGGCACCAACTTGATACAGAAATTCCAAGCAAAATACAAAATATGTAGTACAAGACCATTCTGGCCTGTGAGTACAACAAATGGTTTCTAGTGGTTGATGGCGGAAGCGGGTTGTGAAACATCAGTGTCTAAGGGACTCCATTTCCCACGGGAACAGCTGACCAGGTTAACTCCTATCTTCGCGAGGCTTCTATCACCATTGCGTGGGTTTCGGGGCTGTCAACACGGTCGCTCCTCTCCGTGCAAGAAATCTGGCCAAGACAATAGCCAGGGACAAGCCAGTGAGTACTTTGAATGTACTCACAAACATTATGAACACGGGTATAATATAATAACGATGTGCTGAGAATATTTTATACTCATGACGTCAGTCACAAAAGATAAATATAACTCTGATGTGTGTAAGCATGTTATATATGAATATGCAATGTCATAGAAGTATTAAAAATTATGAAATAAATAACAAGCATGCCACAGTCGGGCGTCTTAGCGACACCGCATAAAGGGCTTTAAAAGAAATGCCACAGTCGGGCGTCTGAGCGACACCACATAAAGGGCTTTAAAAGAAATGCCACAGTCGGGCGTCTAAGCGACACCACATAAAGGGCTTTAAAAGAAATGCCACAGTCGGGCGTCTGAGCGACACCATATAAAGGGCTTTAAAAGAAATGCCACAGTCGGGCGTCTAAGCGACACCACATAAAGGGCTTTAAAAGAAATGCCACAGTTGGGCGTTTGAGCGACACCACATAAAGGGCTTTAAAAGAAATGCCACAGTCGGGCGTCTAAGCGACACCACATAAAGGGCTTTAAAAGAAACAATCATAGTGAATATACTGGAGGTAAAACCATCCCAGGGATATTCGATAATACCAAAAATATCACGGGTTAGTCCACAACAAAATAATAATCATCATTATCACATGTCACAAGTTGTAATATCAGTTCTGATTTAACAGTTTCACCTCCGAAGACTGACACTAAGACCGACACTCGACCCATCCCAGACTGTAATCCTTAACCATGGACACGGCTATTCGAATAGGTTTTATCTCTGCAGAGGGTGTACTCTTTACCCATGAGTAACAGATTTCTTTAGTCCATTGGGACTAATTCCGTCTACGGTCTTTTGTTGAAAACACACCTAACTTGCACACACCAGCTTAACTTACACGTGTCTGGAATCACCCACGACACCTGTCAAGCAAACTCTAAGTGGGGAGGCTACAACCTCTCGTAGCATGGGATCAAATTTATATCGCGCGCTCTAAGGGGTGGCCTCCCCTCTCGGTCTCAACCGGAAACACCCATGCCCCCGGACCAGGTGGCCTGCCTACTAGCTACAACTGGTATCTTCCACCCTGGCCTCTCTATATGGTGTGTGCTAGGAAGAGGTTGACAACTTACTGAACCGTACTCTACTTGTTGTAGAGACGAGTGGTAGTACGACGCAAGTATGGGGGTTACTGGAACAAGACTCGATCTATGGTCGACTCAGGAGGTTTATAATCTTCCCTGCATGACATGTATAACAAAAATATTTCAACCAACAGGATCACCGCTCATTATACCCTACCATGCCATACCGGACATAACCGTCCCAACGGAGACCGGCGACAAACTCATGCCTACCCAAGGCAGAGGTTTTCCCAGATTCCTTCCGGTATGCATGCAAGGCACATGAGGATGATTATTATCACAAGTGTGCTCATTTCCAACAGCATGGAATTCACAAATATGCATCCCTGCACATGATCATCTCACATGAAATAACAAGTTCTCCAAAAATGAGGTAGTGTTATAAATGTGTCAACGAACACACAACAGTATTATGTCGGGGTTCAGAATGCTTGCCTTCAGGTCATGGGAAGGCAGGGTGCATTTCAAACTCTTGAAATATTCTCCTCTCTTCAAAAATCCTATTTTAGAAATATAAATGAATTAACACACAAAATAAAAACAACACAAAAAGTTGTTCTGAATTTTTTTCAAATAAATCATGAAATAAACTAGACAATATTTGAGAGAGATAGGAAAAAGAATTAATTCATTTGGAGTTATATTTTAAAAAGATAAAGCCAGTCAAATTCCTGGTAAAAATCTGTTTTTAAAATAAAACAGAAAAGAAAACGTTTCAAATAAAATGTTTCAAATAAAACGTGTACACGTCGAAAGCGTATTCGGGAAAGGCGCTTCCACCTACTCCTGCGTGGACAGGCGCTGGGTCACTGACGGTGGGCCCGCCTGGCCCACTGGTCAGGTTTGACCGGCCACGCGCGTGTCGTTCCCCTCCGACCGAACAGAGGCGGAGCTCCAGCAAGGATTTGCCGGCAAACGGGGGCGTCCCTTGGTGATCTGAGGACATGGGTGTGCTCAGGGGGTCGATACAAGTCTGTGGGTACCCGCCATGGTCGCCGACGTGAACGGAGTCGCCGGCGACGAGCTTCGCGACGGAGAAGGCATTCGGGTGGATAGTGAGTTTGGGGCTGCGGTGGTCTCCGGCCAAAATTGAGCGTGGGGTTGTGCTCGCGAGAGGTAGGGAGAGTTCTTGGTGGAGAGAGTGGAGAGGGAGCGGCACTGGTGGCGACGGAATCGGCCAGAACTTGGCGGCGACCGAACCGGCCGGACTTAGGGAAGAAGGCCTTGCCCTCCTCGACTGCTGGCCAATGTAGCACTAGGAAGATCATTTGAGGTTGCTCAAGGTCTCGATTGAGCTCTGGGGCCCTTATATAGGCGGTGGAGGTCGGTTCCGAGGTGGCCGGCGATAAGGACGACGGTGAACCGTCTTTCTGTAGCTTGGGCGACGTGGTAGCGACGAGCGCTAGAGGACGAGGCTGCGGATGAGCTCGCATTGTTCCAGGGGGCAGGTGGCGAGCCGGGGTGGCTTTGGCGGCGTTGACCGTGGCAGAGGCGCGCTGCAGACGCCGGCGTGCCGCCAAAAGCTCTGTTGGCGGCGCTGTAGGCTGCCAGGGCGGCTTGGCGCGATGCTGTGAGGAGGGTAGTGCGTGGCGTGGCGCTGCAGAGCGGGCCAAAACCAGGGGGGCCAATGTGTCGGCTCGGGCGCGGTTCGTGCAATACGCGCGCTCTGGACGCGTCCAGTGCATGCAAGGAAGGCGTTTGATACAATGCCGTGGCATGCTACAGGTCACAGGTGAGGTTGGCAAGCAACATGACTAGGTTAGAGATAGAGGGAAACTCAAGGGACAAGGTGGTTTGGTCAGGAGACCAAGTTCACAATGCCAACAACAACTCATGTCAAATCTGGTCATGCTCTCAAGGTGTTTGACAAAAGGCCACAGGCTGTTGGGGAACGTAGTAATTTCAAAAATTTCCCTATGCACACGCAAGATCATGGTGATGGCATAGCAACGAGAGGGGAGAGTGTTCGTCCACGTACCCTCGTAGACCGTAAGCGGAAGCGTTATGACAACGCGGTTGATGTAGTTGTACGTCTTCACGATCCGACCGATCCAAGCACCGAACGTACGGCACCTCCGAGTTCAGCACACGTTCAACTCGATGACGATCCCCGGGCTCTGATCCAGCAAAGCTTCGGGGATGAGTTCCGTCAGCACGACGGCGTGGTGACGATGATGATGTTCTACCGGCGCAGGGCTTCGCCTAAACTCCGCGACGATATGACCGAGGTGGAATATGGTGGAGGGAGGCACCGCACACGGCTAAGGAACGATCCATAGATCAACTTGTGTGTCTATGAGGTGCCCCCTGCCCCCGTATATAAAGGAGGGAGGGGGAGGCCGGCCGGCCCCTTTGGGAGCGCCAAGGGAGGAGGAATCCTCCTCCTAGTAGGAGTAGGACTCCTCCTTTCCTACTCCTACTAAGAGGGGGAAGGAAGGGGGAGAGGGGGAAGGAAAGAGGGGGGGCGCCCCCCTCCTAGTCCACTTCGGACCAGAGGGTGGAGGGGGCATGCGGCCCATGCTGGCCGCCCCTCTCTCCTTTCCCCTAAGGCCCATAAGGCCCAATACTCTCCCGGGAGGTTCCGGTAACCCCCCCGGCACTCTGGTTTTCTCCGAAATCACCCGAAACACTTCCGGTGTCCGAATATAGTCGTCCAATATATCAATCTTTATGTCTCGACCATTTAGAAACTCCTCGTCATGTCCGTGATCACATCTGGGACTCCGAACAAACTTCGGTACATCAAAACTTATAAACTCATAATAAAACTGTCATCGTAACGTTTAAGCGTGCGGACCCTACGGGTTCGAGAACTATGTAGACATGACCTAGAACCATTCTTGGTCAATAACCAATAGCAGGACCTGGATGCCCATATTGGTTCCTACATATTCTACGAAGATCTTTATCGGTCAAACCGCATAACAACATACGTTGTTCCCTTTGTCATCGGTATGTTACTTGCCCGAGATTTGATTGTCGGTATCCAATACCTAGTTCAATCTCGTTACTGGCAAGTCTCTTTACTCGTTCTATAACACATCATCTTATAACTAACTCATTAGTTACAATGCTTGCAAGGCTTAGGTGATGAGTATTACCGAGAGGGCCCAGAGATACCTCTCCGACAATCGGAGTGACAAAACCTAATCTCGAAATACACCAACCCAACATGTACCTTCGGAGACACCTGTAGAGCACCTTTATAATCACCCAGTTACGTTGTGACGTTTGGTAGCACACAAAGTGTTCCTCCGGTAAACGAGAGTTGCATAATCTCATAGTTGTAGGAACTTTGTATAAGTCATGAAGAAAGCAATAACAACATACTAAACGATCAAGTGCTAGGCTAACGGAATGGGTCAGGTCAATCACATCATTCTCCTAATGATGTGATCCCGTTAATCAAATGACAACCCATGTCTATGGTTAGGAAACATAACCATCTTTGATTAATGAGCTAGTCAAGTAGAGGCATACTAGTGACATTATGTTTGTCTATGTATTCACACATGTATCATGTTTCCGGTTAATACAATTCTAGCATGAATAATAAACATTTATCATGATATAAGGAAATAAATAATAACTTTATTATTGCCTCTAGGGCATATTTCCTTCAGTCTCCCACTTGCACTAGAGTCAATAATCTAGTTCACATCGCCATGTGATTTAACACCAATAATTCACATCACCATGTGATTAGCACCCATAGTTCACATCGTCATGTGACCAACATCCAAAGGGTTTACTAGAGTCAATAACCTAGTTCACATCGCTTATGTGATTAACACCCAAAGAGTACTAAGGTGTGATCATGTTTTGCTCGTGAGAGAACTTAGGCAACGGGTCTGTCACATTCAGAGCCGTATGTATTTTGCAAATATTCTATGTCTACAATGCTGTGTACGGAGCTACTCTAGCTAATTGCTCCCACTTTCAATATGTATCCAGATTGAGACTTAGAGTCATCTGAATCAGTGTAAAAGTTTGCACCGATGTAACTTTTACAACGAACTCTTTTATCACCTCCACAATCGAGAAACATCTCCTTAGTCCTCACTAAGGATATTCTTGACCGTTGTCTCGTGATCTACTCTTAGATCAAAATTGTATTCCTTTGCCAAACTCAGAGCAAGGTATACAATAGGTCTAGTGCACAACATAGCATACTTTATAGAACCTATGACTGAGGCATAGGGAATGACTGTTCATTCTTTTCTATTTTCTGCCATGGTCAGGTTTTGAGTCTTACTCAACTTCACACCTTGCAACACAGGCAAGAACTCTTTCTTTGACTGTTCCATTTTGAACTACTTCAAAATCTTGTCAAGGTATGTACTCATTGAAAAAATCTTATCAAGCGTCTTGATCTATCTCTATAGATCTTGATGCTCAATGTGTAAGCAGCTTCACCAAGGTCTTTCTTTGAAAAACTCCTTTCAAACACTCCTTTATGCTTTGCAGAATAATTATACATTATTTCCGATCAACAATATGTCATTCACATATACTTATCAGAAATGTTGTAGTGCTCCCACTCACTTTATTGTAAATACAGGCTTCTTCAAAAGTCTGTATAAAACCATATGCTTTGATCAACTCATTAAAGCGTATATTCCAACTCCGAGATGCTTGCACCAGTCCATAGATGGATCGCTGGAGCTTGCACACTTTGTTAGCATCTTTAGGATTGACAAAAACTTTCTGGTTGCATCATATACAACTCTTCTTTAATAAATCCATTAAGGAATGCAGTTTTGACATCCATTTGCCAGATTTCATAAAATGTGGCAATTGCTAACATGATTCAGACAGACTTAAGCTTCGATACGAGTAAGAAAATCTCATCGTATTCAACACCTTGAACTTGTTGAAAACCTTTCGCAACAAGTCAAGCTTAGTAGATAGTAACACTACTATCAGTGACCTTCTTCCTCTTGAAGATCCATTTATTTAACTTGGCTTGCTGATCATCGAGCAAGTCAATCAAAGTCCATACTTTGTTCTCATACATGGATCATATCTCAGATTTTATGGCCTCAAGCCATTTCGTGGAATCTGGGCTCATCATCGCTTCCTCATAGTTCGTAGGTTCATCATGGTATAGTAACATGACTTCCAGAACAGGATTACCGTACCACTCTGGTGCGGATCTTACTCTGGAAGACCTACGAGGTTCTGTAGTAACTTAATCTAAAGTTTCATGATCATCATCATTAACTTCCTCACTAATTGGTGTAGTAGTCACAGGAACAGATTTCTGTGATGAACTACTTTCAAATAAGGGAGCAGGTACAGTTACTTCATCAAGTTCTACTTTCCTCCCACTCACTTCTTTCGAGAAAAACTCCTTCTCTAGAAAGGATCCATTCTAAGCAACGAATGTTTTGCCTTTGGATTTGTGATAGAAGGAGTATCCAACAGTTTCCTTTGGGTATTCTATGAAGACGCACTTCTCCGATTTGGGTTCGAGCTTATCAGGTTCAAACTTTTTCATATAAGCATCGCAACTCCAAACTTTAAGAAATGACAACTTTGGTTTCTTGCCAAACCACAGTTCATAAGGCGTCGTCTCAATGGATTTTGATGGTGCCCAATTTAAAGTGAATGCAGCTGTCTCTAATGCATAACCCCAAAACGATAGCGGTAAATCGGTAAGAGACATCATAGATTGCACCATATCCAATAAAGTGCGGTTACGACGTTCGGACACACCATAATGTTGTTGTGTTCCAGGTGGCGTGAGTTGTGAAACTATTCCACATTGTTTTAATTGAAGACCAAACTCGTAACTCAAATATTTGTCTCCGCGATCAGATCGCAGAAACTTTATTTTCTTGTTACGATGATTTTTCCACTTCACTCTGAAATTCTTTGAACCTTTCAACTATTTCAGACTTATGTTTCATCAAGTAGATATACCCATATCTGCTCAAATCATCTTGTGAAGGTCAGAAAATAACGATACTTGCCACGAGCATCAACACTCATTGGATCGCATACATCAGTATGTATTATTTCCAATAAGTCAGTAGCTTGTTCCATTGTTCCGGAGAACGGAGTTTTAGTCATCTTGCCCAAAAGGCACGGTTCGCAAGCATCAAATGATTCATAACCAAGTGATTCTGAAAATCCATCTTTTATGGAGTTTCTTCATGCGCTTTACACCAATATGACCTAAACGGCAGTGCCACAAATAAGTTGCACTATCATTATTAACTTTACATCTTTTGGTTTCAATATTATGAATATGTGTATCACACGATCGAGATCCAACAAACCATTTTCATTGGGTGTATGACCATAGAAGGTTTTATTCATGTAAACAGAACAATAATTATTCTCTAACTTACATGAATAACCGTATTGCAATAAACATGATCAAATCATATTCATGCTCAACGCAAACGCCAAATAACATTTATTTAGGTTCAACACTAATCCCGAAAGTATAGGGAGTGTGCGATGATGATCATATCAATCTTGGAACTACTTCCAACATTCATTGTCACCTCACCCTCAACTAGTTTCTGTTTATTCTGCAACTCCCGTTTCGAGTTACTACTCTTAGCAACTGAACTAGTATCAAATACCAAGGGGTTGCTATAAACACTAGTAAAGTACACATCAATAGCATGTATATCAAATATACCTATGTTCACTTTGCCATCCTTCTTATCCGCCAAATACTTGGGGTAGTTCCACTTCCAGTGACCAGTACCTTTGCAGTAGAATCACTTAGTCTTAGGCTTAGGTCCAGACTTGGGCTTCTTCACTTGAGCAGCAACTTGCTTGCTGTTCTTCTTGAAGTTCCCCTTCTTCCCTTTGCCTTTTTTCTTGAAACTAGTGATCTTGTCCACCATCAACAATTTGATGTTTTTCTTTGATTTCTAACTTCGCCGATTTTTGCATCGCGAAGAGCTTGGGAATTGTTTTCGTCATCCCTTGCATACTATAGTTCATCATGAAGTTCTAGTAACTTAGTGATGGTGACTAGAGAATTCTGTCAATCACTATCTTATCTGGAAGATTAACTCCCACTTGATTCAAGCGATTGAAGTACCCAGACAATCTGAGCACATGCTCACTAGTTGAGCGATTCTCCTCCATCTTTTGGCCATAGAACTTGTTGGAGACTTCATATCTCTCAACTCGCGTATTTGCTTGAAATATTAACTTCAACTCCTGGAACATCTCATATGGTCCATGACGTTCAAAACGTCTTTGAAGTCCCGATTCTAAGCCGTTAAGCATGGTGCACTAAACTATCAAGTAGTCATCATATTGAGCTAGCCAAACGTTCATAACGTCTGCATCTGCTCCTGCAATAGGTTTGTCACCTAGCGGTGCATCAAGGACATAATTCTTCTGCGCAGCAATGAGGATAAACCTCAGATCACGGATCCAATCCGCATCATTGCTACTAACATTTTTCAACACAATTTTCTCTAGGAACATATCAAAATAAACATATGAGAGCAATAACGCAAGCTATTGATCTACAACATAATTTACAAAATACTACCAGGACTAAGTTCATGATAAATTTAAGTTCAATTAATCATATTACTTAAGAACTCCCACTTAGAAAGACATCCCTCTAATCCTCTAAGTGATCACGTGATCCAAATCAACTAAACCATAACCGATCATCACGTGAAATGGAGTAGCTTTCAATGGTGAACATCATTATGTTGATCATATCTACTATATGATTCACGCTCGACCTTTCGGTTTCCGTGTTCCGAGGCCATATCTGCATATGCTAGGCTCGTCAAGTTTAACCTGAGTATTCCGCGTGTGCAAAACTGGCTTGCACCCGTTGTAGATGGACGTAGAGCTTATCACACCCGATCATCACATGGTGTCTGGGCACGACGAACTTTGGCAACAGTGCATACTCAGGGAGAACACTTCTTGATAATTAGTGAGAGATCATCTTATAATGCTACCATCAAACAAAAGAGAATAAGATGTATAACAGATAAACATCATATGCAATCAAAATATGTGACATGATATGGCCATGATCATCTTGCGCCTTTGATCTCCATCTCCAAAGTACTGTCATGATCTCTATCGTCACCGGCACGACACCATGATCTTCATCATCTTGATCTATATCAATGTGTCGTCACATGGTCGTCTCGCCAACTATTGCTCTTGCAACTATTGCTATCGCATAGCGATAAAGTAAAGCAATTATTTGGCACTTGCATCTTATGCAACAAAGAGACAACCATAGGGCTTCTGCCAGTTGCCGACAAAACATGATCATCTCATACAACAACTTATATCTCATCACGTCTTGACCATATCACATCACAACATGCCCTGCAAAAACAAGTTAGACGTCCTCTACTTTGTTGTTGCAAGTTTTACGTGGCTGCTACGGGCTTTAGCAAGAACCATTCTTACCTACGCATCAAAAACCACAACGATAGTTTGTCAAGCTGGTGATGTTTTAAACTTCGCAAGGACCGGGCATAGCCACACTCGGTTCAACTAAAGTTGGAGAAACAGACACCCGCTAGTCACCTGTGTGCAAAGCATGGCGGTAAAACCAGTCTCGCGTAAGCGTACGCGTAATGTCGGTCCGGGCCGCTTCATCCAACAATGCCGCCGAACCAAAGTATGACATGCTGGTAAGCAGTATGACTTGTATCGCCCACAACTCACTTGTGTTCTACTCGTGCATATAACATCAACGCATAAAACCTAGGCTCGGATGCCACTGTTGGGGAACATAGTAATTTCAAAAAAATTCCTACGCACACGCAAGATCATGGTGATGGCATAGCAACAAGAGGGGAGAGTGTTCGTCCACGTACCCTCGTAGACCGTAAGCGGAAGCGTTATGACAACGCGGTTGATGTAGTCGTACGTCTTCACGATCCGATCGATCCAAGCACCAAACGTACGGCACCTCTGAGTTCAGCACACGTTCAGCTCGATGAAGATCCCCGGGCTCTGATCCAGCAAAGCTTCAGGGATGAGTTTCGTCAGCACGACGGTGTGGTGACGATGATGATGTTCTACCGGCGCAGGGCTTCGCCTAAACTCCGCGACGATATGACCGAGGTGGAATATGGTGGAGGGAGGCACCGAACACGGCTAAGGAACGATCCGTAGATCAACTTGTGTGTCTATGGGGTGCCCCCTGCCCCCGTATATAAAGGAGGGAGGGGGAGGCCGGCCGGCCCCTTTGGGCGCGCCAAGGGAGGAGGAATCCTCCTCCTAGTAGGAGTAGGACTCCTCCTTTCCTACTCCTACTAGGAGGGGGAAGGAAGGGGGAGAGAGGGAAGGAAAGAGGGGGGGCGCCGCCCTCCCCCCTCCTAGTCCAATTCGGACCAGAGGGTGGAGGGGGCACGCGGCCCATGCTGGCCGCCCCTCTCTCCTTTCCCCTAAGGCCCATAAGGCCCAATACTCTCCCGGGAGGTTCCGGTAACCCCCCCGGCACTCCGGTTTTCTCCGAAATCACCCGGAACACTTCCGGTGTCCGAATATAGTCGTCCAATATATCAATCTTTATGTCTCAACCATTTCGAGACTCCTCGTCATGTCCGTGATAACATCTAGGACTCCGAACAAACTTGGGTACATCAAAACTTATAAACTCATAATAAAACTGTCATCGTAACGTTTAAGCGTGCGGACCCTACCGGTTCGAGAACTATGTAGACATGACCTAGAACCATTCTCGGTCAATAACCAATAGTGGGACCTGGATGCCCATATTGGTTCCTACATATTCTACGAAGATCTTTATCGGTCAAATCGCATAACAACATACATTGTTCCCTTTGTCATCGGTATGTTACTTGCCCGAGATTTGATCGTCGGTATCCAATACCTAGTTCAATCTCGTTACCAGCAAGTCTCTTTACTCGTTCTGTAACACATCATCTTATAACTAACTCATTAGTTACAATGCTTGCAAGGCTTAGGTGATGAGTATTACCGAGAGGGCCCAGAGATACCTCTCCGACAATCGGAGTGACAAAACCTAATCTCGAAATACGCCAACCCAACATGTACCTTCAGAGACACCTGTAGAGCACCTTTATAATCACCCAGTTACGTTGTGACGTTTGGTAGCACACAAAGTGTTCCTCCGGTAAACAGGAGTTGCATAATCTCATAGTTGTAGGAACTTTGTATAAGTCATGAAGAAAGCAATAGCAACATACTAAACGATCAAGTGCTAGGCTAACGGAATGGGTCAAGTCAATCACATCATTCTCCTAATGATGTGATCCCATTAATCAAATGACAACCCATGTCTATGGTTAGGAAACATAACCATCTTTGATTAATGAGCTAGTCAAGTAGAGGCATACTAGTGACATTATGTTTGTCTATGTATTCACACATGTATCATGTTTCCGGTTAATACAATTCTAGCATGAATAATAAACATTTATCATGATATAAGGAAATAAATAATAACTTTATTATTGCCTCTAGGGCATATTTCCTTCACAGACACCTAGGCATTTCTTGGAGGGGCCAAATCTTCCAGGTCAGTGTCTCTTTGGATGCACAAGGGGGTGGTGAGGTTTGTTTGTGAAAAGCACAAACTTGTTAGTGCAAGTTTTGCAGAATTTCAAATCTGGACAGGATGTGAATGGCATTATTTCATGAACCAAAAATATGCCAATGGTTGCATGCTCCTGGACTTAGGGGTTTAGCATGGAGGACTACAAGTAGGAGAAAGAATCAAGGGCCAAAGAGCAAGCAATAATATGGATGATGTACAAACCATCATGTTGGACCAGAATGAAGATGAGGTTGATTCACTCAAAATTTTCAAAGAACATCCCTGGATTTTTGCATATAATGGAATCATATGCTGCTACTGACATCCCATAATTTTGGTGGAAGCTAGAAACAAATATTTGAAAGGGTTGTAGTGCAAAGTTGTCCACTGGACCAGAGAAGAAAAACATGTGTAGCACTCAAAGTATGCAATGAATGAAATATATTAATGCACAAAAGTGATTTAGAGACATCACATGACATCTCCAAATTTTGGTTGGATTTACAGTTAAGTCTATCAACTGGTTGTAGTACAAAAAGAGCTCCAAAACTTAAAACAAGTCATTTTAATGAATAAATCTCAGGGTGGAATAATTTAATAAATAAACCTGCTGATTAGGAAATTGTTTTAATGAGATGGCATAGAAGTTCAATATGTTTGGAAGGATCCACCAGGGTAGATACTCATTAATATAAAAAGAAAGGTTCTGAAATCAACAGAAATATTCTTGCAGGCAAAAATTTAAACTCTTGGCAAAATTTTAATAACTAAAACCTGGTTAAATTTTTGGGGTGTTACAATTACTACCCCCCTTAAGAAAAATCTCGTCCTCGAGATTTGCCAAGAGCCGATGTGAAAAACAAATACTCCATATGAGTTCGAGCGGTTGTGAGTCTGTTGCCGTGGTGCTGCGTGAAAATAATCCATGTAGCGAGGGGATAAACGTTGCAGCAACTCAGGGAAAAGAAATCTCATTCTAGGATTTTTCGCAGTTACACAAGTTAATCACGAAGAAAACTACTCATACTAGTAGAAACTAAATAATCGACTCGTCGCACAAATTCGAGGTACCATGCATAAGCTACAACGTAATAATAAATGCTGAAATAACAAACACAGCAGTGACGTCTAAAATGAAAACGGTAACTGGACGGGGTCCCGATAAAATGTCTCTGGCAATGGGATACACTCCTCTTCTATCGGAGGAAGTAGATTGACCAGTCGATGTATGTGTCTCTCTGGGTCGGGCCTCAGTGGTCTGCCGATGGCAATCTGAGGATTCAAATCAGCGAGACTCTGGAGATAATCCATCACTCACTGGTTCAAATGCTCTTGAGCGATGATGTACTGGATAAGGTTGGCTAGTACTGGGTCTCTCTCAATCCGTCCACCGGGAAAAGATGTTACTCCTCCGGGTGCTGCATGGCTCGAAAAGTAATAATATCCTCGTTCGCGGGCATAGGGTACTGCGGATCGAAGGCGAGCAATTGCTTCTTTCGCAGCAGCTTCTATGGCCAGGTGTGGGGTTGGCATAGATTCCCCCACGAAGGAAACTTCCGTTGGATCTTGATTGGAGTCTACGGGAGGGATGTGTACTGCTGCCCAATATTCCGAGGTGGAATGGGTGATTCTCGATTTGAACAGCTCGTACTGGGGTGGATAGGTAGAACCCATAGTACTGCAGGTAAAGTCCCACAATATTTTGACGAAGCTACCTGGGGTTGCATCTGGGGTTCTCAGATAAATACTGGGGCTCGGCATGACAGGAAAAAGGTTGTGAGGGTGGTGCACAAGGTGTGGGGTGCTTGGTAAGGTCACGAGGTGGCCTTTATATAGCAATGGAGCTGGGTCATTTTACCGTGGTGAAAGGTATAAATTTGCCAGCTTAGCTCCAAAGGTCGGGTCAGTGTCAGAGATACACATATCTCATAAAGAGACGTGTTAATGTGGTTGTCGTCGGGGTTGGTTATGGTAGCTGTGCCCGGAAAATATGCAACTATGCGCTGACAAAATACGCAAGGTTACTATTAAAACAGAGGCACAACGACAGGCTAAGTTTATATACAAGGTCGCACGATTACAAAGCGAGGATACACTGAAACTCGGTGCTACTCGCATGGCTTAATCTACCTCGTTCATGCCTAAACGGGCGTGCCTGGTGGATGACGAGGCTTCTCCACGTGTCTCACTGCCTAGATTAGTCGGAGATGGCGGAGGAACTGCAGGGTCGGGGTAGCGATGATGGCCATCACGGGGATTGTTAGCCACAATCCCGTTGGAGTGTGTTCCCAAAAGGCGACGAAGCACTTCTGGGGTCATCACAGTATCTTGGATGATGGCTGGGGCTGACCTCAGGGTCTCGATCGGGTGTCCGAACAGCACGACTGGGTTGTCGACATCGAGCTCGTCTTCTCTTCTTGCTGGGGCTCGACGAACCAGCTCTCCTCGAGCTGCGATCAGATCAATGGTGATCTGGTCGAACAGTGCCTCCAGTGCACTTACATAGCGCACAAGGTGCAACAATGCGGGATCTGTCTCGTGATCTCCGTTGGCAACTTGGGGTGGTCTACCATACCCTTCACGCCGGGGGTAGTAGTAGAACGAGCGACAGTTAACTCTGGGCGACAACTGCGGAGTTGAACTATAGCCTCTCGAGCAGCTAGCTGGACGGCTTGTGGCTCGATGGAAGTTGTTCTTCCAGTGAACCTATAGGGGCGTTCTGGAGATAGACCCCTACCGTAGATGTGCACAGTGGCCCAGAATTGACGGCTTTCACCGCTCATGGTCCCTTGGTACACAACATATTCTGGGGGCTCTTCTAACGCATAGGCACGACGGGTGTGGTTTGCGAGTATGGTCACAAAACCTCCAAGGTTGGTTGCTGTAGTCTCATTGTGCACGACGGGGCCTGGCATTATGGCTCGGTTTGGGGTAGAGGTTGTGCTGGGTTGGGGCTAGCGTGCCCTTTTTATAGAAAAAGGAGACGGAGTCTTCCTTCGCACGCTTGTGAAGTAGACATCTTGGGCGCTGGTTACTGGCGCGTGATCGACAGGCTAGGTTGATAGGTTGGGCACCGACTGCCAAAAGTGTCGGGGTCACTGTGTGGCTATCTTGCACGAGAAGCTCGGCTGGGGTTTGGTTAAGGTCTAGTGGGTTGGTTTGCCTAAGTTTTTCGACCTGGCTAAGATAGGATTAGCCAATGGTCAGCCTGGCTCTGATACCAAGTCTGTGGCGACCGATTCTCTGGGTATTAATTTCCAAAAAATGGCCCTTGTGCTCACCAGCCCCAGGATAACTGTTAGCTGATGAGGCACCAACTTGATACAGAAATTCCAAGCAAAATACAAAATATGTAGTACAAGACCATTCTGGCCTGTGAGTATAACAAATGGTTTCTAGTGGTTGATGGCGGAAGCGGGTTGTGAAACATCAGTGTCTAAGGGACTCCATTTCCCACGGGAATAGTTGACCAGGTTAACTCCTATCTTCGCGAGGCTGCTATCACCATTGCGTGGGTTCCGGGGCTGTCAACACGGTCGCTCCTCTCCGCGCAAGAAATCTGGCCAAGACAATAGCCAGGGACAAGCCAGTGAGTACTCTGAATGTACTCGCAAACATTATGAACACGGGTATAATATAATAACGATGTACTGAGAATATTTTATACTCATGACGTCAGTCACAAAAGATAAATATAACTATGATGTGTGTAAGCATGTTATATATGAATATGCAATGTCATAGAAGTATTAAAAATTATGAAATAAATAACAAGCATGCCACAGTTGGGCGTCTTAGCGACACCGCATAAAGGGCTTTAAAAGAAATGCCATAGTCGGGCGTCTGAGCGACACCACATAAAGGGCTTTAAAAGAAATGCCACAGTCGGGCGTCTAAATGACACCACATAAAGGGCTTTAAAAGAAATGCCACAGTCGGGCGTCTGAGCGACACCACATAAAGGGCTTTAAAAGAAATGCCACAGTCGGGCATCTAAGCGACACCACATAAAGGGCTTTAAAAGAAATGCCACAGTCGGGCGTCTGAGCGACACCATATAAAGGGCTTTAAAAGAAATGCCACAGTCGGGCTTCTAAGCGACACCACATAAAGGGCTTTAAAAGAAACAATCATAGTGAATATACCGGAGGTAAAACCATCCCAGGGATATTCGATAACACCAAAAATATCACGGGTTAGTCCACAACAAAATAATAATCATCATTATCACATGTCACAAGTTGTAATATCAGTTCTGATTTAATAGTTTCACCTCCAAAGACCGACACTAAGACCGACACTCGACCCATCCCAGACTGTAATCCTTAACCATGGAAACGGCTATTCGAATAGGTTTTATCTCTGCAGAGGGTGTACTCTTTACCCACGAGTAACGGATTTCTATGGTCGACTTAGGAGGTTTATAATCTTCCCTGCATGACATGTATAACAAAAATATTTCAACCAACAGGATCACCGCTCATTATACCCTACCATGCCATACCGGACATAACCGTCCCGACGGAGACCGGCGACAAACTCATGCCTACCCAAGGCAGAGGTTTTCCCAGATTCCTTCCGGTATGCATGCAAGGCACATGCGGATGATTATTATCACAAGTGTGCTCATTTCCAACAGCATGGAATTCACAAATATGCATCCCTGCACATGATCATCTCACATGAAATAACAAGTTCTCCAAAAATGAGGTAGTGTTATAAACGTGTCAACGAACACACAAAATTATTATGCCGGGGTTCAGAATGCTTGCCTTCAGGTCATGGGAAGGCAGGGTGCATTTCAAACTCTTGAAATATTCTCCTCTCTTCAAAAATCCTATTTTAGAAATATAAATGAATTAACACACAAAATAAAAACAGCACAAAAAGTTGTTCTGAATTTTTTTTCAAATAAATCTTGAAATAAACTAGACAATATTTGAGAGAGATAGGAAAAAGAATTAATTCATTTGGAGTTATATTTTAAAAGATAAAGCCAGTCAAAGTCCTGGTAAAAATCTATTTTTCAAATAAAACAGAAAAGAAAACGTTTCAAATAAAATGTTTCAAATAAAATGTGTACATGTCAAAAGCGCATTCGGGAAAGGCGCTTCCACTTACTCCTGCGTGGACAGGCGCTGGATCACTGGCGGTGGGCCCGCCTGGCCCACTGGTCAGGTTTGACCGGCCACGCGCGCGTCGTTCCCCTCCGACCGAACAGAGGCGGAGCTCCGGCGAGGATTTGCCGGCAAACGGGGGCGTCCCTTGGTGATCTGAGGACATGGGTGTGCTCAGGGGGTCGAGACGAGTCTGTGGGTACCCGCCATGGTCGCCGACGTGAACGGAGTCGTCGGCGACGAGCTTCACGGCGGAGAAGGCATTCGGGTGGATAGTGAGTTTGGGGCTGCGGTGGTCTCCAGCCAAAATTGAGCGTGGGGTTGTGCTCGCGAGAGGGAGGGAGAGTTCTTGGTGGAGAGAGTGGAGAGGGAGAGGCACTGGTGGCGACGGAATCGGCCGGAACTTGGCGGCGACCGAACCGGCCGGACTCGGGGAAGAAGGCCTTCCCCTCCTCGACTGCTGGCCAAGGTAGCACTAGGAAGATCATTTGAGGTTTCTCAAGGTCTCGATTGAGCTCCGGGGCCCTTATATAGGCGGTGGAGGTCGGTTTCGAGGTGGCCGGCGATAAGGACGACGGCGAACCGTCTTTCTGTAGCTTGGGCGACGTGGCGGCGACGAGCGCTAGAGGACGAGGCTACGGATGAGCTCGCACTGTTCCAGGGGGCAGGTGGCGAGCCGAGGTGGCTTTGGCGGCGCCGACCGTGGCAGAGGTGCGCTGGAGACGCCGGCGTGCCGCCAAAAGCTCTGTCGGCGGCGCTGTAGGCTGCCAGGGCGGCTTGGCGCGATGCTGTGAGGAGGGTAGTGCGTGGCGTGGCGCTGCAGAGCGGGCCAAAACCAGGGGGCCAATGTGTCGTCTCGGGCGCGGTTCGTGCAATACGCGCGCTCTGGGCGCGTCCAGTGCACGCACGGAAGGCGTTCAATACAATGCCATGGCATGCTACAGGTCACAGGTGAGGTTGGCAAGCAACAGGACTAGGTTAGAGATAGAGGGAAACTCAAGGGACAAGGTGGTTTGGTCAGGAGACCAAGTTCACAATGCCAACAACAACTCGTGTCAAATCTGGTCATGCTCTCAAGGTGTTTGACAAAATGCCACAGGCACCTAGGCATTTCTTGGAGGGGTCAAATCTTCCAGGTCAGTGTCTCTTTGGATGCACAAGGGGGCAGTGAGGTTTGTTTGTGAAAAGCACAAACTTGTTAGTGCAAGTTTTGCAGAATTTCAAATCTGGACAGGATGTGAATGGCATTATTTCATGAACCAAAAATATGCCAATGGTTGCATGCTCCTGGACTTAGGGGTTTAGCATGGAGGACTACAAGTAGGAGAAAGAATCAAGGGCCAAAGAGCAAGCAATAATATGGATGCTGTACAAACCATCATGTTGGACCAGAATGAAGATGAGGTTGATTCACTCAAAATTTTCAAAGAACATCCCTGGATTTTTGCATATAATGGAATCATATGCTGCTACTGACATCCCATAATTTTGGTGGAAGTTAGAAACAAATATTTGAAAGGGTTGTAGTGCAAAGTTGTCCACTGGACCAGAGAAGAAAAACATGTGTAGCACTCAAAGTATGCAATGAATGAAATATATTAATGCACAAAAGTGATTTAAGACATCACATGACATCTCCAAATTTTGGTTGGATTTATAGTTAAGTCTATCAACTGGTTGTACTACAAAAAGAGCTCCAAAACTTAAAACAGGTCATTTTAATGAATAAATCTCAGGGTGGAATAATTTAATAAATAAACCTACTGATTAGGAAATTGTTTTAATGAGATGGCATAGAAGTTCAATATGTTTGGAAGGATCCACTAGGGTAGATACTCATTAATATAAAAAGAAAGGTTCTGAAATCAACAGAAATATTCTTGCAGGCAAAAATTTAAACTCTTGGCAAAATTTTAATAACTAAAACCTGGTTAAATTTTTGGGGTGTTACATATGTGGGAGCCAATATGGGCATCCAGGTCCCGCTATTGGTTATTGACCGAGAATAGTTCTACTCATGTCTACATAGTTCTCGAACCCGTAGGGTCCGCACGCTTAAGGTTTCGATGACAATTATATTATGAGTTTATGAGTTTTGATGTACCGAAGGAGTTCGGAGTCCCGGATGAGATCGGGGACATGACGAGGAGTCTCAAAAAGGTCGAGACGTAAAGATCGATATATTGGACGACTATATTCAGAGTTCGGAAAGCTTCCGAGTGATTCGGGTATTTTCGGGGGTACCGGGGAGTTACGGGAATACGAGGAAGAAGCAATGGGCCTCATGGGCCAAGTGGTGGAAGAGAGGAGGCAGGGCGCGCGGCCCCCCTAGCCAAAACCGAATTGGACTAGGGGCCGCCCCCCCTTTCCTCCTTTTCCTCCCTCTCCTTCCTTCTCCTTCTCCTTCCCTTCCTTCCCCTCTCCTACTTGGACTAGGAAAGAGGGGGGAATCCTACTTGGAGTAGGATTCTCCCCCTTGGGCGCGCCTCCTCCCCTTGGCCGGCCCCCTCCCCCTTGCTCCTTTATATACGGGGGCAGGGGGGCACCCCATGACACACAAGTTGATCTACGGATTGTTTCTTAGCCGTGTGCGGTGCCCCCCTCCACCATATTCCACCTCAGTCATATCGTCGCGGAGTTTAGGCGAAGCCCTGCGCCGGTAGAACATCATCATCGTCACCACGCCGTCGTGCTGACGGAACTCATCCCCGACGCTTTGCTGGATCGGAGCCCGGGGATCGTCATCGAGCTGAACATGTGCTGAACTCAGAGGTGCCGTACATTCGGTACTTGGATCGGTCGGATCGTGAAGACGTACGACTACATGAACCGCATTGTCATAACGCTTCCGCTTTCGGTTTGCGAGGGTACGTGGACAACACTCTCCCCTCTCATTGCTATGCCATCACCATGATCTTGCGTGTGCGTAGGAAATTTTTTGAAATTACTACGTTCCCCAACAGTGGCATCCGAGCCTGGTTTTATGCATAGATGTCAGATGCACGAGTAGAACACAAGTGAGTTGTGGGCTATACAAGTCATACTGCTTACCAGCATGTCATACTTTGGTTCGGCGGTATTGTGAGATGAAGCGGCCCGGACCGACATTACGCGTACGCTTACGCGAGACTGGTTTCACCGTTACGAGCACTAATGCTTAAAGGTGGCTGGCGGGTGTCTGTCTCTCTCACTTTAGCTGAATCGAGTGTGGCTACACCCGGTCCTTGCGAAGGTTAAAACAGCACTAACTTGACGAACTATCGTTGTGGTTTTGATGCGTAGGTAAGAATGGTTCTTGCTAAGCCCGTAGCAGCCACGTAAAACTTGCAACAACAAAGTAGAGGACGTATAACTTGTTTTTGCAGGGCATGTTGTGATGTGATATGGTCAAGACGTGATGCTATATTTTATTGTATGAGATGATCATGTTTTGTAACCGAAGTTATCGGCAACTGGCAGGAGCCATGTGGTTGTCGCTTTATTGTATGAAATGCAAACGCCCTGTAATTGCTTTACTTTATCACTAAGCGGTAGCGATAGTCGTAGAAGCAATAGATGGCGTAAACAACAACGATGCTACGATGGAGATCAAGGTGTCACGCCGGTGACGATGGTGATCACGACGGTGCTTCGGAGATGGAGATCACAAGCAAAAGATGATGATGACCATATCATATCACTTATATTGATTGCATGTGATGTTTATCCTTTATGCATCTTATCTTGCTTTGATTGACGGTAGCATTTTAAGATGATCTCTCACTAAAAATTATCAAGAAGTGTTCTTCCTGAGTATGCACCGTTGCCAAAGTTCGTCGTGCCCAGACACCACGTGATGATCGGGTGTGATAAGCTCTACGTCCATCTACAACGGGTGCAAGGCAGTTTTGCACACGCAGAATACTCAGGTTAAACTTGACGAGCCTAGCATATGCAGATATGGCCTCGGAACACGGAGACCGAAAGGTCGAGCGTGAATCATATAGTAGATATGATCAACATAGTGATGTTCACCATTGAAAACTACTCCATCTCATGTGATGATCGGTTATGGTTTAGTTGATTTGGATCACGTGATCACTTAGATGACTCGAGAGATGTCTGTCTAAGTGTGAGTTCTTAAGTAATATGATTAATTGAACTTAAATTTATCATGAACTTAGTCCTGGTAGTATTTTGCAAATTATGTTGTAGATCAATAGCTTGCGTTGTTGCTTTCATATGTTTATTTTGATATGTCCCTAGAGAAAATTGTGTTGAAAGATGTTAGTAGCAATGATGTGGATTGGATCCGTGATCTGAAATTTATCCTCATTGCTGCACAGAAGAATTATGTCCTTAATGCACCGCTAGGTGACAGACCTATTGCAGGAGCAGATGCAGACGTTATGTATGTTTGGCTAGCTCAATATGATGACTACTTGATAGTTTAGTGCACCATGCTTAACGGCTTAGAGTCGGGACTTCAAGGACGTTTTGAACATCATGGACCATATGAGATGTTCCAGAAATTGAAGTTGATATTTCAAGCAAATACCCGAGTTGAGAGATATGAAGTCTCCAACAAGTTCTATAGCTAAAAGATGGAGGAGAATCGCTCAACTAGTGAGCATGTGCTCAGATTGTCTGTGTACTTCAATCGCTTGAATCAAGTGGGAGTTAATCTTCCAGATAAGATAGTGATTGACAGAATTCTCTAGTCACCATCACTAAGTTACTAGAACTTCGTGATGAACTATAGTATGCAAGGGATGACGAAAACGATTCCCGAGCTCTTCGTGGTGTTGAAATCGACGAAGGTAGAAATCAAGAAAGAGCATCAAGTGTTGATGATTGACAAGACCACTAGTTTCAAGAAAAGGGCAAAGGGAAAGAAAGGGAACTTCAAGTAGAATGACAAGCAAGTTGTCACTCCCGTGAAGAAGACCAAAGCTAGACCAAAGCCTGAAACTGAGTGCTTACACTTCAAAGGAAATGGTCACTGGAAGCAGAAATGCCCTGAATATTTGGTGGATAAGAAGGATGGCAAAGTGAACAAGGGTATATTTAATATACAGGTTATTGATGTGTGCCTTACTAGTGTTTATAGTAGCCCCTAAGTATTTGATACTTGTTCGGTTGCTAAGATTAGTAACTCGAAATAGGAGTTACAGAATAAACAGAGACTAGTTGAAGGGGAAGTGACGATGAGTGTTGGAAGTAGTTCCAAGATTGATATGATCATCATCGCACACTCCCTATACTTTCGGGATTAGTGTTAAACCTAAATAAATGTTATTTGGCGTTTGCGTTGAGCATGAACATGATTTGATCATGTTTATTGCAATACGGTTATTCATTTAAAGTCAGAGAATAATTGTTGTTCTGTTTACATGAATAAAACCTTCAAATGGTCATACACCCAATGAAAATAGTTTGTTGGATCTCGATCATAGTGATACACATATTCATAATATTGATGCCAAAAGATGCAAAGTTAATAATGATAGTGCAACTTATTTGTGGCACTGCCGTTTGGGTCATATCGGTGTAAAGCGCATGAAGAAACTCCAAAAAGATGGATTTTCAGAATCACTTGGTTATGAATCATTTGATGCTTGCGAACCGTGCCTTTTGGGCAAGATGACTAAAACTCCGTTCCCCGGAACAATGGAGCGAGCTACTGACTTATTGGAAATAATACATACCGATGTATGCGATCCGATAAGTGTTAAGGCTCGCGGCGTGTATCATTATTTTCTGACCTTCACAGATGATTTGAGCAGATATAGGTATATCTACTTGATGAAACATAAGTCTGAAATAGTTGAAAGGTTCAAAGAATTTCAGAGTAAAGTGGAAAATCATCATAACAAGAAAATAAAGTTTCTGCGATCTGATCGTGGAGATGAATATTTGAGTTACGAGTTTGGTCTTCAATTAAAACAATGTGAAATAGTTTCACAGCTCATGCCACCTGGAACACCACAACATTATGGTGTGTCCGAATGTCGTAACCACACTTTATTTGATATGGTGCGATCAATGATGTCTCTTACCAATTTACCAATATCGTTTTGGGGTTATGCATTAGAGACAACTGCATTCACGTTAAATAGGGAACCATCTAAATCCGTTAAGATGACAGCTTATGAACTGTGGTTTGGAAAGAAATCCAAGTTGCCGTTTCTTAAAGTTTGGAGTTGCGATGCTTATATGAAAAAGGTTTTCAACCTGATAAGCTCGAACCCAAATCGGAGAAGTACGTCCTCATAGAATACTCAAAGGAAACTGTTAGGTACACCTTCTATCACAGATCCGAAGGCAATACATTCGTTGCTAAGAATGGATCCTTTCTAGAGAAGGAGTTTCTCTCAAAAGAAGTGAGTGGGAGGAAAATAGAGCTTGATAAGGTAATTTGTACCTTCTCCCAAATTGGAAAGTAGTTCATCATAGAAATCAGTTCCAGTGATTCCTACACCAATTAGTGAGGAAGCTAATGATGATGATCATGAAACTTCAGATCAAGTTACTACAAAACCTCATAGGTCTTCCAAAGTACAGTCCGCACCAGAGTGGTACGGTAATCCTGTTCTGGAAGTCATGTTACTAGACCATGATGAACCTACGAACTATGATGAAGCGATGATGAGCCCAGATTCCGCAAAATGGTTTGAGGCCATGAAATCTGAGATGGGATGCATGTATGAGAACAAAGTGTGGACTTTGGTGGAGTTGCCCGATGATCGGCAAGCCATATTGTATAAATGGATCTTCAAGAGGAAGACGGACGTTGATAGTAGTGTTACTATCAACAAAGCTCGACTTGTCGCAAAAAGGTTTTTGACAAGTTCAAGGTGTTGACTACAATGAGATTTTCTCAACTGTAGCGATGCTTAAGTCTGTCCGAATCATGTTAGCAATTGCCACATTTTATGAAATCTGGCAAATGGATGTCAAAACTGCATTCCTTAATGGTTTTCTTAAAGAAGAGTTGTATATGATGCAACCAGAAGGTTTTGTCAATCCTAAAGGTGCTAACAAAATGTGCAAGCTCCAGCGATCCATCTATGGACTGGTGCAAGCATCTCGGAGTTGGAATATACGCTTTGATAAGTTGATCAAAGCATATAGTTTTGTACATACTTACGGTGAAGCCTGTATTTATAAGAAAGTGAGTGGGAGCACTACAGCATTTTTGATAAGTATATATGAATGACATATTGTTGATCGGAAATAGTGTAGAATTATTCTGCAAAGCATAAAGGAGTGTTTGAAAGGAGTTCTTTAAAAGAAAGACCTCAGTAAAGCTACTTACATATTGAGCATCAAGATCTATTGAGATAGATCAAGACGCTTGATAAGATTTTCAATGAGTACATACCTTGACAAGTTTTTGAAGTAGTTCAAAATGGAACAGTCAAAGAAAGAGTTCTTGCCTGTGTTGCAAAGGTATGAAATTGAGTAAGACTCAAATCCCGACCACAGCAGAAAATAGAAAGAGAATGAAAGGCATTCCCTATGCATCAGTCATAGGTTCTATAAAAGTATGCCATGCTATGGACTAGACCTATCGTATACTCTGCTCTGGTTTGGCAAGGGAGTACAATAGTGATCTAGGAGTAGATCACTGGACATTAGTCAAAATTATCCTTAGTGGAATAAGGATATGTTTCTCGATTATGGAGGTGACAAAAAGGTTCGTCGTAAAGGGTTACGTCGATGCAAGTTTTGGCACTGATCCAGATGACTCTAAGTGTTAATCTGGATACATATTGAAAGTGGGAGCAATTAGCTAGAGTAGCTCCGTGCAAAGCATTGTAGACATAGAATATTTGCAAAATACATACGGCTCTGAATGTGACAGACCCTTGACTATACTTCTCTCATGAGCAAAAACATGATCATACCTTTGTACTCTTTGGGTGTTAATCACATAGTGATGTGAACTAGATTATTGACTCTAGCA
This sequence comes from Triticum dicoccoides, assembly GCF_002162155.2. Classification (NCBI taxonomy): domain Eukaryota; kingdom Viridiplantae; phylum Streptophyta; class Magnoliopsida; order Poales; family Poaceae; genus Triticum; species Triticum dicoccoides. The sequence goes on from NC_041391.1 coordinate 386,461,886, forward strand.
AACCCTTTGGGTGTTGGTCACATGAAGATGTGAACTATGGGTGTTAATCATATACAGATATGAATATTGGTATTAAATCACATGGCGATGTGAACTAGATTATTGACTCTAGTGCAAGTGGGAGACTGAAGGAAATATGCCCTAGAGGCAATAACAAAGTTATTATTTATTTCCTCATATCATGATAAATATTTATTATTCATGCTAGAATTGTATTAACCGGAAACATGATACATGTGTGAATACATAGACCAACATAACGTCACTAGTATGCCTCTACTTGACTAGCTCATTAATCCAAGATGGTTATGTTTCCTAACCATAGACATGTGTTGTCATTTGATTAACGGGATCACATCATTAGGAGAATGATGTGATTGACATGACCCATTTCGTTAGCCTAGCACTTGATCGTTTAGTATATTGCTATTGCTTTCTTCATGACTTATACATGTTCCTATAACTATGAGATTATGCAACTCCCGTTTACCGGAGGAACACTTTGGGTTCTACCAAACGTCACAACGTAACTGGGTGATTATAAAGGAGTACTACAGGTGTCTCCAAAGGTACATGTTGGGTTGGCGTATTTCGAGATTAGGTTTTGTCACTCCGATTGTCGGAGAGGTATCTCTGGGCCCTCTCGGTAATGCACATCACTATAAGCCTTGCAAGCAATGTAGCTAATGAGTTAGTTACAGAATGATGCATTACATAACGAGTAAAGAGACTTGCCGGTAATGAGATTGAACTAGGTATTGGATACCGATGATCGAATCTCGGGCAAGTAACATACCGATGACAAAGGGAACAACGTATGTTATTATGCGGTTTGACCGATAAAGATCTTCGTAGAATATGTGGCAGCCAATATGGGCATCCAGGTCCCGCTATTGGTTATTGATCGAGAATAGTTCTAGGTCATGTCTACATAGTTCTCGAACCCGTAGGGTCCGCACGCTTAAGGTTTCGATGACAATTATATTATGAGTTTATGAGTTTTGATGTACCTAAGGAGTTCGGAGTCCTGGATGAGATCGGGGACATGACGAGGAGTCTCGAAATGGTCGAGACGTAAAGATCGATATATTGGACGACTATGTTCGGAGTTCGGAAAGGTTCCGAGTGATTCGGGTATTTTCGGGGGTACCGGGGAGTTACGGGAATACGAGGAAGAAGCAATGGGCCTCATGGGCCAAGTGGTGGAAGAGAGGAGGCAGGGCGCGCGGCCCCCCTAGCCCAAACCGAATTGGACTAGGGGGCCGCCTCCCCCCCCCCCCTTTCCTCCTTTTCCTCCCTCTCCTTCCTTCTCCTTCTCCTTCCCTTCCTTCCCCTCTCCTACTTGGACTAGGAAAGAGGGGGGAATCCTACTTGGAGTAGGATTCTCCCCCTTGGGCGCGCCTCCTCCTCTTGGCCGGCCCCCTCCCCCTTGCTCCTTTATATACGGGGGCAGGGGGGCACCCCATGACACACAAGTTGATCTACGGATCGTTCCTTAGCCGTGTGCGGTGCCTCCCTCCACCATATTCCACCTCAGTTATATCGTCGCGGAGTTTAAGCGAAGCCCTGCGCCGGTAGAACATCATCATCGTCACCACGCCGTCGTGCTGACGGAACTCATCCCCGACGCTTCGCTGGATCGGAGCCCGAGGATCGTCATCGAGCTGAACGTGTGCTGAACTCGGAGGTGTCGTACGTTCGGTACTTGGATCGGTCGGATTGTGAAGACGTACGACTACATCAACCGCGTTGTCATAACGCTTCCGCTTTCGGTCTATGAGGGTACGTGGACAACACTCTCCCCTCTCGTTGCTATGTCATCACCATGATCTTGCGTGTGCGTAGGAATTTTTTTGAAATTACTACGTTTCCCAAAATGTGACACATAGTCAATTGCAACCTCCTTCAAAATAGTGGATTCATCACTAAATAAAGTCATGACCTCTTCAAATCCACTTTCATGATTATAATCATCATAAATAGGAGGCATGCAATCATTATAACAAATTTTCACATAAAATCTTTGGGGACTAAAAATATCATCTTCATCAAACATAGCATCTCCAAGCTTAAGGCTTTGCATATCATTAACATCATGGATATTCAAAGAATTCATACTAATAACATTGCAATCATGCTCATCATTCATGCCAATCATTTTATTAAATTCTTCTTCTATCAATTGAGCACAATTTTACAAACCATCATTTTCAAGAAAGATATTATAAAGATGATCAATAATATGATGCAACCTCAATTCCATTTTTATGTAGTTTTCTTTTATAAACCAAACTAGTGATAAAACAAGAAACTAAAAGATTTGATTACAAGATTTAAAGATATACCTTCAAGCAATCACCTGCCCAGCAACAGCGCCAGAAAAGAGGTTGATGTCTACTACGCAACTTTACGTCTGGGTTAATTGTTTTTGTGTTAACTCGGAATGAGGATTAAAAAATAAGGATGGAGGTGTGAAATCAGGTCGCTTCTTATATCGAGGTGGCCTACTATCCCCGCGTGGCCAGAGCAAACGATGGTTTGTTCTCCTCATAATATACATCGTCATGTGCTGGCATCTCCAGCGTCATCACATCCGCTGGTTTCTCTGAGTATATTGCTATCGTGATTTTGTTTATAAATAGGCGATGGCTCAGGCCCTTTGTCTCCTATCAGTCGTATCAAATGTGGAATCTGGAACTGTGTGTGCGACGTCCATAGAAGCTCAAACCCACATTTCCTCACGCGTCGTCATGTAATGCTCACCAGCACCTGCGGTCCTGTGCACCTCCTGAACGTCCGAATGCAGGAGGATCAAATACATGGGAAACCAACATGAACGGCACAAGCATGTTGACTCTTGCACGTCTTGGTCTTGGACCTGATGCTGGCATTGATCATACTATATAAAGAGAGGTCCCATCTCCTAATTCTCCAACTTGGCAGAGACACCACCGGTGGTCTTCAGAGTCCTGCAACAGTGGCCAATTGTGGATCTAAATCATGAACGTGTGGATCTCCTTCGGTTCATTGATGGAAATAGTAGCAACAACATTACTCGCTTCAGGCATGTGCTCCTCCATAAAATAGGTGCTTCTTCAATCAATAGATGTACAATTGTTTATTGCAATCTGTTTATGGAGGAAATTAAAGAAAACACATTACACGTAGACGGTATTGTATGGAACATGTCTTGCGTTTTCAGACTTGAATCATATTTCAAACCAATATTTATAGTTGGCCACTTGCTACCTTTGCACATATAAATGCCAAACCTAAAACTGTATAGCATGTTACTCCCTCCGTCCGGAAATACTCGTCGGAGAGACGGATGTATCTAGACGTATTTTTGTTCTAGATGCATCCATTGTCATCAATTTCTACGACAAGTATTTCCGGACGGAGGGAGTATATTCCAACAAGAGGGATAAGGAATGTAAATCTGAATAGCATACATTATTAGCAAATTCCAATTCTAAATTGGGTGTATGGCTAATTCAATACTACTTCTTTCTCTCTTTTTTTTGATCTGCAATAATTCTTGCATGGCTGCTATGTTTTTTTACCTCATTGCTTAACTGCTATGTAAGTAGAATTTTATGCAAATTTATGTTCATTATACTAGGACATTTGAGCATGCCTGCTTCTAAAAAAAAGAGCAGACTCTGAATACAACATAATATTGGTATGTGAAGCGTAATAGGATTTGTAATCTCCATCTCAAATCTTTAAATGATTTCAACTACTGCAAATGTCGGTATGGTCACATTATTTGATTGATGTGAAAATGGATCTGTTGTCGTAGATATGACTTGAGTCTCGATATATATAGCCATGTAATTGATTTGTCTCTCTGTAGGGTTTTTTTTTTGGAACAAGGCAAAAGATTTGCCATTTTCATTGAATAAGAAGGAGTATTAGGGGTCTTGGCCAAAGGCCAAATACAATGTATTACTCTCGCAGCATGATATTACACAAATGTTTCGCACCGGCCAGACACCATAGCGTCGTCTCGTCTTTGATTCTAGCTACTAAAACCCCAACAGGCACTGCAACATTACGAAATACCCTAGCATTCCGCTCTTTCCAAATTTCCCATGAGACGAGCAGCATAAGGCTTGTAAGCGGTCGTCGAGATTGCGTCGTGTTGGAAGTGGTGGCGCTCCACCAATTCTTCACCGTGTCAACCATGGCCCAGTTTTGCGGGTAAATGTCATGAAGGCCAAGCCACGCTTTAATCATGTTCCATACTCTAACCGTGTAGCGGCATTTGAAAAGCAGATGAGCCGCTGATTCCTGGACTTGCTTGCACAGGGGGCACATGTTGCAATTAGGCCACCCTCGCTTCTGAAGCCGGTCTGCCGTCCAGATTCTATTGTTGATGACTAGCCAAGCG
>NC_041391.1:386466783-386483121 GCF_002162155.2 Triticum dicoccoides
AATTTGAGGCAAGTCCGAGTCAACTAAACCGAGAAACTGCGCACTGTAAGCCGTTGCTGCAGAGTAGTGACCATCCTTGGTGAGCTTCCAAATGATGGAGTCAGGCATGTCAGGTATTAGCTGAACATGAGATAGCTTCTCCCATAGGTTGACGAACTCATGAAGATGGTCAACAGTCATGCCCTGAGAGGTCTTCACCTGAGACACCCAAAAATTGTTGAGGAGCGCTTTCTGGACCGAGCAATTCCTTCTTTGTGACAGCTCAAAAATTTTTGGTGCAATGTCCTTGGGTCGCAAACCATCAAGCCAAGCAGACTCCCAAAAAATGGCACGTGTACCATCGCCCACGACGACTTTTGTGGAGGCCGCAAAGATGCCTCTATCCTGTCGGTCGCATGGCGTCCCTAATCCCACCCAAGGCTTGATCAGAGTAAGCCACTCACCCCAGAGCCAACGAATGCGCAGAGCAGATGCAAACTTTTCCAGATTGAGAATGCCAAGGCCACCATGAAGTTTTGACTTGCACACTTGCTCCCAATTAATCTTGCATTTTCCTCCAGTGACTTTGTCACATCCAACCCACAAGAATGCCTGTCGGAGAGCATCAATCTTGTTCATCACCTCAACCGGGAGGTACAGCGCCGTCAATAGATAGCAATGGCCATAAGCACGGATTTGACCAACACAACACGTCCTGGAGAGGCAACGTGTTTACCCATCCACGGTGCCAATTGGGATGCGATCTTGTCTTCAAGCGGTTGATAGTGGATTCTTTTCAAATTCTTGACCGAGAGAGGTAGGCCCAAATACTTCATTGGGAAGGAGGTACGGCTGGCTAGGAAAGAGTGTAAGATGTCCACCAGGTCCAGGTTCTCACAACGAATAGGAGCAACCAAGCTTTTGGTACAGTTCATGACCAAGCCAGTGACTTCCCCAAAACTCTTTAGGGTGCGGGCAAAGAACTCAACATCCGACTTGATGGGGGCAAGGAAAACAGTTGCGTCGTCCGTGTAGAGGGAGGCCCGAATTGACATAGCCTGACCATCGAGGGGATGCAGTTTTCCTTGGGCGGTGGCCTTCTGGAGGATTAGGTGTAGCGGATCAATCGCAAGCACGAATAGGAGAGGGGAAAGTGGATCCCCTTGCCTCAGACCACATCCGTGCTTGATGGGGGCCCCTGGAACCCCATTAAGGAGAATACGAGAGGACGCTGAAGAAAGCAAAGTTGAGATCCAGCCCCTGACCCTCGGAGGGAACCCAAGGTGGTTGAGAAAGTCAAGGAGGAAGTCCCATCTAACCGAGTCGAATGCTTTTTTGATGTCGAGTTTGAATAGGAGTGCCGGGGTCTTTTTGTGGTGGAGTGCCGGGGTCGAATGCTGTAGGTTATTAGGTTTTTAAATTTCTCATCCTGGTACCACAAAATACACAATTTTCCAGAAAATCAATGTAGTAAAGCATATATGTTTCAAACATTTTCTATATGAATTTTGAGAGTATGTGCCAACCTTTTGTCGTTTAGATAGATCACAATACCAACCTAATTTTTGATAGATAAACATGATTTTTCATACTTAGTTGGTTCTTGTCGGAGTAATGGGCCATGGGTAGGCTAACCTGAGCCCCAGAACCTTTCAAGACATCGGGACAGACTGCGCCCCTCAAGTACCTGCGGCGACTCCAAGATAAGCCGAGTCCCAGAAGGCGACTCCAAGATAAGCCGAGTCCCAGAAGGCGACTCCAAGACAAGCCGAGTCCCAGAGGTGACTCCAAGATAAGCCGAGTCCCAGAAGGCGACTCCAAGATAAGCCGAGTCCCAGAGGCGACTCCAAGATAAGCCGAGTCCCAGAGGCGACTCCAAGAGGGCCGACTACAGAAGTCGGCCTGCGACTCCAACCACCCTATTATTTAAGGGCAGGTATGGCCACAGTGCGCCGTACTCGCGGAGATCTCCGCCCGGCGCGGCACTGTTGCCATGCCGGCCCTGACATCAGCTCCTGGGGGCGGGCCCCTGTGCCCACGACGGTCTGTCTGTACGGCCCGGAGACGGTGGGCCCACCAGTCAGCGAGGGTACTGAAGACAGCGAGAGCACCAAGAGACGGACCCGCTGGGAGTCGGCCCCCAGGAGTCGGCCGGCCCCTCCCACGGGCCCCACAAGCCATTAACCAGACGCGACAGGGGAATGGCAACAGTGATCACCCGACAGGCGGCGGCACTATTGCCATGACCCCATGACCAAGCCCGCGTCATTAAAAGCACGGCAACAGTAATCTGCAGCCGGCACGACCCGCCCGCGGCGGACAAGGGCTGACGCCCTCGTACCAGGCCAGTCGGCGGGCCCCAGGAGTCGGCGGAGAAGACGGCGCCTGATAGACAGACGGCTGGGACCCGCACCCAGCCGGTTTTACCATTGTACCCCTAGGGGGTAGGCCTATATAAACCCCCCAGGGCACCCATGCAAAGGGTTCGCATCCATTAACATTAGACATACCCCATAGGAAGGAGAGAGCTAGCCTTGCCCTCTCCTACCTCCAGAAACAACTCTAGGAGCAAGCTTGTATTCACTTTGCCATAGTGACCATGCGGAGACCCCGCAGAGCAGCAGTAGGGGTGTTATCTCCTCGGAGAGCCTTGAAGCTGGGTAAGATCCGCCGGCGTGCATGTCTTCGCCTCATCCCATTTCCAGGCACCAGCGACGTCCTACTCGCCTCCACCATGATAAGCCATCCCTTGGCATATGTCGCTCCCAACCCCCGACATTTGGCGCCCACCGTGGGGCATGGTGCACCGTCGTCCGGAGATCTGTTCTGGACGGGAACCCTCTTCCTCCCTGGCGAGCGCAGCCAGCCAGGCTCGCCAGACGGTGTCTGCATCGACGTGCTGCGCGGTGCTAAGGCCGCCTGTGCAGCGAGCTGCCCCGCCGAACTTGTCGGCGAGGTTCGCCTCTCCGACGAGCCTGCATCCGACGCAGGCACGGGTGGCCCCGAGAGCCTCCTCGTGGGCCTCCTCGACCAACTGCACGTCGCCGGCGAGCCTGCCGTAGACATGGAGTCCGTAGGCTCCACCGACCCAATGCTGGTCGACTCCGACGCCGTGTCGCTTGACACTTTCTCCACCAATGTGGTGGTCTACGACGAGCCGCTCCCTCACGAGGAGAGCGGCGGAAGCACCGTCACGGAAGTGCTCGTCATCAGTCACGATGAGCGCTCCGGTGACGGAGCTCAGGACCCGCTCGACGCGGCTCTGCGAGACCTGACTGCGCCTATTCCAGAAGACGCAGATGCCGAGACGCTGGAGACACGCCGCCTTCAAATCATCGAAGGCGCCAAGAAGCTGGCGAGCATGAGGCGCTTGTCAGAAGCCTACCAGCGCGAGATGGATCGCGCCGTGGGCGGCTCGCCGGCTTCAACTGGGCCTAGCCGCCTAGGCGCGGTCCGATAGCGCGGCGCGACCATCGCCGACTTGTTCGGGGCCAATCGCCCCGTATACGCCACCCCTGCGGAGAACATCTGCACCGCCCAAGCGGCGTCTGACGAGCTGAAGAACTTCGAGGGCGAAGAGCGCCGCATGATGACAGAGCGAGTCCAGCAGCTCCTCGACGCGGTTGCTGCGCAGAACGCGGCCGGCGACCGCACGGATGCGCTACAGCAACCAAATGACGACTTGCCTCCCCGCTGATATCAAGGCGCGACATCTCGGACGCCGACTGGCGGAGTCCGCGGAAGGAAAGACAAAGAGTTGGCTGTCAGTCGCAGTCGGACTCGCATCACCATCGAGCGCGACCAAGACGGCCATCCGAGAGCAGTGGAGCGGCAGGACGACTACCAGCCTTCCCCCCCCCCCCAAGAAGAGAACGGCGAGTTTCCCCATCGCCTGTTGAGCATCCGACTCTCGGTGGCCGCCTTGGCCGCTGGGAGGGAGTCGGAGAAAACGACGCTCGCCACCGGATCGACCGACTCCACCGATCCCTGGTGCTGGAAGAAGAAGATGAGCTGGGTCCGCCTTGCTTTGGACCCCGCATCCGAGACGAGCCTTTTCTCAAAGGGTTCACGCTCCCCCGAGACACACCCAAGTATACCGGCGCCATGAAGCCGGAGGACTGGCTAGTTGATTACTCCACGGCCGTCAACATAGCAAACGGCAACAAGCGAGTTGCTGCGAAGTATGTTCCACTCATGCTCCAGGGTACGGCCCGGACATGGTTGAACAGTCTGAAGCCCCGCAGCATCAACAGCTGGGTTGACTTCACCGAGGCCTTCATCTGCAACTTCACAAGCACGTACAAGCGACCTCCCAAGCCGCGCCAGCTTTCCTTGTGCGTGCAAGGCCCCGACGAATCAACACGCGACTACCTCATGCGCTGGGGCGAGCTCCGGAACTCCTGCGAGGGCGTGCACGAGGTGCAGGCCATCGAGTATTTCACCACCGGGTGCCGAGAAGGCACCCTCCTCAAGCACAAGCTCCTTTGTGACGAGCCAGAAACCCTCGACGAACTGCTGGTCATAGCAGACAAATACGCCACAGCTGACTCCTCCATGAAGACGGAGATTCAAGTTAATGCGGCTGGCAAAGTGGCCCCTCAGGCTCCCAGAACTCCAGCTGGAGACACTAGTCGGTGACAACAACAGAACGGCAACAAACGCAAGGCCCAACAGCCGACTTCCAACAGTCGGCAGGTTGCAACAGTCGAAGATCAACAACCGGAGGGGCAGCCTCCGGCCAAGCGACAGAAAGGCGGCAAATCCAACTGGTTGCCGGCCTTCTCTTACGAGCAGACTCTGGATGGTCCCTGCAAGTTCCATAGCGGCGCGAAGCCGTCAAACCATACCACCCGAAAGTGCCACTGGCTTACCAGAATCGCCAAGGGAGACGGCCTCCTTCCTCCCCCGCCTGCTGGGCCACCGCCTCCACCGCCGCCCCAGCAGCCGGCTGCACGGCCAGTCGGCGCAGTACAAGACGAGTACCCAGAAGAGCATGGAGCCTATGTGGTGTTGACCAGTGTGGCTGATGATCGGCGTAGCAGACGGCTGGAGCAGCAAGAGGTGAACGATGTGGCGTCAGAAACTCCAGAGTTCATGCATTGGTCCGAGAAGCCTATCAGTTGGAGCAGAGCGGATCACCTAGAGGTGATGCCGAATCCGGGCTCCTATGCCCTAGTCCTAGGTTCTACCTTGGCCACTGATAGGCGGGCAGCCCGCTTTTCAAGAGTGCTGATAGACGGAGGCAGTAGCATCAACATCCTGTACAAAGATACTATGAAGAAGCTAGGAATCAAGCAAAGACAGCTGCAGAGCAGCCGGACTGTGTTCCACGGCATCGTGCCTGGCCTTTCCTGCTCACCAATCGGCAAGATCCTGATAGACGTTCTCTTCGGAGACAAAGATCATTTCCGCTGAGAGCCAGTCTGGTTTGAGGTGGTGGACCTTGAAAGCCCATACCATGCGTTACTTGGCCGACCTGCACTGGCCAAGTTCATGGCGGTTCCCCACTACGCCTACCTCAAGATGAAGATGCCGAGTTCCAAGGGGATTCTGACCGTCGCTGGCGACTACAAGAAGTCATCTGCTTGCGCGGCTGAGAGCAGTCGGCTGGCCGAGTCCCTGGTAATCGCAGCTGAGAAGCGGCTCCTTGATCGGGTCGTGGCGATGGCCGGAAAGCAGCCAGAGATGTTGCCTGACCCCAAGGAGTCGGAAGCTGAGGGTTCGTTCAAGCCAGCCAAAGAGACTAAGAAGATACCCTTGGACCCAGAGCACCCAGAGAGGTACGCTGTCATGGGTACAAACCTTGACAGTAAATAGGAAGGCAAGCTCGTCGATTTCCTCTGTGAGAATCGAGACATCTTTGCATGGTCCCCTAAAGACATGCCAGGTGTACCGACGGAATTCGCTGAGCACAAGCTACATGTCCGACCTGATGTGAAGCCCGTCAGGCAGCCCTTGCGCCGCCTGTCAAAAGAGAAGAGAAGAGTTGTTGGAGAAGAGATAGCCCGGCTCCTGGCAGCCATCATGGAGGTGTTTCTTCCAGAGTGGTTGGCAAACCCGGTCTTGGTACTGAAGAAAAACAAACAGTGGTGGATGTGCATTGACTACACAAGCCTCAACAAAGCTTTCCCGAAGGGCCCCTTTGCTTTGCCAAGAATCGATCAGGTGATAGACTCCACAGCCCGATGCGAGCTGTTGAGTTTCTTAGATGCATATTCAGGATATCATCAGATCAAGCTGAACCCGGCAGACAGATTGAAGACCGCCTTCATCACGCCGTTAGGAGCCTTCTGCTACCTGACCATGACGTTCGGCTTGAGGAATGCCGGTGCCACCTTTCAGCGTTGCATGCAGAAGTGCCTCCTCAAGCAACTCGGCAGAAACGCCCACGTCTACGTGGTTGATGTAGTGGTGAAGACGGAGAAGCATGGGACACTGCTGGAAGACCTCAAGGAAACCTTTGAAAACCTACGCCGATTCCAGATCAAGCTCAACCCTGAGAAGTGCGTTTTCGAAGTACCAGCCGGCCAACTCCTTGGCTTCTTGGTCTCTGAACGCGGCATAGAGTGCAACCCCGTGAAGATCAAGGCCATCGAGAGGATGGAGGTACCCAGCCGGATGTTAGATGTGCAGAAGTTCACCGGCTGCTTGGCGTCCATCAGTCGATTCATCAGTCGGCTAGGCGAGAAAGCTCTCCCTTTGTATCAATTGATGAAGAAGACCACCTTTTTTGAGTGGAACCACAAGGCGGATGAAGCATTTCTCCAGCTGAAGAAGATGTTGACTACTCCCCCTGTGTTGGCGGCTCCGACTCCCAAAGAGCACATGCTCCTGTACATCGCCGCCACCAGCCGAGTAGTCAGCAGAGTCATTGTAGTCGAACGCAAAGAGGAAGGCAAGGCGCTCCCTGTCCAGAGACCGGTGTATTATCTGAGCGAGGTACTGTCGACCTCCAAGCAGAACTACCCCCACTATCAGAAGATGTGCTACGGTGTGCATTTTGCTGCCAAGAAGCTGAAGCCTTACTTTCAAGAGCATCCAATTACGGTGGTTTGCACAGCACCACTGGCCGAGATCATCGGGAGCCGAGACGCTTCTGGCCGAGTAGCCAAATGGGCCATAGGTTTGGCTCCCTACACCATCTACTACCAGCCCCGCACCGCCATCAAGTCATAAGCACTGGCCGACTTCGTCGTCGACTGGGCCGAGACCCAGTACCTGCCGCCAGCGCCCGACTCCACCCATTGGCGGATGCATTTCGACGGCTCCAAGATGCGCACCGGCCTGGGAGCCGGCGTCGTCCTCACCTCCCCTAAAGGCGACAAGCTCAAGTATGTCTTGCAGATCCACTTCACCGCCTCCAACAACGTCGCCGAATACGAGGCGCTCATTCATGGGCTCCGGCTTGCCAAAGAACTCGGCATTCGCCGGATCCTGTGCTATGGCGACTCCGATTTGGTGGTCCAACAGTCATCTGGCGACTGGGACGCCAAAGATGCAAACATGGCGAGCTACCGTTTCCTGGTGCAGCAACTCAGCGGATACTTCGAGGGGTGCCAGTTCCTTCACGTGCCAAGAAACGACAACGACCAAGCAGACGCCTTGGCACGAGTCGGCTCCACCCGCCAAGCAATACCATCCGGCGTCGCTCTTCAGCACCTCCTTAAGCCGTCTATCAAGCCTTCACCAGAATCAGACTCCGTCTTTGTGCCGGCTCCTCCCGAAGAAGTCGGATCTGACTCAAGAGCCCCAGCAGACGGCCCCAAGAAAATCATAGCTGAAGCCGGCCCGGGGACTTCAGAACCCGGCCCGGGGACTACGCCAGTCGGCCCGGGGACTTCAGAACCCGGCCCGGGGACTGCGCCAGTCGGCCCGGGGACTTCGTCAATCCAGCAAGCGGCCGCAGACTCCAGCCCGCCGCCTCCCAGCCCAGCCGCCCTTGTCCAAGTCGTTGTGGTGGCGGTTGAAGAAATAGCAGCACCCTCATGGGCGCAGCCCATCCTCAAGTTTCTAGTGAACAGAGAGCTGCCAACTGATGAAATCTTGGCTCGGCAAGTACAACGCCGAGCGGCAGCATACACCATAATCAACAGAGAGCTGGTCAGGTGCAGTGTCACTGGTGTCTACCAGCGCTGCGTGGAGCCAGAGCAAGGCCAAGCAATTCTCAGAGACATCCACCAAGGTGAGTGCGGCCACCATGCGGCTTCAAGAGCACTCGTTGCCAAAGCCTTTCGGCACGGTTTCTTCTGGCCGACTGCCCTGGAAGAGGCCAAGGAATTAGTCCAAAAATGCAAGGGGTGCCAGAAGTTCCGCTCCAAGCCGCTTCAACCGGCTTCCACGCTGAAGACAATCCCCATCGCCTGGCCCTTTGCAGTTTGGGGCCTGGACATGGTGGGACCATTCAAGACGGCCCGAGGCGGCCTGACTCATCTGCTTGTCGCGGTGGATAAGTTCACCAAGTGGATAGAAGCCAAGCCCATCAAGAAGTTGAACGGCCCGACTGCAGTGACTTTCATTGGCGACATCACGGTGCGGTACGGCATACCGCACAGCATCATCACCGACAATGGCACAAATTTTGCCAAAGGTGCCTTGGCCTGTTTCTGCACGACGCAGGGCATCCGACTGGACTTAGCATCCATTGCCCATCCGCAGTCAAACGGCCAGGTGGAGCGAGCAAACGGCCTCATCCTGTCCGGCATCAAGCCTCGACTGGTCGAACCACTCGAGCGTTCAGCCGGCTATTGGCTTGAGGAGCTGCCAGCCGTCCTCTGGAGTCTGCGCACAACTCCAAACAAGTCAACCGGCTTCACGCCTTTCTTCCTCGTCTACGGTGCCGAAGCTGTCATCCCGACGGACGTAGAGTTCGACTCTCCACGAGTCACCATGTACACCGAAGAGGAAGCTGAAGAAGCACGTCAAGACGGCGTCGACCTGCTGGAAGAGGGCCGGCTGTTGGCACTCAGCCGGTCCGGCATCTATCAGCAGAGTCTGCGGCGATACTACAACCGGAAGGTCAGGCCGAGATCGTTCCAAGAGGGCGACCTTGTGCTCCGACTGATTCAGCGAACAGCCAGCCAGCACAAGTTGTCGGCGCCTTGGGAAGGCCCCTTCATCGTCAGCAAAGTGCTGGGCAACGACTCCTACTACCTAATTGACGCTCGGAAGCCTCGAGCGCTCAAGAGGGACGACTCCGGCAAGGAGTCAGAACGACCATGGAACGCAAATCTTCTTCGAAGATTTTACAGTTGATGCAGTATATACCACGCTATCCTTTGTATTAAAGTACCAAGACTTTGGGCCCCCCAAGACGAGCTCGGGGACTGCCCCTTTTTGTTATCTGTATGATAAGAATTATGCATCCGAGTATGTTACTCTGTGTTATGCTACCTGGCACCGGGTTCGACTAAGTCGGCCCGGGGACTCACCGTCTTATGCTATGAAATGCTTCCTGCAGTCGGACAAGTAGTGTGCCGCGCTTAAGCCGTCTCCTGTCGGAAGCCGCAGCTTGCAGAGCGACTGTCGTTGGGCAGAGAGTAAGCAAGAACGAGCGCACACACGAAAAATGGCTAAGGACTCAAAGCATAAGTATAGCCCAAGTCGGCTTCCAGCCTCTCTTTACAGAGCCGACTCTTGAATAGTCGGCTTGCCGCCTTCTATCCGACTTGTTAAAAAACTCTAAAAAAAGGCCAAGTACTTGCCTTCCCTAAGGTAGCCAAGCATTTGACCCAGCGGCAGTCCGCAGAGCGGCTGTTCGTCTGGCAAAGCGGCGACTATGGAAAGGCAGCAAAAGAAAAAGCCAAAAAGAGCAATGAGCAAGGAAAGATAGAAGGCAGATAGATATTTACATAACAAAGGTCTCTGGCCAAGTTCAAGATACACCCCGCGGGTGGAATCGTGCAAATTAACAAGTTCTTCAAAGACTATGAAAGCAGATAAAGTAGAAGACAGGACGGAAGCCTAAGGAGTGGCAGACGGGTTCGGAGGGTCGGCGGAGACGGCGATGTCAGGCGCCGGAGCGGCCGGCTGGGCAGTCTTGGCTTGATCGTCTCCGGCGGTAGCCGGCCCGGTCAGACGCGGCTCGTTGCTGGAGGCGCGATCGAGCTGAGGCTGGTCGTCCGCTCTGTCTTCTGGCGCCTCCGTCTCGTCTCCGTCCCCCGCCTCGTCTTCCTCCCCGGTGCTGGAGCCGATCACCTCAGCCGAGTCCTCGTCGTAGTCGGGGTTCATCCCGAACCACTCCGGAGGCACCTCCTCGCCGTTCGTGGCCCGCTCAGGAACGAAGACGCTGGTGTCGGTGTAGTCGGCGATCGCTGCCGCACGCTCGATGAGGGCGCCTTCCACAGCCGCCAGTTCTGCCTGGGCCTCTGACCGGAACGCGGCCAGCCGGTCCAGGTCTAGCCCTGGATACCAAGCCCTGACGAATTCCAAGGCCCGGCGCGCTCCAGCCCGGGCCGAGGAACCCTTCCAAGTCTCAAGACGGCCGGCCGCGACCTCCAGCCAGTCGGCAGTCCGACTGGCAGTGCGCAGAGCCGGCATGCCTGGCCACAGGGCGGAGATCGCTTGGGCCCCGGCGCGTTGAAGTCGGCGCAGCAGCTGATGGGCCGGCCGCAGACGGGTCTCGATGCTCAGGAGCTGCTCATCGACGGTCAGGGGGGCGTTGGCGGTGATCTCCTCACCATTCGCCCTCCGCGCCTCGCGATCAGCCACAATGGCTCGGGTGACCGCCTGCGAGTGGCCAGGAAAGAAGTCTGCCCAAAACAGAAAGAAGCAAAAGAGAAAATCAGCAGTCGGCCCGACCTACAGTCGGCAGCTCGAAGAAAGAAAGCAAGAAACTCACCATCGACAATGTCTTCGATCTCGTGGAAGCCGGAAGTCAGCATCGCCTCCTTGTCAGTCCAGGAGGAGCGCTCGATCTCGAACTCGGCCAGGAGAGCGGTCTTTTTCTTCTCCGCCTCATCCTGAGCCGCCTTGAGCAGCTCCTTCTGCTCCGCCAACTGTGCGGCCAGCAAGTCGCGCTCTGTGGCAAGCTTGCCACACTCCTCCTCCTTGGCGCGAAGGGCCGTGCTGACTTTGCCCAGCCGTTCCTGAAGAGCGGCATTGGCTTCTGAAGAACAAAAGAAAAGACGTTAAGTCGTCACCAAAGAAGGTCGCCGGGAAGATCCGGCTCGACTGCTCCGCAGTCGGCCCAAACCTCGGGGACTACAGCCCGCGGGTGCGCCAGCGCGCCCCCGCGAAAAAGAAGAACTTACTCCGGCTCTCCGACAAGTCGGCAGTCCGCTTCCCCAGTTGCTCAACGTTACGGTTGAAGGCGGTGACGCGGAGGTTGTGATACTCCTGTAATAAAATCAGACAAAGACAAAGTGAGGAACTCACCAGATTGAGTTCCGGGCCGCCTACTCAGCAGCCGGCCCGAAACTCGGGGACTACACCCAGTGGGTGCGCTGGTGCGCCCCCATAGAGAAGAACGAGAAAGGACAAAGTCAAAAAAGAAAACATACCCGGATAGATGCTCGCGACACCAGGTGCGCCCTGGTGCAGCCCTGGATGGCTTCGCCTTCAGCCCGCAGTTTCGCCTGCACGTCCAGGAGCGCCTGGTTCAGTGGACCATCGCCGCCTCCTCGCACCCACCCAGTGGGCGCAGAGCTTGTCGCCTCGGCATCTGGGATGGCCGAGCTAGCGGCGCCGGCTTCCAAGGGGCGCGGCGCCGAAACCGCCTTCTCGAGGCGGCGGCGCGCTGGTGAGGCAACTTGAAGGAGTAGCCTCGCCACCGCCTCGTCCTCAGTCGGCGGCACTGGCGGGCCCGTCGGCTGCTTGCCATGTGGTGGAGGCGGCGGTGGCGGCGTGGCCGTGCCCGTCGCAGAGGCATCGGCGCCGTCCTTCTCCATGATGGAGTGCTCCCCGTCGACTTCTCCAGTCTGCCCCGTGAACTCCAGGGGCGACGGTGCAGAGTTCAGCGGGACGACAAGCAGCGCCGACTGGCGGCGCACGGTCTCTTCAGCCCGCTGTTTCGCTGCGGCGGCGGCTTCGGCCTCCTCCAGCTTCTTCTGGGCGGAGGCCGCCGCCTTCTCAGCCTCCGCCTTCTCTAGACGGTCGGCCTCTTCCTCGTCGCGCTTCTCCCGCGTGTTGCGCTCCGTCGCCTCCCGGAGGTCGGCGGCGGGGTCAATCCGCCGAGTATTGGCGGACGTCTCGGCCGACCCCATGACAGAGGGGACGGCGACCCTCTCAAGAGAAAGAGGGGCCCTGAAGCGAAGAAGAAAGTATAAAGACTCGGAAAAGACTCGTTGAAGAAAACAAGATAAAGGCGATGAACACTTACGCAGAGACCAGCGGCGGCTTCTTCACCTCCTTGCGGAAGCGGTTGGCCTTCGCGATCGCCTCCTCCCGCTTGGTTGTGGCGGCGTCCCCCTTGAACTTTTTCGGCCGACCGCCGAGCGAACTCGGCGCGGCCCGGCGCTTTTTCGCGCCGACTTGACCGGCCAAGCCGGCGGAGGAACTCGCGCCTGGATGGCCGGCTTTCGGTTGGCAGCGCGGGGCGACTTCCCCTCGGCGTCGTCCTCTGGCCAGTCGGCGAAGGCCGCCTTCCGCTCCTCCTCCTCCGCCTTCGGCGTCGGCCTCCATCACCGCCGCCCCCAAGTCAGGGTCCTCGACATCGCTCTCCGCCCAATCTGGAGCGAACTCGCGCGGCTGTCCAGTGGCGCCGGCTGCGGGCGGGATGAGGGGGTTCTGACTCGAAAAAACCAAGAAGATCAGAAGTCGGATTCGGCTACAAAGAAAACCAGAAAGCAAAATATACGACTTACCGCAGGTGGGGGGTTGGCACGCGAGTACGGCTCCTTGCCGAACTGCCAATCTTCCGCGAGCTCGCAGTTCGTGATGTGATTCACCATTTTCGCCACCTCCGCATGGGGCATGTCCCAGGTGCACATCCGACTCGGGTCTCGGCGGCCGCTCATCTGGCTAATCAGATGAGGTCGGCCTTGGAGAGGGAGGACTCGGCGTGCCACGAAGGCGGCCAGCAAGTCGGCCCCGACCAGGCCTTCCGACTGCGTCAGCACCCGGAGTCGCGGGATGGCGGCGGCGCCGGCAGGAGTCAGCGTCTGGGCCCGGTGGGACCAACTGGGAAGCCTCCCAGCCGGCGCGCCGGCCTCGTAGGGCGGTAGGTTGACCCAGTCGCCTTCCGCGGTGACGTTCTTCACGTAGAAGTACGACCGCTGCCACATCTTCACCGACTTGATCAGCGCGATGGGGGGAATGGGTTGTCGGGGGTCGACCTTCGCATTGTGATGAAGGCGCCGCACTGAGCCGGCACGCCGGCGACGTGCGTGCCGAGCTTGGATTGAAAGAGCTCTCCCCACAGCTCGATGATGGGGAGAACGCCAAGGAAACCCTCGCACAGGGTGGCGAAGGCGGCCAGTAGCACCATCGTGTTTGAAGTGAGGTGGTGCGGCTGGAGTCTGTTGAACTCCAAGAAGGAGCGGAGGAAGCCGCTCGCCGGCAGGCCCAGGCCACGCATAAGGTGCGAGCGGAATATGACCCGCTCGCCCTCCTGCGGCGCCGGCCTTATTTCCCCCGCCGGCGGGGCGCGGGCTTGCACCAAGTTCGCGCCGGGGAGCCGGCGCGTCTTGCGGAGGTGCTCGATGGCGTCGTCGTCCACTTCGGAGCCGTCCCAAACGCCGAAATGAACGGCAGGAGCCGCGGCGGAGGAGGAGCTCATCGCTGCGGTGCGGTGCGACGTGGTGCGGCGAAGGCAGGAAGAAGAAGGAGGAAGCGGGGGAAGCAGGGAAGAATGAGCGCGCGCTTCGCCATCCCGCTCCCCCCGCCTATTTATAAGCCCGTAGGCTGAGAAGCCGATGGGGCGGCGTGGGATTAACTGCGCGCGAGACCCCACGCCCCCCACGATTAAACCCACAAAGTTACTGCGCGCAGTAACGACGTGGGGAACCCAACCGCCCGCACGGCCACAGCGGATCCGTTCGCGTGCCGAGGCGCGGTAGTGGCGGGCCCCGCCTGACGGCCCATCCCGTCACGCGCGTGGGCAGGCAGACTGCCCCTGCCACGTGGCGCCGTGCGACGGGGCCGCGGCGGGCGACCGCGGGAAGCGTATCAGACACGCCGTCTGGTTCCCGCCGCGACGTTCGAAACTCCTCAAGGGGCAGGACGGCCCTCGGTGAATTCGACTCCAGCTAGTCGGCTTGAGCAAGACGGCCCTCGGCGAATCCGACTCCAGCTAGTCGATTTGAGGCAGGACGGTCCTCTGTGAGACCGACTCCGGCCAGTCGGCTCGAAGAAAGACGGCGAGCAAGGCCAAAAATCCTACCACCGGAAGAAAGAAACTGTTGAGGCTCGCGATTTATCATCCTCGGAGCCTCACCAGCTTCGGGGACTACTGTCGGAGTAATGGGCCACGGGTAGGCTAACCCGAGCCCCAGAACCTTTCAAGGCATCGGGACAGACTGCGCCCCTCAAGTACCTGCGGCGACTCCAAGATAAGCCGAGTCCCAGAAGGCGACTCCAAGATAAGCCGAGTCCCAGAAGGCGACTCCAAGACAAGCCGAGTCCCAGAGGCGACTCCAAGATAAGCCGAGTCCCAGAACGCGACTCCAAGATAAGCCGAGTCCCAGAGGCGACTCCAAGATAAGCCGAGTCCCAGAGGCGACTCCAAGAGGGCCGACTACGGAAGTCGGCCTGCGACTCCAACCACCCTGTTATTTAAGGGCAGGTATGGCCACAGTGCGCCGTACTCGCGGAGATCTCCGCCCGGCGCGGCACTGTTGCCATGCCGGCCCTGACATCAGCTCCTGGGGGCGGGGGCCTGTGCCCACGACGGTCTGTCTGTACGGCCCGGAGACGGTGGGCCCACCAGTCAGCGAGGGTACTGAAGACGGCGAGAGCACCAAGAGACGGACCCGCTGGGAGTCGGCCCCCAGGAGTCGGCCGGCCCCTCCCACGGGCCCCACAAGCCATTAACCAGACGCGACAGGGGAATGGCAATAGTGATCGCCCGACAGGCGGCGGCACTGTTGCCATGACCCCATGACCAAGCCCGCGTCATTAGAAGCACGGCAACAGTAATCTGCAGCCAGCACGACCCGCCCGCGGCAGACAAGGGCTGACGCCCTCGTACCAGGCCAGTCGGCGGGCCCCAGGAGTCGGCGGAGAAGACGACGCCTGAGAGACAGACGACTGGGACCCGCGCCCAGCCGGTTTTACCATTGTACCCCTGGGGGTAGGCCTATATAAACCCCCCAGGGCACCCATGCAAAGGGTTCGCATCCATTAACATTAGACAGACCCCATAGGAAGGAGAGAGCTAGCCTTGCCCTCTGTTGCCTCCAGAAACAGCTCTAGGAGCAAGCTTGTATTCACTTTGCCATAGTGACCATGCGGAGACCCCGCAGAGCAGCAGTAGGGGTGTTATCTCCTCGGAGAGCCCTGAAGCTGGGTAAGATCCGCCGGCGTGCATGTCTTCGCCTCATCCCATTTCCAGGCACCGGCGACGTCCTACTCGCCCCCACCATGATAAGCCATCCCTTGGCATATGTCGCTCCCAACCCCCAACAGTTCTAAACTTCTGGATATCATGAGATAATTGCAGATAATATGTCTTAGTTATCAATTTAGCTCTTAATCTCTTCCTCACACATAGAAAGAGAGAGAACGGGAAGTAGGATACGTGGCTGTAACACCCCGGATTCGATGCGCCAGGTGTCTGCCAGTTATTCGCCATCCTTGCCATGTCATTTGCTTGCTTATTGCATTTTATCATGTCATCATGTGCATCTCATTTTGCATACGTGTTCGTTTCTTGCATCCGAGCATTTTCCCCGTTGTTCGTTTTGCAATCAGACACTCCTATGTCATCCGGCGTCCCCTTCTTGTCTCTTTTCATGTGCGGGTGTTAAACATTCTCGGAATGGACTGTGATTTTCCAAGCGGCCTTGGTATACCACCGGTAGACCACCTGTCAAGTTTCGTTCCATTTGGAGGTCGTTTGATACTCCAACGGTTAACCGGGGAACCGTAAAGCCCTCTTTTGTATGCAGCCGAACACCCCTCCAAAGCAGCCCAATAACCCATCCAAACCCCCTCCATGCTCTCGGTTGTTCGATCACGATCGTGTGGGCGAAAACCGCACCTCATTTGGAGCCTCCTAGCTCCCTCTACCTATAAATAAGTCCCTTCCCCCGAAATTCGCGGTGCAAACCCTTATTCTCCTCCCTCACCGCGCCGGACATGTCCGTCCGCCGCCGGACACACCACGCCGCCGCCCTGAGCGAATCAGAGGCCGCCATGTGGCGCTCCGCCACCGCGCCGCCCGCCGGCCCGCCTGGCCCACGGGGAGCCCGCCCCGGGTCGGTT
>NC_041391.1:386483930-386555512 GCF_002162155.2 Triticum dicoccoides
TGTTAATGTCCGGTTGTAGATAACTTGACACCAGATCTGAATTAAAACGCATCAACCGCGTGTGTAGCCGTGATGATCTCTTCTTGGCGGAGTCTGGGAAGTGAACATGGTCTTTGTGTTATGTTTGACGTAAGTAGGAGTTCAGGATCACCTCTTGATCATTGCTAGCTTCACGACCATTCCGTTTGCTCTCTTCTCGCTCTTATTTGCGTATGTTAGCCACCATATCATGCTTAGTCGCTGCTGCAACCTCACCACTTTACCCCTTCCTTTCCCTTTAAGCTTTGCTAGTCTTGATACCCATGGTAATGGGATTGCTGAGTCCTCGTGGCTCACAGATTACTACAACAACAGTTGCAGGTATAGGTTATGCGATGATATGACGCGAGAGCGATGTTTGCTTGTTTTGAAGTTCTTCTTCTGCTTCTTCTTCGATCAGGGGATAGGTTCCAGGTCGGCAGCGTGGGCTAGCAGGGTGGATGTCGTTTGAGTTTCTGTTTGTGTTTCATCCGTAGTCGGATGGTGCTCTTATGTAAGATGATGTTGTATTCATGTGGCATTGTATGCCTTTTGCATGTATCCATATCTATTATGTAATGTTGATGTAATGATATCCACCTTGCAAAAGCGTGTCAATATGCGGTTCTATCATTGGTGGGACCTTCGAGTTCCTTTTGGATAGGGTCGCATATTGGGCGTGACAGTGGCAGCACTGATGGGATGCCGTATTGCACACGGATAACTTGCATATTGAGTCAAGCATAGCAGTTTTTGTGAATTTTTTTCTACCGTTGCAACACACGGGCATGTTTGCTAGTCTTTTCCCCTATAAATACAACCCTTAAGGCATCGTTTAGACTTCGGATTGTTTAGTTAAAAGTTAGCAATTGCAACTTCTTGCACTTCATTTGTGTCCAACGACCAGACCAAGACCGCTTTCTGATCCCCACTTTATCAATACTTCACATATATTCGCAATATTCAGATTGCTTTATTATATTCTTGCTCGTTCTTCGATTGCTTGCAGGAATAGACCTTTGTGGTCAGGTTGATCGTGCTTCCAGCATCATCAGTAACCTCCTGGAGATTGGTTTAGCGATTGCTAAGGTGCAACGTCCTTCATGTCTGTTGTCGGATTGTGAAAGTTGTTCTCCACCAAATCGATAGTTATCATCTCGTCAAAAGATCAAGACAACCCTGCCCCTATCACACATCGTGTTCCTCGACGTACGGTGTTGCTGAGCAACACATATACTTCATCTACTTGCCGGAGTTGCAGAGAACGCGTGAAAGGCTGCATTTGGGAGAGGGTGAGTTTGATAGAGAGGAATTGGGAAGAGAATGTGTTGGTTATTTAATGGGGGGGTTGCCAAGCGCAGTTCGAGCAGGCAAGCGGTAAGGCAAAAATAGACGAGGAGGCAGAAGAAGCAAGGACCATCCAACGTCGATCTAGGCATATGATGTTTCAAGGCACACGACCGCCGTCTAGAAGTGATCTACCGACGTATGGTCTTTCAAGGCAAATGAAGAGGTAGAGGGAGCCCACGAAGTAGTGGCCATGCATCAACGATAGAACACCCTTGCCTTACTCATTATGATGTTTAAAAATGAAAGCGAAGAGCTCGCACGGGAAGGAAATTGACCTTCCTCCTCCTCGCACCACGCCAGGGCTTTAAATCTATGCGGTCGCCGGTGCACCGCCAACAAACGCCCCCTTCGACCGGCTCCAGTCGGCCACCTGCCGCCTCTGCGGTGGCCCATAAATAGATCACTCAGTGCGGCACTTCCTCGGTCCACCATCATACGCTCCCAGTCCACTTCCCACTTCCTTATCAATGGTGCACTCCCTCGAGCACCCCTTGTCTTCAATCTTGGGGCTCACAACGAGGAGGAACAACCAATGGATCCCATTGTCGACCTATGGGCGGAAATGGACATGCCCATGGAGGAGACTGCGCAGAGTGAAAACGAATGAACCATATAAATATCATGATATCTATCTTACGATTATGCAAGATAATATGACAATGACATATAGCACTAGTTATGGGTATGTTTTTGAATCTGGTTATACATATGTTTCTTGGTGTGGTTGTGGTTGTGCTTATTCATAATTATCCAAGGAACCAGGTACTCTTTGCAAATCATTTATAGAACATGCCATTCATAGGTTGCTTCAATTTTTGACTGCCATTGGTCATTGTGATGGATCACCTATATATATAAAAAACCTAACATTTACGATGTGTAAACTAGTAAATACATGTGCTTTATATATGGTTTTTTAGGGGATTTATATATGGGATAAATGTAAAAGGGATGAATGTGGATAAAGTTTGGGCCCAGCTGCTGGCTATTTTGGCCATGTGCCTCGCCGGGGTGTCTTATATGGGATAATAAGTGCAAAAGGAATGGATGTGGATAAAGCTGGGGTCGGTCTCAGGCTCCTGCTACTGGCTATTTTGGAAATGCCCTGGGATATAAGCTTCGTTGTGGTGCCTCGTCGGGGCCAAATATTTGTGTAACGTAATGCTGCAAGAGTGATGCATGTAATTCAGCCTTTGGCAAAGACTCTAAAAACCTTCTTCTTACTCAATGAAAATAGCAAACCCTTTTCCTTGTTTCAAAAAACAAAACTTGCAAACCGAATGTGTCTATGTATGGTTGCGACACAAGCAATGAAGAGTCGATAGGCACATAACAGCAACCACTTATGCCTCCCCATCACTAACATCATCCACAGACCATAAAAACAGCTCATGGAGAAATATTTCATGTCACATCCAAACATATCAGCAACAGCAGATCACATGTATGGAGACTGAAGAAAAGTTGGTAGAAAACAATCATATGAAGGCTTGACAGGGGCATCTAAGATATGACAATAAGATAATTCCTACTGAGCTCCAAAAAACACGGCCATATTTGGAAATTAATTAACAGTACCGAAGTAGCAGCAGATTATTCTTTACTATCCAGTGCTAGTAAGAGTACTGCACTAAGATAACAGTCCATCAAAGGACTATCCGAGCAACAAAAAGATGAATGGTCAAACCAACACAAAATGGCAGCACAGCACCATAGGGATTAATCTTACGGCCAGTGCTCTTAGCCAATAAGCATTTTGTTATCTTCCAAGAAACTGTAGGTCGGGACCTCCAGGTTGTATGGTGCTGGGCCCTTCCTGATTCTACCTGAGATGTCGTAGTGTGAGCCATGACATGGGCAGAACCAGCCACCGAAGTCCCCAGAGTTGGGGAGGGGAATGCAACCCAAGTGAGTGCAGACACCAATGACAACAAGCCACTCAGGGTTCTTGACACGCACCGCATCCTCCTGTGGATCACGGAGAGATGTAACATCAACACTGTTGGCCAGCTTCACATCATCTTCAGTCCTGCGCCTGATGAAAACTGGCTTGCCCCGCCACTTTACAGTCACAGTGGTACCGGGCTCAATACTTGACAGGTCAACCTCAAGGGAAGCAAGGGCAAGCACATCCTTACTTGCTGACATACTCAGGACAAACTTTAAGACGAGCAAACGCAACAAGGATGCGTACACAAATCTCCCACCACTCAACACAAAGTAGGCAAAGGCACGCTTGCTGGGGTCACCAGGTGGGTACCTCTCGTGGTTATACTCATCGTAGACAATTTTGGCACAGGGATTCTTCAGAGCTGCCGTAGTTGGTGTGAGCTCAGCCAACTCTACATCCTGGTCCCTCGGAACAAGAGATTCAGCCGAAAAGCCTGCACAAGGAGGCAAATAGATAAGATGTCTGAAATACCAAAAGAAACAAGAAACCAACATTGCAATAGCAGCATTATGTCTTCACAATTTTATGTTGTAATATTACAAAGCAGCACAGGGAAGAACTAGACCAACCCACACAACCAAAGTTGCACTTACAAGCAAGAAAATTGTACATGCCAACCAACCACAGGGAAGAACTAGACCAACCCACACAACCAAAGTTGCACTTACAAGCAAGAAAATTATACATGCCAACCAACCACACAATAAAAGTTGCACATCAGAATTATCACAACAGATTACTGAAATATATGCTGTGAATACTTTACAACCATTATCCGATGTAGTACATTGAAACACAACTGCACTAAGGAGTTCATTCAGTTATTCAGTTATTCAGGCAACATGAACTAAGGAGTTCATTCATTATAAGAAATTAAGCCGCCAACGGCACTTATTTAAATAACATAAGTAATGAGAACTGTCTTGTAAGCACGAACTAGGATCTCTCGAATATAGTTGCAGGATTTACTCGGATCTCGATCTAGTTCATGAGGATTCAAGCAGGGAGGAGAGATTACAGCCAAGTCTCATACGCCAACTATCTATCCATTCGGCCGAAGCCGCCAGCCACCCGTTACAGCAAGGGGAGGGGAATACATATATCGCGATTACCGGACCCACTCTGGGCCACGCAACCTTGAAGGGGCCTGCATCCTCCTCTTGGGCCTGGCCTGCTCCGCTCTGGCCCGGTTCTCCTGTAGCTCTTCAGTTCTTGTCGCCTCTTCATCCTCAGCGCTGCTGACAATCCCCCCTTGAGAGGAAACGGCTTGCCCCCAAGCCGGAGCGCGCGGAAACTGTTGCTTCAGCACATCTTGATCTTCCCAGGTTGCCAATGATGCCGGGGAGTGGCCTGCTCCGCTCTGGCCCGGTTCTCCTGTAGCTCTTCAGTTCTTGTCGCCTCTTCATCCTCAGCGCTGCTGACAATCCCCCCTTGAGAGGAAACGGCTTGCCCCCAAGCCGGAGCGCGCGGAAACTGTTGCTTCAGCACATCTTGATCTTCCCAGGTTGCCAATGACGCCGGGGAGTGACTCCATTTGACCAGGACTTGAGTTACCGTCTTGTTACCACGCGAAATCAGTCGACGGTCCAGGAAACCAGTAGGCACCTGCAGGTGAGAAGTTGTCGAAGGCAGGATTGGTAATACCTGTTGGTCTGGTTTAACATGGCGCTTGAGTAGGGAGACATGAAAAACTGGATGCACTCTGCAATTCTCCGGCAATGCCAGCTTGTATGCCACTGTACCAACTCGAGCCAAAATTTCAAAGGGCCCAAAATATTTAAAAGCAAGCTTGTGATTTGCCCTCGGGGCGATGGATGACTGAATGTATGGTTGCATTTTGAGAAAGACTGTATCTCCCACCTCAAATTGTCTCTCTGTTCGATGTTTATCAGCCTGAACCTTCATGCGCTGTTGCGTACGAACCAAGTGTTGTTTGACTGATTCCATGATGACATGCCTATCACGCAGCCACTGATGAGCGTCTGAATTGCTTATAGCATCTACAGGAGAGAGACCAAAGTAACAGGGAGGGTGCCCATATACCAGTTCAAACGGAGTTCTGTCTGTCGACGAATGCCAATTAGTGTTATACCATAGCTCACAAAGAGGAAGCCAGCTGAACCAACGCTGTGGATGAGCACTGATGAAGCATCTGAGATAGCCCTCGACTTGTTGGTTCACACGTTCCGTTTGTCCATCAGTTTGTGAGTGTTGACCAGAACTCATACGCAATTGGATCCCTGTTCTGTTGCACACCTCCTTCCAGAATGCACTGGTGAAAACGGGGTCACGATCCGAAACCAAGGACACAGTAAGTCCATGGAGCCGATACACACGGTCCAGAAAAGATTCAGCAACTGTTGCTGCCGTGTAGGGATGCTTGAGGGCTATGAAATGTCCATATTTAGTCAATTTGTCGATGACCACCAGAATGCAATTGTGATTATGCGAGACTGGCAAGCCTTCGATGAAATCCATTGTCATCATTTCCCATGGTTGCTGCCGTGTAGGGATGCTTGAGGGCTATGAAATGTCCATATTTAGTCAATTTGTCGATGACCACCAGAATGCAATTGTGATTATGCGAGACTGGCAAGCCTTCGATGAAATCCATTGTCATCATTTCCCATGGTTGTGCAGGTATTGGTAATGGTTGTAACAGGCCCGGGTAGGGTACTCTGTCAGGTTTAGCGAGCTGGCAAACCTGGCATTGTTGCAACACCTCTTTGACCATTTGCTTCATTTTCTTCCACTGGAAGAAATCCTGCGATAAGTGACAGGAAAACCTGAATGACCCCCAACTGAACTAGCATGCAAACTGTCGATGATTTTACGTTGCAGCTGTTCATTTGATCCAATCCAGATCCTTTTCTTGAAACGAAGAAGCCCTCCTTGCAGTGTATAATTAGGAACAGCTGTTGGGTCCACTGCTAACTTTTGCGCGATCGTTGTAGCATGAGAGTCTAAAATGTAGCTATCCAATATTTCCTGCACCCAGGCTGGCTGAATTGCTGACAAAGTATAACAGTCTCCTGACACATGAGGGCGTCTGGACAATGCATCAGCGACCTTGTTCTCAATCCCTTTTCTGTAAATGATCTTATAATCCAACCCGAACAGCTTAGTGAGTGCTTTTTGCTGCCAAGCAGTATGCAAGCATTGCTCTATTAAACTGACTAAGGCCTTTTGGTCAGTAATGATCTGAAACTCCTTTAGCTGCAGGTATGAGCGCCATTGTTCTACCGCCAGCAGAATCACCAAGAACTCTTTTTCATACACTGACAGTGTCTGATTTTTGGGACCCAGGGCCCTGCTAACAAAAGCTACAGGATGTCCATCTTGTGACAACACAGCACCAATCCCACTGTCACTAGCATCTGTCTCAATAGCAAAGGGTTTCTGAAAATTAGGGAGTGCCAAAACAGGAGCACTGACTAACGCTTGTTTCAACGTTTGGAAGGCTGTGTCCTCTACACCGGTCCAAACGAATACAGCACCCTTTCTCAGTAAGTTAGTCATTGGCTTGGCAATAATTCCAAAGTGGCGAATGAACTTTCTGTAATACCCAGCTAGCCCCAGAAAACTTCTGACCTCCTTGACAGATTCTGGTTGTGGCCATTGTTCAATAGTGCTTATCTTTTCAGGATTAGTGGAAACCCCATCCTTGCTGATAATATGTCCCAAGTATAGCAATTTCTGAGAAGCAAATTCACACTTGGAGAGTTTCACATACCATTTGTCCCTTCTCAAAACTTGCAGAACTCTTCTGACATGTTCTATATGCTGTTGCAAGGTCTTGCTGAAAACAAGGATGTCATCAAAGAAAGCTATCACAAAATTTCTGAGCATATCAGGTTCTTCAGACAAGGACACATTTATGGCCCCTTGGAAAGTGTTTGGAGCTCCTGTCAGACCAAAACCCACAACTAAAAATTCAAAATGCCCATGATGGGTTTGAAATGTTGTTTTATATTCTTCACCAGGAGCTAGTCTGATCTGATGGTAACCAGCTCTGAGATCCAATTTTGTAAACCACTGTGCACCATGTAATTCATCCAGTAGTTCATCTATCACAGGCATAGGGTAGTTTCCTTTGATTGTAAGAGCATTGAGATGTCTGTAGTCCACTACTAATCTCCATGTATGGTCCTTCTTAACCAATAGAATTGGTGAGGAGAAAGGATTGTTACTCCTTCTAATCACACCAGTCTAGCATTTCCTGGATTTGCTTTTCCACCTCATCTTTTAACTCCGGTGCTAGCCTATATGGCCTGTGTGAAAATGGCCTAGCACCTGGAATAAGAGGAATAGAGTGATCACAGGCTCTCTCCGGTGGTAACCCAGTTGGGATAGCAAAAACATCCTTGTATTCCTCTAGTAATTCCTGAATTTCTAGCAACACAGTTTGTGCATTATCATCAGTGACTACTGACAATTCTATAATAGTGTAAGCAAATTCCACAGGTGTAGCTCCTTGGATGGTTACTGTTTTTCCATACAAAGGGAAGGACATCCATTGTTATTCCCAATCTACAGTCATTGGACTGTGTTTAGCCAACCAATCCATTCCCAGAATTCCATCATAGCAGCTAAGGGGTAAAATTTTGAGATCATGTTCAAACTGTACACCTTGCGCTGACCATTTGCAATTGGGCATAAAACTGGAACAACTCATTATTTCTCCACTTGCTACCCTGACCTTCATCGCTGAACAAGTCTGCACTCCTGTCAATATGTTCGCTGTAGCAGTATCCACAAAGGAGTGGGTACTGCCAGAATCAACCAGGAAGGTTTTCTGCTGTCCATTGAGTATGACAACCAATTGAAAGGCCTTACTACGAGCTGTTCTTCCTTCAGCTGCCTCAGAAATGGCCATTAAATTGACCTCTTCATCCTCATCTGAACCAAACTCCTCTGAAGATGTGCACTGAAAAAATTCTACCATCTCTTGCACCACGTGAAGTGACACTGACTGCTTGCATTGATGGTCACGACTCCATTTCTCTCCACACATAAAACACAGCCCCTTAGCCTTACGGTAAGATCTCAAAGCTTCCCATTTATCCTCGCCCATTTTCTGCTTCTGTACATCTGCCACGCTTCTTCTATCTTCCGTGGGTTTGCTCGCGGTTGATTTTGCAATCGAGACAGACTGTGGATAGTGTTGTCGGCGAACGATCTGATGCTGTTGAGAAGTTGAACTGGTTAGGGACTCATGTAACAGGGCCAACTCATAAGCTGCGTCCAAATCTGCCGGCTGCTATAGTGCAACCATCACCCTGACTGAAGAAGATAATCCATCGATGAACTTGGTGACATAGTGCACCGACTCAGGCACTGCTTCGTATGCAGACAGCTGGTCATAGAGCTCGGCAAATTGCTCCACATATTCCTCCACTGAACCCGTTTGGGATATACTGTGAAATTTGCGTACTAACGCCTGGTGTTGGTTTCGTCCGAATCTGCACTGTAACAACCTGCAGAAATCCTCCCATGGTGCGTTTGGCGCCCGACGCTGAACCGATTCCAACCACCTGGCTGCAGGTCCCTCAAACAAGGTGGACGCAAACTGAACCCAAAGCTGCCGAGGCGTGCCACTCATACTGAAATAATCTTCGCATCTGGTTTGCCAGAGCCTCGGATTGGAGCCGTCGAAGTGGGGCAGATCGATGCGAGGAGCAAAACCGTAGGAATCAGAATTCTCCCGTTGCAATTCCGCTAACCTCGAACTGAATGCAGAGTTCTGATCTGATCTCGTACCTCTGGCTGGTGGCGGAACGTAGGGGGCGTGGTCCTTTCCCTTGGCTGATGGAATCATGCGGCTCCCTTCGGGTGGTGCGTCGCCGTTGCTGGCCACGCCCTGTTCTGTCGCCGGAGGTCGCCCGGATTGGGACGAATTCGAGGGGGTCGGCGGTCGTTCCAGACCGGCGCGGAGTTCGTCCATGTCGACGCCGATCGACATCTTCAAGTCGTCGATGCGCGCCGTCAGATCGCCCACGATGGAGCGCAGCGACTTGGCTGATTCTTCATCTTGTCGCTTGAAACGAGCGTCGAGGGACTCCACCAAGTCGGCCTTGAGAAATTCGTACACCGCCTTTGTCGCCGGCGACATGCTCTCCATTGCTTCACGGCGGCGCCGCGCCGCGAATCTCGTCGCGTGTGGGTGGTGGGGTGGGTCTGGCGGCGCCAGGATCTAAGGCTCTGGTGCCAATTGTAAGCACGAACTAGGATCTCTCGAATATAGTTGCAGGATTTACTCGGATCTCGATCTAGTTCATGAGGATTCAAGCAGGGAGGAGAGATTGCAGCCAAGTCTCATACGCCAACTATCTAT
Source organism: Triticum dicoccoides (assembly GCF_002162155.2). Lineage (NCBI taxonomy): Eukaryota > Viridiplantae > Streptophyta > Magnoliopsida > Poales > Poaceae > Triticum > Triticum dicoccoides. The sequence continues at coordinate 386,493,584 of NC_041391.1, forward strand.
CCATTCGGCCGAAGCCGCCAGCCACCCGTTACAGCGAGGGGAGGGGAATACATATATCGCGATTACCGGACCCACTCTGGGCCACGCAACCTTGAAGGGGCCTGCATCCTCCTCTTGGGCCTGGCCTGCTCCGCTCTGGCCCGGTTCTCCTGTAGCTCTTCAGCTCTTGTTCGCCTCTTCATCCTCAGCGCTGCTGACAAGTCTCATTGCGAATCAAAGGACATAACATAAGTAATGAGAACTGTCTCATTGCGAATCAAAGGACAGAGTGGATAAACATTAAATTCTTGTTAGAATTATCAATTTCATTACATAAACTAAGTTATCTAATGATGGAGCCCACATAATAGTTGTTTCTAAACAAATTTACAGGTTTTCTATGGTTTGCGAAATACTTGCTAGCTAATATTGGAGGGGAACAAATAAACATCCAAAACATAAATCTGCCTGTCCTTTTCCTTTAGGGAAACAGAAAGGGAACAGAAAATTCCTACAAGAACCATCACATTGGTATTGATGCATATGATCACAGGAAATTTCAGAACAACGTTGATACAAGATGTGTATGCAAAGTAGGGTACTACCGAGACATCCCAAAGATGGGTGTTGAAGTGTATATGCAGATTGCCTAGCCCTTTCCACTAGTTTGGACTTTTGGTTGCGTTGGCTAGTGCATGAAGCATCAGTTCAGGCTTTTGGTTGAGTTGGCTAGCGGATGAAGCATAACATATTAGACTAATTAGAACAAAACGGACATAAGCCCATAATAATGAAAACCATCAGCCAAAACTGTTCAGGAATAAACAAGAAACCACCATAATCAAAACCATAACTTCAATAATCTACATAGTAAAAAACATACAACTACAACCATCCAATCCAGCAGCTAAAACAGTGGCCAGACAGGGCGGATGGCTCTCTCTTCCCCCTCCCAGCCATCCACCATCGATTGCCGCCAAACTCCTTGCGGCCAGCTCCAGCCCTAGGCCCACACCTGTAGCCCATGCCACCCCCCAGGAATCACCACACACGACTCTCCCACCATAGCTCTCGACTTGGCTCCGACAGTCACCACCAATGCCCCCAACCCCTCAAACGTGTCTTCCACTACCAAAAGCTCACCGGTCACCTCTGTCTTGGATGGATCTCACGACAATGAACCCCGACGCTACCTCAATGCCACAGCCGTCGCACTCCGCACCGTGCTGGGGTGCAGGGACGCCATGGGGCTGGACTTCCAAGATCATATCTGGCGTGGCCTCCACGTCCACATCGCCTCCGGCTCATCTTATGACAATCTCGACGCTGCTCTCCTCCTGGCATCTCCTGGCATACGAGTATAGGGTCATATCCATCTCTCCACTCTTCTCGTTTAAGGTTGTGTAGCAATGCATCCGAGATATCATTCTCCTTAAAAGGCACCATCTTGCACCGCGGCTATTACATCTCAATTGTGGACAAATCCTCCCTTCCAACTCTTCACTGCCAGGATCAACTCATCGACGGTCCCCTATTCGAAAAAAAATTAGAGAGGAAATCCTCAAATGGTCCCCTATTCGACTCCTTGGCCTACTCCTATACCTAGGCCGAATCCTAAACTGCGCGCAAGATCTGGGAATTTCAAATTGTTGCCCTCTCCAACCTAACCCGATTACACTAGTCACATCCCATCCTAAACTGCGCGCGAGATCTGGGAATTTCAAATTGCTGCCCTCACCAGTCTACGCCCCCTACACCGATCACATTCAAGGCCTAGCCCATCAACAGCCCCAAACTTCACGACCAAGGGTCCTCAATTCTTGGTCAGACATCGGAGAGCACATTCCCTCTCTGGTGTGGAGCACCCTAGGGTCATCCCCATGACCTCGGCTCCATTGCGAAGGGACACATGCATCACATGTATTAAGGTGAATTCTATCCATATGTATGTCTACTTGGTTCTCTAACGGGATGGTATACTACATGACCCTCCTACCCTTTGCACCTTTAGGTTTGAGACAAATGACGAATATGCAATGGACGAGGACATGCACAAGGAAGCAGCCACACGATTCGCGAGGGAAGCTTGGAAATGGAGGATGTTCAAGCAAGGAGAAGGTACTCGAAGGGAAGTGAGGATCATCATCACCAGCTAAGTCTGTTGAAACCTACCAAGTCGAATAGTCCAAGCGTCAGAATGTCCAACACGACCTCGAACACGTCAGACAGGACATCTAACCCCATGCCCGACTTACCCAGAGCCCTCTGTACCAGGTCGGACACTAGGCCGGGATGTCCGACCTGTCTAAGTGCCCGACTTGCCTGCATGCAGTGTATGTGGCCACAGGCCCGTGTAACTTTCCCGACCTACCTACCTCTTTGTGGCCAGACTATTCACCGTACTACTCATCATATCTAGGGTTAGCAAAGTATAAACTAAACCTTGAGAGAGCCTTGCTCAATCTACCTCCTCCTTTTGCACATGATTGGTACTGAATGTTGTCATAAGTTTCCCTTTTTTGCATCTCTCATATTGAAAATTAGTTATTTGGTACATGTTGAATGCAACAATGCTTTATTTATTGATATTGAGAACGCCCCATAGTATTCTCACAAATGATTGGAGATTTTTGATATATTCCATATGAAGCACGTTTGCTCTCCTTCTTTGCACAATATGCATGATGATCATCGTTACTATGGCATATGGCATGCATACCCATTGGTTCCATGCACTTGTTTTGTACTAATGATGATGCGCAAGAGAAGAGATGCATCATGATGGATGATGCATTCACGTATCATGCACATACATTCTTTGCTTTGTTCTGTGCATGCATAGGAACTAACGATTACTCGTCAACTTGTACTCAACATGAGTTGACCCCGCGAGCTCAAGGTTGAGTCTAGTATGCATTCCATCAACGTGCTTCTACGGTAATCTTGAAATTCTATAAAAATGGAAGCAACAACTTTAGTCGCCATCTCCATATCTGGTTTACTTGTAAGCTTTTACTGGCCTCCCAGCTGTAAGGCTTATCCACGGGATGTTCCAAACACACTTGCTTCCACCCTGACATTGCAAAGTACGCAGAAGGACAACTTTTCAAGGTGAAATCTTTCTCTTTTGAGAATCCTACAAACTTGAGAATGGAAATTATGGATGACACCACATGCATTGCATGTACAATATCGCACATTTTTTCCTTTAGAATAATTACTTGCCCACATGATAGTGATATTGATTCGATTACCACTTTTCCATGTCTTGATACCAAAGCCTTGAGTGTTGCCTCAAACTTGTTGATTCCTTGTGTTGACCATATGTTTTGATTGCAACAATGCCCTTGCATTATACATGTCATGCAATCATGCTTGTTCATTTGTTGCCTCACGCATGTTAAACAATTGCTCTTTCCAATGTGTTAGTCTGTTAGAGTGTAACACTCCTTACACCACCACCTTCACAACATATCAATGTCTTGTCATGCACTTGAGATTGCCTAATGAACCTCATATTCTCATGCAGTTGATGACACATGTGTTTAGGCACCTCATTAGCAACTTTGTTGTTCTTCACTTTGATTACACCTTCCTATATCACAAACCTTCTGATGATTTCACGCACATGCGTAGTTTTGATGGGATAACCACTACCTCACATTTGCATCCTCCTTATCATAAAGTTATGTTGCTTCTGGACCATGAGCCCAATGCCTTTGGTTGTCCTCACATAACATACTTTCATGCCATGAAACATTTCCTTGTCACATCTTATGCTAAGCATGATGACGACACTTGTTGCGTGAATCACACATGAATGAATATTGCGTTCACGCTAACCCCCTTGTGTTTCCAAGTGTTTGTTACATGTGCTCATTTTGAAGGAATAACAAGGCGGTGCCATCATGGGACATATTGGCCGCGACAGGACATACAGTATGCTAGCCGACACGTTCTTCGAAAACCTTCCTAAGGTGAACTCTTCCCTTTGCACCATCTTGATATGAGCTTCGAGAATGAGCTACACTTTCATTGTTGTTTCCTTGTTGCATGATACATCTCATGGATGGAGTAGCGACATTGAAGAGCGGCCATACAAAGCATCAAGATGATGAGTACACAGTGATCGGTGAGTTCCACTCTTGAGTACATAGTGATTGTTGTTTCCTTCTCCATGGTGATGGCGTTTTAGAGTCGAGGACGACTCTTTTCAAGATAGGGTGGGTATGGTGCAAAGCACCCTAGGGTCATCTCATGGCCTTGGCTGTATTGCCAAGGGACACGCACATCACATGTATTAAGGTGAATTCTATCTACCTTTAGGTTTGAACCGAATGACAAACATTGAGTGTAGGACATGCACAAGTGCCCACACCATCCGCGAGGGAAGCTTGGAAAAGGAGGATGTTCAAGTAAGAAGAAGGTACTCAAAGGGGAAGTGAGGATCATCATCAACAAGCTAAGGTTGCTGAAACCTACCAAGTTGGACAGTCCAACCCAGGGTCCGACCCTATGGCCGACCAAGTGTTCTCTGGATAGCGCCGGAATGTCGATAGGATTATCCGAAATGACATCTAACATGTCGCACTTTGTGTTCCTTGTGGTTTGCTTCCAGCTTTTACATATCTTGGACTTCATATTGCTTGAATCGTGCCAATAGTTCCCTACCAAGCTCCACCAAGTGCACTCATTTTACACTTTCAATTGACAGATCACTTGATCCTTCACCAAGATCGAAAAGAGATAACTCTTGCTCGAGTGTCACTAGGATAGGGAAGGCACATTGCATCCAATCTACGCCTAAAAGAACTACTTTAATGACAAGATGGACCACTTCGACGCCAAGTTGAATGCAGAAGTGGAGCTCATCGAAAACATGCTCAACAACTGCAAGTCTTCTTCCTCTTCAAGATCATCTTCACGACGACGCTCAAGTGCACATACTTTCAGCTACCATCTTCAAGTTCACTCAATTCCATCGCCACCATGAAGCTCAAGAGCAACGACAAGTGAAGAGCATGCTCATGCATTCCCAAGTCCATCATGAAGAACGGTGCCGACAAGAAGACCGTCACCTCCAAGATGAAGAGCGCGCCGCGCATCGACAAGAGGAAGCTACGGCGGCTACATCAATTCGAACAACCACAAGGGTGACCATTCCATCTTTGGAGGCACCTTAAAATCACCTATGACGGTCATAGAACTAGATTTTAGCAAAGCCTTTGACTCTATTGGCCCTCTTTCTTCCCAATTCTTCGCACTAGGGGATTTTCCAACAAATGGATTGCATGGATTGAAGCCCTGCTGAATTCAAGCAACATTTGCAATCATACTAAATGGCTCTCCGAGACCTTCCTATTTACCATTGTGGCTAGACGTGCTACAATGCTTGATCATGCAAGCATGTGATATGCGGGTGACACGCTGATCATTGCCAGAGCTGACACAAATGCTGCCTCCGACCTACAGAAAATCGTCAATGACTTTGTTGCCGTCACCGAGCGCAATATAAACTTCTCCAAAAACACCCTCATTCCCATCAATGTAGACGACGGCATTTAGACTACCATGGCAGCCATTTTGGCTATTGATATTGCTTCCTTTCCCCAAAGATACCTATTAGGTCTCCTGCTATCACCGCACAAATTACACCCAGCGACCTTCCAATCAGTCATTGACTGATGCGACATCTACCTTCTGGATGGCGTGTGCTGCTTCTCTCATGCGATGGCAGACTCATACTGCTCTCTGCAGTGCTTCACAACCTACCCGCTTACTTCATGCTATGATTTACCCTTCCTAAGAGCGTTCTTTAGGAGCTAGACAAACATAGGAAGATTTCCTTCTGGTCTAACAATGACACCTTCTCAGGTGCTAAATGCTTGGTTGCATGGGAGTGCATATACCTAAAGCTGCAAAGTGGTCTTGGGGTCGAAAACTTAGAAGCACAAAAACAATTGCCTCATGTTGAAATTTGCATTCAAATTCTTCCAGCCCACAAACCTCACTGGGTTAATCAACACTCACCGCCATATAAGGACTAGGAGCAAATGCCTCTTTTCTTGGCAGAGTCATTTACAAGCACTTACAAAAGCTTAGAGATATTTCACAAGCAGTTAATGGTATAACTCCTCTAACTCCTTTTGGCTTGATATAGATGGCTACTTCCTGAGCCACTTTGCATTGCTTTCCCCACCTTATTCACCCACAACCTACAGCAAAATGCATTCTAGATCGAATTATGCTGGATGGGATCGATTTGGATTTGCTTAATCAACTAACCTTAACCGTGGGGCGTTTATCACCGCGGATCCGGACCCGCGGTCATTACTGAATGGCTCCCCTTTCTCCGCAAAAAGGTCATACGAGGCGTTTGCTTCCCAGCTCGCTGATCCAAACCTTGCAAACATCTGGAACTCAAAGGTCCCAAGTAGGGTACGTGCTTTTGATGGCTATTCTACCTCGATAGGCTCAACACCAAGTCAAACCTCCATCGCAAGACGCTGATGGATTCAGCCAGTTGCCCTCGGTGTCGGGCTGCCTTGGAGGACAGGGCTCACTTGTTCTTCACGTGCCCAACTGGTAGACATCACCTCTCCCAAACGGTTTGCCAACATCCATTTGGTCATTTATCTTCCTCCTAATCCTTCCGAAAATATGGGATGCACGCAACACAGAGTGTTTTTCAGGGGATCAATGTGGATCCATTGCATGTAATTCATAATGTAATCTCAGACGCAACTCTGGTCTCATCGGCTAAAACTGCCGAACTAAAGGGCCCTGCTACTCTTTGGTGTGACTACTCCTCTAAAACTACCTAACTCTGTAAAACACAACAACAAAAAATCAGATGGGGAGTCTTTCCTCCGGGTGACAGTTTCCAAAAAAAAAAATCCAACCGCTAAACCAGATGAGGACTCGCAAGGCAATCGGGCATGAAGAAGTGAGTAATCCAAAAAATATCTAAACAACCCTCCTCACATCAGTGACCATAGATCAGCAACTAGATGTTGGTGTATAGATAATGTAATTAGAGGAATCCTTAGGGTCTAAAATGTAAATTGTACAAACAAATATAAATCAGAAAACAAAGGGATCGGTGAGGAACGATCCAGAAATTTCCCAAATGCTCTTCACACTCCCTCCAATCCCTAACTCAAATCCCTCAAATCTCAGATGATTTTCAACATGGCATCGGAGCAGGTTAGTCCTGTGTGATTTCGACCTTGGTGACGGCTAATTGCGGTGTTGTGTCGCCGTGATTTACGGCCGTGGGCACTCGAGCTGCATCGTTCGCGAGCTGCCGCCGAGACCTGCAACATCATCTCCAAGCTACGGCACCGAGTGCTGCGCCCAATCTAAGGTAGCCTGTTGAACTGCCTCTCGGTGCATCTGTGCTTACTCCTTGTGCTGAGAAGTGGATGTTGTGCTGCCGCGGAAAAATTGCTGGTTGCCGCTGTGCCGTCCGTCCAAGCAGTAAGCTGTCTTCTGTAGTTAATTGATTAGTGCAGCCGGTACTAGTACTTGTGGCTGCCGTTGGAGAACCGTGATTAGTGCAGCTGGATAGCTCATCTTTGCCTAGTGGCCGGATTAAAATACTTGTGCAGTCTGTGTGCATTTGAGAGCAACCCACACTAGTATATCTACTTGGCTAGTACCAACTCTGCTTGTACTCTGCTTGTACTGCCTGTGTGTTGTTGTTAGTGGAGATCTGAAAAAACCAAGTCCTGTGTGTTGGTTTTTTCTTTGTGTGGTGGTAAATCATGGCAGATCCAACAAAGGGGAAATCAGGGGATACTAGTGTGGATAAGTTGTATGAAATTTTAAGCAAAGTATTTGAGCAGCAACAGCAACAACTCAAAGTGGTTCCTGAAGCTGTCAAGTATGCACTTGAGCCCAATCCAGTGAAGTTGGCTGGACCCGGCAATTACATCAGCTGGGCACGGCATGCCCAGTTAATTCTAAGTTCTCATGGCTACGAAGAATTGCTTAAGCCGATGAAGAGAAACTGAAAAGTGGTACTATCACCAAACAGATCAATGATAGAGTTTTGGTGTGGTTATTAGGAAGCATGGAACCACCGACACGAGAACAACTTGAGACTATGACCACTGTATTTGAAGTGTGGAAAGCTTTGGAGAAGCAATTTTCAGGAAAATCAAATAAGATGCAGGCTACTCGCATCATGCAGGAGTTGACTAACTTGAAGCAAGGCTCAAAATCAATGACTGAGTATGCAGGTGAGATGAAGAGATTGTATAGGGAGTTGCATTATTACCGTCCTTTTCAACCCGTTGACAAGAATGATGTGGCTGTTCACCATACCTGGTTTGAACCATTTGTGGGCAAGCTCTTCTTTGATGGGCTCAATCAGGAGTTTGATCTCCGCCGCCAGCTAATATTCTCCAAAACTGAATGGCTAAGCCTTGATGATATCATTTCCAGTGTGATTGAGGAGGAGACTCGTCTTGCTCAACCCAATGAGCATGTTCAAGAAAAATCAGATGCGCGTGCAGCCCTATCCATACAAGCTCGTTGTGCTCCTAAGACCTTTGCTAAAACAGATAAAAGCAAACTCTTTTGCAACCATTGCAAAAGGCCTGGACACACAAAGGATTCATGCTTTGAGCTGCATGGTTATCCAACTTGGTGGGAAAAAGGAAAGTCTCAGCCAGGGGGAGGTCAGGGAGCTCATAAAAGATAGGCGAACCTTACTACATCCAAGAGGGAGCTACCGGTAGTAGAAGTGCGAGCTCTTGAGGATTTCACCTCCAAGACTAGACTCTCAGAAGACTTGTCCTCCTTCCAGGATTCCTCTAAAGCTGAAATTAGTTTTCATGCCACTTCACACCAAGGTATGACACCTCACCACAATTCTACAACGCAATCAAAATCTTGGATTATTGATACAGGAGCTACCAATCACATGACAGGAGCTTCAAATATATTCACTTCCTATACACCTTGTTCAGGTAAGGACAAAGTACGTGTAGCTGATGGATCCATGGCACCTATCACAGGACATGGATCTGTTAGGTGCACTAAGACATTGTCCTTATCTCATGTCTTACATGTTCCTAAATTTCCAATCAATCTCTTGTCAGTTAGCTCTATTACTGAATCTCTCAATTGCAGAGGTCTGTTTTATCCTAGTTGTTGTGCTTTTCAAGAGCTAGAGACAGGCAGATTGTTGGGGACTGGGACCGTGCATGATGGACTCTACTATCTTGATGAAGGGAGTGATGAAGTTGCTTTTGCATCATGCTTCTTGTCTCCTAGTCAAGAGCTACTACTACACCATCGCAGGCTTGGGCATCTCTCTTTTGCTGCATTATTTCGTATTTACCCTTCTCTTTTCAAGTTGTGTCCTAGGGAGCTGCTTGTATGTGATGCTTGTGAATTGGCTAAACATACAAGAGGTTCATATCCTAGTATAGGATTAAGAAGTGCCAAACCATTTGAAATGATGCCAAACCATTTGAAATGATTCACTCGGATGTTTGGGGACCCTGTGAGGTTCGTTCGATTTCTGGGCATCGATGGTTTGTAACTTTTATCGATTGCTTTAGTTGTTACACTTGGCTCTATCTCTTGAAGCATAAGAGTGATGTGTGCTCAGTTTTTAAAGATCTATGCGCTCTCATTAAAAATAAACATGGGGCAACTATTAAAACCTTATGTTCAGATAATGGTACATAATACATGAACCAGGAGTTTGCACAGTTCCTTGTCTCAAACGGCATTAAACATCAAACTACTTGTGTTAACACTCCAGAACAAAATGGTGTTGCAGAGCGTAAAAATAGACATTTGCTTGAGGTTGCACGCTCACTTATGTTCACAATGAACGTGCCTAAATTTCTTTGGGGGGAAGCAACAAAAACTGCAACATATTTGATAAACTGTATGCCTCTTCGGGTTCTTGGCCATAAGACTCCTGCTGAGTGTCTCTTGAAATCTAGTGATTTTGTAGTTCCTCCTAAGGTCTTTGGGTGTGTTTGCTTTGTGCATGATTATAGGAACTCTGTTGGAAAATTAGATCCCCGTGCTCTCAAATGTGTTTTCATGGGTTATTCTCCCTCTCAAAAGGGTTATAGGTGTTGGTGCCCTTCGGAGCACCGGTTTTTTGTGAGCATGGATGTGACATTCCGTGAACATGAATCATATTATGGCACAACCAATTACACTGGCATTGCCCTATCCCCACCTGAAGTGCAACAAGAAGGGGAGAGGGGTAATGAAGGCTCTCCATTAAGCCCTATTCTTGTTTCCACTTCGGATGTTTTACCCACTCTAGATAATGTTCAAAATCAGGGGGAGGACCCAAATAGTGATGGGTGTAATCATGGTTTTGGTCATGGAGATATACAAGATGCAACAGAAAACTCTTCACTTCCTTCACAAGATGGTGAGCTTCACAGGCATGAGGACCCAGGTACTAACAATAACCCCTCTAGTCCCGTCGCTCCTATTAGCACCACAAGGCAGAGTGATAACCAATTATCTATCCTTGCTCCTGAAAATGATCTACCTATTGCTGTAAGGAAACCTACTAGAAATCGAAACATTCCAAGACACCTCAAAGATTTTAAACATGATATAGCCAATTTCATTTCCTACGAATACTGCACTCCACCCTTCAAAAGCTTTATTGCATCTTTAGATCCTGTCTCCATACCATCAAACTGGAAAATAGCTATAGAGGACCCAAATTGGAAGGAAACAATGCTTGATGAGATGAAAGCCTTGGAGAAGAATGAGACTTGGTAGCTTGTGGATCTACCACCAGGTAAGCAACCTGTAGGTTGTAAGTGGGTCTTCACTATTAAACACACCCCTGAGGGCAAGGTGGAGAGGTACAAAGCCCGCCTTGTAGCAAAAGGCTACACGCAAACATATGGAATCGATTATGAAGAGACCTTTGCACCGGTGGCAAAGATGAATTCAGTAAGGACACTTATATCATGTGCTGTAAACTTTGATTGGGATATTCACCAGATGGATGTGAAGAATGCTTTCCTTCATGATGATCTTCAAGAAGAAGTATACATGCATATACCGCCTGGGTTTGAGTCAAGTCAAATTGCTGGAAAGGTATTGCGCCTACACCGTTCTTTATACGGCTTAAAGCAATCACCACGAGCTTGGTTTGATCGCTTTAGACATGCTATGCTAAAAAGGGGTTATCTTCAAAGTAATGCTGACCATACACTCTTTTACAAGCATATTAATGGCAAGGTTGCCATCTTGATAGTGTATGTCGATGACATTGTGATTACTGGAGATGATTCCAAGGAAGTTGCAGATCTGAAGTGTCATCTTGCACACGAGTTTGAAGTGAAGGACTTGGGACAACTAAGATATTTTCTTGGTATAGAGGTCTCACGAGGGTCAAAGGGTATTTTTCTCTCACAGCGAAAATATATCTTGGATCTGCTCAAGAAAACAGGTATGCTTGGTTGTCGACCTGCTGCTACACCTATTGAGCAAAATCATCGGTTATGTAGTGATGCAGGGACACCAGTGGATCAAGAGCGCTACCAGAGACTAGTTGGAAGATTAATATATTTATCTCATACCCGTCCAGATATTGCCTTTGCTGTGAGTGTAGTTAGCCAATACATGCATGACCCAAAATCAGTTCATATGGAAGCTGTAAATAGGATCCTACGGTATCTTAAAGGGTGCCCAGGAAAAGGCCTCTTATATACCAGACAAGGGGACTTGCAAGATGCTGATTGGGCTGGTTCCCTAGATGACACGCGCTCAACATCTGGTTACTGTGCATTTATTGGAGGAAACCTAGTTTCATGGCGAAGTAAGAAACAAAATGTGGTGGCTCGGTCTACTGCAGAGGCCGAGTTTAGGTCTATGGCTCACGGCATATGTGAGTTATTATGGTTGCAGATTCTCCTAGCAGAGTTGCGGTTGTACAAGCACAAACCTCTGATGTTGTACTGTGACAACAAAGCTGCCATTGATATTGCAAATAATCCTGTTCAGCATGATCGAACCAAGCACATAGAAATTGATCATCATCAAGGAGAAGCTTGATAGAGGGATAATTCGCCTACCATATGTAACTTCAGCCAGTAAAGTAGCAGATGTACTTACAAAAGGACTCCCTGAAAAAACTTTTTCCATGTTTTGTAGCAAGATGGGTCTGTATGACATCTTCGCCCCATCTTGAGGGAGAGTGTTGGTGTATAGATAATGTAATTAGAGGAATCCTTAGGGTCTAAAATGTAAATTGTAAACAAATATAAATCAGAACACAGAGAAGGGATCGGTGAGGAACGATCCAGAAATTCCCCAAATGCTCTTCACACTCCCTCCAATCCCTAACTCAAATCCCTCAAATCTCAGATGATTTTCAACTCTAGATGGCCACGCCCAACGCTGGCTCTGTAAACCCTAGGAACAGGGATGGGTTCCCCATGTGTCGCAGATCGGAGGGAGACATTGACGGAGGGACCGGGGCGGCAGGAAGTGCACCTCTGGCAGCGACGTAGAAGGGTGATTCGATGGCGAAGCGCGGATTCTGGTCCCGGGGGAAGTCGTCGCCAGGGAGGCCGCCGGCGAGGGGGCTGCTGCCGGCGGAGGCGGCCGCGGCGGGGCGCCATGCGAGATGGGAGGATATGCGTCGACCTGCGACCCTGAGCATGGTTGCGGTAGGCGTCGCCGCTTCGCCTCGCTCTCCGGCTGTCCGGGGGATCGGGTGGTCGGGTTTGGTGGGCGAGATCGATTCACCGAAACGACCAGAACGAACGAAGGAAGAGAAAACGAAGGAAGGAGTAAATTGCAGCAAAGCGCCGCGTTCAAGGTTAGATTTGCACAAAGCACCATGTTACTTTTTTTTCCGGCGAGAAAACATTAAGTCTTGTGTATTTTTTTTTGAAAACACTGATCGATGGATTTTGCACGATTGAGGCCTTCTTTGGTTTGTAGGAATTTTATAAGAACTCTATAGGATAGGATTTGCAAAGGAAAAAATTATTTGAAGCCCTTTGGTTTATAGGAATGGATTTCTATTCGTATGTAGGATAGGAATCAATCCTTCATATTTTGGAGGAAAAAAAAACATTAGCCTAGACTCAATGAAAAAATTTCTATCCTATACACCAAATAACATCTCTTTCTCTGTAGGAATTGAGATGCATGTCATCTCATTTCCTATGATTTTCCTATTCCTATAAAATTCCTATCCTATGAACCAAAGGAGGCCTGAGTGTGTTTGTAATACAGTAGATTGGATCCGCCAATCAGGCTGACATGACACAGCTTTTTTTTTTGCGTGTAACGGCAAAGTTGGCTAACGTTTATCATCATTGTGTGGTTGTATGGGGTCCACTTGTCATAGGCAAAAAACAAAAATTTAAAAATTTGTTGGTGCTCTTATCTTCAACATCCCGCCTAAAGAGGGCCTGCGCCCGAGACACGTCGCGTCGCCACCGTCTGGCTGCCGCCGTTGCCAGGCCGGCGGTCTGGAGCGGGAGGAGAGGGGCCAGCCAATCAGGTGCCCTTAGGAGCAAATCCCTCTTCCTCTCCTCTGTGTGCTCCAAGATGCAGGAGTGTCGATGCTCGCCGCTGGAGCTAGGCGCTCTCACCGGTAAGACCTACCATCGCCTCGATTCACGTGACCACTGTTGCAAATGTTGTCGTCGGCCGCCGCTCGCACCGCCATGTTTCTACGCAGGCAGTCGCGTCGCCACCTCGCGCCACACATCTCCCGCGCCGAGGTCAGGGTAGAGACCGCCGGTTGTCCCACCCCAGGCCGAGGCAGAGGCCGTCTGTCATGGTTTTGTCACGGTAGATGTCCTCGAAAAAGGACTTAGTCGTGAGGCCATCGCAGCTAGGTAGTAGCTCAAACGGGGTTGATCGGAATCGAGAGACACGAGTTTACCCAGGTTCAGCCCTCTCACGGTGGAGGTAAAAGCATACTTCCTGCTTGATTAATTATTGCTTGAGATCTCAGTTACAAAGGGTGTGACTTTGGCTAACTCGAGAGCTTGTAACTTAGTCATTTCTGTCCTAGGGGCTCCCCTTTATATAACAGGTGAGTCCTCCGGTTTACAATTGACTTCGGGTCGTAATACAACCCGTGTCTTAGTCTATTTCCTACTTATCTTGTTCCTCACGTAAGGGAGATTCCTTCTGGCTTCCTTCTTGAGCCGGTGCAGCCAGACTCCGGGCTGTGAGCCAGCCTTCTCAACCCGCCCCCGGGCCTTGAATCTTGTGGCTCGTCACGGCTCAAACGGTCGGGTCGTCTTTAAGCCGCCACAAGACTTTCGGGTCATATTTGGTCGGGTCATACCGTGAGGTATATCCCCAACATTAGCCTCCAGTTTAACCCAACATTAGCCTCTAGTTTAATTTGGGTTTACCCGTGTTAAACTTCACCCTGGGAAAACAAAATAGAGCGAGAATTGGCTCAAGGTAAATTCCGGGTCATCCACAACATCCACAACAATAAGCTACGCGCAAGGCGCACCCACTCAACATGTCCACGTCGGCAGGAGACGCGCAAGCGTTGGTTGGTTCTGCGTGTGGGGCATGTCCACGTCGGCAGGAGACGCGAAGGTTGTGGCCAATGAATTTCTAGGAAACTTCCTCGGTCGTTTCCTTCCCTACGAAGGCAACTTCGCAATCCGCATCGACCCTCACGTCAACATCCTCGTCTCGAGTCTGGACGCCTCCCCTCTCATCAGGCATCGTCTCCACCTAGACACGCCACCTCCTCCTCTTTGAACCCTCTGGCTCGATCTTCTCGTGCGCTCGCTTCCCGCCGCCAAGGGCCTATAGATCCTTGGCTCCCCGCCGGTGAATTTGGAGGTGGACGGGACGAGCTCGCCATCTCTCTCGCGGCTGGCGCCGGCGGGGCTATGCGCTTCGATTGGATGCTTAACAGAGACAAACGCATCAGAGGAGCTTGCTGCAGCCGCTGCTGCCCAGTCCGACGCGTCACCTTCGCCCCTGAATCCTATTTTGTGGCTCTGCACGCTCGAGATAGGTGGTTGTGTCATTGCCGGCGGGGACTTTAGCAGCCATCGCCTCTTGCCCTCTCCAATCGTGACCCGGGTCCACCCAGCCAGGCCAAATCCAACCCGCTTCCAATCTCCTCGCGCCCCTAATAATTTTTGGAACACCCATTGAAAAG
The DNA here is from genome assembly GCF_002162155.2 of Triticum dicoccoides. Classification (NCBI taxonomy): domain Eukaryota; kingdom Viridiplantae; phylum Streptophyta; class Magnoliopsida; order Poales; family Poaceae; genus Triticum; species Triticum dicoccoides. The sequence goes on from NC_041391.1 coordinate 386,508,723, forward strand.
CACATTCTGAAGCTTTTTCTCTGCCCCCCCCCTCGAATGATGTATTTGTTCTTGACCCCTTATGCTAATTGACTCCTTGACTAAATGAGGTACACCTGTGTGATTTTTTTGCATCTTGTGACATTACAGGTTGAACAATCGAGGAGGCCGAGGGATGACTATATTGGGATCGTGGTGGATTGGCTGATGGATGTGGTTGACGAGTTCAAACTTCTGGCTGACACACTTTACCTTCGGATTCATACATTGGCCAACTCCTCACAGCGAGACAAGCTGAGTTTATTGGTGTCGCTTCATTACTTGTTGTTGTGTATGGCCTAAACTTTGAGTGTGGCTAATCTGCACCCGGGCTCATCTACACCCACGCTTAGAAAAAAATTCAAAAAAAACTAGAAAAATTTAAAAAATTCTAAATTTTTTTGTGGTGGTAGATAATTTGACGCGTGAGGTGCGCCCCAAAAATCAGCTCATTTGAGCATCTGAGCAGCTCTCGGCAAAAAAGACAAAATCAGGGTCTGTAAAAATGTTTACTGTTCACGCACTGTTTTGACCCGATTTGTTTTTTTTGCCGAGAGCTGCTCAGATGTCCAAATGAGTTGAATTTTGGGGAGCACCTCACGCGTCAAATTATCTACCACCACAAAAAAATTTGGAATTTTTTGAATTTTTCTAGTATTTTTTTTGAATTTTTTGCTGAGACGGAGCAGATGAGCCCGGGCACCGTTTTGAGTTTTCCCTAAACTTTCTTCTATCTCTTTTCGTGTGTCTCTTTACTGTCCAACTAGCATGAATGTGGTACTATAGGAAGTACAAAGAGATTCATCTTTGTGAGGTGAAAAAATTCAGTGATATTACTGACGGCACATACACGAATCAGCAGGTAACCTTCTTCTAACTGGCCATTTCCATTGGTAAAATTTCTTTGACTGTTGTGAATGACGAAGACACATTTGTAATTTGTATGCACTGTAGATAGTAAAGATGGAGGCTGAATTTATACAGTAGGTCTATTCCAGCACCTGCTTTTGATCATACGAAACTAAAAGGATAGAAGGTACTTCCCATGCAAGATCTTATCCTATGTTGCAAGATCTTAGGACCTCTCATGTTTGAGATTCTTCGTTTCTACTCTGTTAGAATACAATTGCAGGAATCACACGTGATGAGACAGCCGTCTCTCATTTCTGGTGAGAGGCGTCATCGGCAGCAAGTCAGGGGATCATACACCCAGCGTCCGATGTCGAGTGTGTGGCACATCCTTTGCCTTCTCCCCCTCCTCTATCTGCATCCTCTCCCTTCTCTTCTATCCTTATCTGGTTGCCCTCTTCCCTTCCCTTCTCTCTCCTCCTACTTATGAAGTCTTAGCACAAGTTGATCCCTCCCTTCTTGTCTTTTTTCCCTTTGACAATTACTAGATTTTTATAGTGCCTTTGTGCGTTGTTCTGCAAAATGACGATGAATAGTTGAATTTGTTGCATTTGGATAAATTCAGTCAAAACATGTACTGTTAAAAAAGCAATGAAGTTGGCCAAATGATGCATAAGCCAAATGAAAAACAGGATTATAGTACTAATATAATTGGTGCACTGATCAACGAGCAAGACTAGGTACTTGTCCGGCAAGACCGACCGCAGAGGTGAAACAGAGCAGCACCTTAGTTGGTCGTAACCTACAGAGTTCCCGCGTCCAACACAATGTATTCGACTGCAATTTTACTGTTTGTTGACACACGAACACGTCATGTGTACCCTCGACACCGGGGGTGATGCACCATAGCTCACGTCGAAGGAGACCCAGTCGATAGCGTGATACGCGACCTGAAACCCCACACGCCCGGGAGGGACCCCGTCAGGGAGTGCAGTAGCTATGGGCTACCCTAGATTGATTCGCTCACCCCTAGAGCCTCGGGATTTGCAGCTCTCAAACTCGAGGAACAGCGAAGAACGAGAGAGATAAACGATGGAGAGATAAAACGTAGATGAAAAAGTAGTATATTGATTTGTTCAATTGTGTGTTGTTCAATCGACCGTTACCTCCAACATATATAAGAGGCGGCTGGACTTCCCGTACAAGCAAATGATTCATCTAGGCTTTCCTTACACGAAAAATTACATCAATTCACGTCCTAGAGTCCTAGTTCTAGTCCAACTTGGATTCTGTCTGAATCTGGCCCAAACTTCTGTCTTGCTCCTTGCGCGGGCCGTCTAATTTGCATATGACCTCCGATCAAGACAACCCAAACATAAAATGTGTGCATCTTGAGTAGTCGAACAACTCTCATATTGATCACTTTTCCAAAGACGGCCATCTTGAATACTCTATGAAGCCATCTTTAACCTCCAGTCGGATTTGGTCATGTAGCTGACTGGACTATCTGAGTCTTGTAACGAATTTGCAGGCCGTATACTACCTCGGATGATGATGACCCCAAAAACAAAGTTGGACGTTTTGATGATACGCACAACTGCCGTGTTGAACACTTTTCCATCCAAAGCCATCCAGATAACCTTTCAGGCACATTTTCAGCTTCTGGTCGAAGCACTCGGATTCGAATCTCCCCACTCGGATGTTAGGGTCCTTCACTCGGATCACCCGACTAGATTTTTCCACTTGGATGCCAACCTTTTACTCGGACGACAATATTCCACTCAAATGGCAATATTTTCACTCGGATGGCAATCTTCTACTCGAACGGCAAGTTTTCACTCGGATGGTAAGCTTTTCACTCGGATTTGCCGACTAAAAACAAACCCTGATCTTGTCTTGCCTGTCCCGGTCGCATACGACCTCAGATTGAGACGATTTATATATCAAAATCAACCGACTCGACGAGACGAAACTTTTTTGTGTTGAGCATTTTTTTTGATTCAGGGCCGTCTCGAGGTCTGAATTGTTCACGTGACCCAGACATCACCAGGTGGGTGTCTGGTACCTCGCGCCATATTTTCGCTCAGGGGCAGTTTGCAGTGCATTGCCTCTAACTTTTGCATACGAACTCGGGTTGAGATGATTTATATATCAAAACCGATTGCCTCGACGAGACAAAGACAATCCATGTAGAGTGCTCCTTCATTCGAGGTCGTCAGGCATAATCGGTCGAAAAGCACTCGGAACACTACATTCTGCCACTCCGAGTACAGTTTCAGCCCCTAAGACGAGGTCGGATGTCGATAACCTAAACATCAAAGTTGTTCCACTCGATGATGCGAAACATTTTCATGTTGAAAACCCTTTCACTTGAGGCCATCTTATTTGCTTTTTATGCCGTGTCCAATTCTGATGTCAACACATGCCCCCTATTTTCGGCAAAGCTTTGCATGCCGAAAATTAATATGCACAATGTTTGTTCTGAGGACGATGTCAACACTCCATTGGCCATCTATATCTCTCAGGCGATAATTATGTATTGGCCATGTTTGTGCTAAGGGTGATAATCGTATATCGGCCATTGCCTACTTAGGCTTCTTGCCACACACTCGGGTGGTACTTCTTCAAGTACTTGCCATTGAGATCTCGAGGTAACAATGTCCCTTGTATGGATTCCACCAAATACGAGTTTCCGGGAACTACTCTTGTAATCCTAAAAGGACCTTCCCAGCTCGGAGGCCACTTCCCGGATTTTCTATCTCTTGAACCAATTGGCAGAATCACTTTCCAGACGAGATCGCCAACTTGAAAATTCTTCAACTTGACTTTCTTATTGTAAGCCCTTGCCACCCTCACTTGTCTCTCTATATGGCCTTCAAAGCATCCAAACGTTTATTGGCAACCTCATCAAGATTGCCCATCATCAAGTTATAAAAGTCTATTGCTGATAAATCATTTTATTTGGCTATTCTCAAAGCAATCAAATTTACTTCCATTGGTAAAACTACCTCTTGACCATATACTAGCTCATATGGAGTCACCTTTATAGCACCATGCCTTGATTCTATGTGCCCACAAAGCTTCATACAACAACTCGTGCCATCTCCACGGATTATCCTCAATCTTCTTCTTGATGAGTTTGATTAAAATTTTATTGCTAGACTCAACTTGTCCATTAGCTTGGGCATAGTATGTAGAGGAATTGAGCAACTTTATGTTATAAGATTCGGAAAATTCTCTGACTTGATGTGACATGAAAGATGAATCTTGATCTGTAGGTAACGTTCGAGGAATGTCGATCTATGAATAATGTGCTCAGTTATGAATTGAATTACCTCCATATGTGTCATGTTCCTGAGAGGTACTGCCTCAGACCATTTAGTGAAATAATCGGTTGCCACCAATATGAACCGATGCCCCTTTGAGGAATACGGATGAATTTCTCCAATGAAGTCTAAACACCATCCTCTGAAAGGCCACAACTTGATAATGGGATGTAACATAGCAGCAGGAGCCAATTGAATATCACCAAACTTTTGGCATGCTTCACACCCTTTATAATATTTGAAGCAATCATTAATCATCGTTGGCCAATAAAACCCAGCACGTTGCAGTAACCATTTCATCCTAGGAGCCAACTGATGAGAACCACATATGCCTTCATGTACCTCTCCCATAGCAACTCTTGCTTGGTCCTCGTCCAAGCACTTTAAAAGAACATCATCAACTATTCAGCGATTAAGATCATTATCTCTCATTGTATATTTGAAAGCCATTCACCGAATAGCCATGTCCACCCTTTTGTTGGTGCAATGATAGGCCCCTTATGTTTTGGAGTTTGTTGACATAAATAGTATGGGACTTATGTGTTTGCTAGTGCACACAGAGTAACAGATCCCTGAGATGTCGAGGAGTTTGATGCAAACAACAAAGATAATCTCCCTGTGTTGCAGCGAAGGTTATCACCAAAGATGAAACTAACAAGAGTGACCCTTAAAAACTGCTGAAGATCAAGCAATTGGTTCAGTGTCTGTTCGAAGAAGATGATTGCATTTGAGGAAGAATGAAGACGAAGTGAAGACGTAGCATTTATTTCGTTCTTCTTCTTCTTTCCTTGAGTCATAGGACCACCATACTATTAAGAGGGGTGTAGGGTTTGAAGCTTTGGTTCTCCGATGATAAATCCAAATCCTATGAAAGTTGTGAGAGAAATCTCTTTGTGTTCCTAGCAAATAGTTGCGAGCAAGAGACTATGATCTTCTTTGCTACAAGAGATTTGTATCGGACAGAGGAGTTAGCATTACTTGTTCCACAAGTAATGTTACCGTTGCTCCAAAATCCGACCGTTGCAAACATGTGGGTTGGCCATTGGGTGGACCTCGTGTCCAAAATGTTCATTTCCCATCTGGGAAGGCTGCAGCTATAAATAGCCACCTCGCGCCGGCTTTGTCTGGCGGCTGCTCTGTTTTTTTTAGAAGATTGTTGAGCAACAACCCACTCTCAGAGCGATTTGAGTTTAAAATCCACCGAGAAAAAACCCCTAGGGCCGAAGAATTAGATAGTGGTTAGCATCACTAGAATCTAAGTCCAGTACGCTTCGCCTATTACTCTTGAGTGCTCCAAACTCTCTAGACAGTTAGGTGTCAATTTCTTCAGAGACCAAGAGTGATTGTGGTTCTCGAAGAAGAAGTCTGTAAGCTCGCCTTCAAGTATCTACGGCGAGTAATCGACATCAGTTGACAAATTGATTGTCGAGGAGAATAGGGTGAAGAGAGTTTATCTTCGGTGTTAAGTCACAGCCCCTCCAACCAGATGTAGTCCTTATGCAGAAGGACGAACTGGTCGAACAAATACCTTGTTGCCATCGAGCATCTTTGGTTATCTCTGTCACCCATGTTTACCTTTGATGCATTTTCATTCGTGTGATTTATATCAATGCATATCTTAGTTTCCTTTCGGTACTCTGCTTTAGTTCACCGTAGCTTGCTTTTCATCCGTTCTGCTGCTGGGTTCTGATAGTATTGAGTTTTTCGAAGAAAATATAAAACTCCCATTCACTCCCCTCTAGTAGACATACTTCATTCCTACAATTGGTATCAGAGCAAGGTACTCCTTGACTCTGCTCATTTTAGTCTAACGACTTTGGAGTTTAAGTATGTCTTCAGTGAACTACAAATCGCATCTCAAGATTCCCATATTCAATGGGACGGACTACCCCTTCTGGAGGGAGAAGATGAAGATCCGTCTCCGTGCTATAGATGATGATATGTGGAATGTGGTGCAGTTCAGGCTCACGATCGATGCACCTCAAGCCCCCTACAGAAGAAAAAAAGAAGCTCATTTAGCTGGATGCTCAAGCCAAAGATGAGATTGGTGGCCACCTCAACCGAGCGCAATTTATTTGCTATCGCCAGTGTGAAACTGTGAAGGATTTGTGGGATGTCCTCGAGAAGATCAATGAAGGAGTTTCAACTCAGGAAGAAGCTCGAATTGATACTCCTCAAGCGAAATTCAATCGCTTCAAGCGCATTGGAAATGAAAGTGTCAGCAAACCTTTGACCGTCTCAGTGACATAGCAAATGAACTTCAAGGTCTCGTCACCAAAGACATCATTGACCATGAAGTTGTGAAGAAACTGCTTCGATCTCTTAACAGTTCATTCGACACTCTTGTCTTGATGATTCGCGAACGTCCTGATTTCAAAACCCTCGACTCGGCTGATATCATGGAGAGACTAAACACTCACGAGGAACAAGAAGAAGAGAATAGAGATCTCTATGGCTCCAGTCAACACAAAAATCATGTTCTGAAGGTTGTAGCTGATTCTTACTCCGAAGGAAATGTCGAAGAAGAGTCGGATGATCTAGAAAGGCTCAACAAAGACCTCACACTGATCACGAAAATATTCCAGCGTCTTCACAAGAGAAGTTAGTTTCAGAAGAAAGGTTCAAGCAACTCTGGCGGCTCAAAACCCTCATCAAAACCTACGGGAGAATACACCTGCTTCAAGTGCAAAAAGCCTGGACACTTCATTCGGACTGCCCTCTCTGGTAAGCTGAAATCCGTGCTAGTAGAATATATGATTCGGGCAACTATCGAGGAAAAAGCAAGATCAAGAACTACAACTCCGATGAAGAAAAGAAAACAAAGAAATTCTTTAAGAAGAAGGACAACTCCACTTCAAAATCTTCGTCAAGATCTTCATCAAGGAACCCTTCCAGGTCCTCCTCCAACCGCAAAAATACTTCTCGCAAGGCGAAGGCGTACATCAGCAAGGAGATGGATTCTAAAGTAGAAGAATCGTCTGTCTCCGAAGAGGCTGATGAATCCGATGAGGATTCCGACTCGGGCATGGCTGGCATAGCATGTGCCTCCTCTCCTGCGACAAATTTCTTTGGGAACCCGTCAAGCAACGATGAAACTCCTGCCTACTACTTCATGGCCAAGGCCTCAAAAGAAAAGGTATCCTCCAAACATCACAAGTTCACTCAAGTGACCAATATCCTTCTAATGAGGATAACCATGCTAAGCTGATCAAAATTTCCAATATTCAACAAAAATCTCTTGAGAAAATTGAGAAAACCCTCAGGAAATCTGAAGGGTGTTGGTTGAGGAGATGGAGAAAAATCAGTCGTTGACCGAAGAGTATTCCACTCTCAAGTCACGAATGGACGAACTATCAACTCGTCATGATTTTCTCTCAACTGACCACAAAAGATTGACCTATGATTACCTGAAAAGGAAATAGGAACTCGAGGTGTTGAGAGAGGCTCATGAGGATTTGATCAGAGAAAATTCTCTTCTCACCCAACAACTTAAGGATAAACCTGAAGTGTTTATGCCACCTTGCCTAAAATGCCTTGAACGAACTAATGTTGAATCATCTATGAATGATAACCCCTCAGTCGAGGAAAATGGTTCTGTTTTTGATGAAAATGCTAGGTTGAAAGATCTTCTTCAGACAGGAATGTCCAAATCTCTCAAAGGGTACCAAACCCTTTGTGACATTCTGAAGAAATCGATTTTTCACAAAAATCCTAGGAAGTAAGTATTGATTTCGAAAGAAAATTGAATGAAAATGGCACTTATTGGGAACCACCTCAATATCCTCAAACTGTGTCGGTTCCTGCAAAAAGAAAAACGCTCGATCCAGCATTACTCTTGCGATATGACTATCCCCACCCTGAATATCTCGATGATGATTCTCTGGACAACTATAAGTTGTTTAAGAATCAACATGGGGAAACTGTTGCTCGCTATGTTGGGCCTGAAAGGACCACGATGTCACCTAGAGGGGGGGGGGGGTGAATAGGCGTTTTAAAATCTTTTACGGATTTGGCTATATCCTAATGCGGAAATAAACTAAGCGGATACTTTTCAAGCACAAATCCTAAATATACTAGGCTCACTAAGTGCACCAACAACTTAGCATAAACAAGATGAGAACAACAGGATATGAGTAAGCACAAGTAAGTCACACAAACTTACTCAGTGTATATCATGAGGTATGGAAATGAATAATACACACAACCACAAGTAAGCAATACAAGCTTACACAAATTGTATCACAATATATGGAATTTAATGATACAAGCAAACTCAAGTAAGTTACACAAACTTACTTGAGCAATATCACAATATATGGAAGTTTATAACACAAGTTAGCAATTCACACTAATCACAATGTATATCAATAGTAGCAAGTATGAATTGCGGAATATGAAGTGTAGGCCTAAATAATCTCTACAAGGAAATGGCCAACACAATATAATCAACCACCACAATATAATGAGGACAACAAGATATAGTAAATGCACGGTCAAATGACCAAAGTCAACCACAAGTAAGGAGTTAGGGTTAGGGATAACCAAAGTCACGGAGACGAGGATGTATCCCGATGTTCACTTCCTTGGAGGGAAGCTAGTCACCGTTAGAGAGGTGGATGTTACCACGAAGGCACACCAACGCCACGAAGGCTCACCCTATTCTCCTTGAGATATCACCACGAAGGCAATTCTCAACCACTAGTGGTAGACCTTGAGGCGGCCTCCAAACCTTCACAAACTTTCCGGGGGACAAATCACAAGTTGATTCCTCACCGCAACACTCCTACCGCCTAGGAGTCTCCAACCTCCAAGAGTAACAAGATCAAGGGGGAAATGCTCAAGACTTGCTCAAATCACGAATTGCTTTGGTCACAAGAGGGAGAGGGAGAGGATCTATCTTTTGATTGGAACAACTCTCAAGAACACTCACTAATCTCTCCGGGATCTAAGAATTGGTGTAGGAGAAGTGAGAGGGAGCCACTTGTGTTCTTGGGACGATTTGGGATGAAGTGCTCAACCCTCCCCCGGAGTGGGAGAGGGATATTTATACCCCCAAAGAAAATAGAGCCGTTTCCCGCAGTTGTTGACCTGCCCGGATGATCTGGACGCATACCCGGATGATCCGGGCAATGCCCGGATGATCCGGGAAGGTCAATATACAATGTGGTGAAGTAGATACCCGGATGTCCGGGGACATAGCCGGATGATCCGGGTGGGTAGCCGGATGATCCGGCTAGCGGAATAAGCTTCTGTGATGAATTTTACGACTAACCCGGATGATCCGGGCAGGAACCCGGATGATCCGGGCAAAGCCCGGATGATATGGGAGAGGACCCGGATGATCCGGCCAAACCAAACTGCTGCAGCCTAGAAACTGAAACAGGCACAACTTTTACATCCGAACTCCGATTTTGATGATCTTGGGCTCATTTTGAAGCTATGAAAAAACCCAGGTCCTCACATAGAGAACCACCCAAGATGAACCAAAATGGAGGATGCAAAATATGCAAAGGTTTTATCATGTATTTGGGTAACCTATTTGGCTTTGGATTTTCTTTGGTATATAGGATATGGGTGGAATTGTGTAGAGAAGATGTTGACTTGAGCAAATCTATCACGAACCCCTTTGATCCCCTCTTAATAGTGCGGGATCCCTATAACTCAAGAATCATAAAAGGTCTACACTACATAGCTATCAATAATCCATTCTCGAGTGTATGTGTTCCTTCGGTGTTCATCACTCCACAACACTAACGTCGAAGGAACTAATACCTTTGACTCGAGCCTTTCACTTGAGCTGGAAGTTGAAGTTTCTTCTTGGATCAAGTTGAATGGCAAGACAGTGGTGAAGTCTTCAAGTAGCTCCCCCATACACAATGTGGGAAGCTTTGCTTTGTATTTATCTTCATGTGTCCATCATGTGATCATCCACAAGCTTCAAGCATGTAATCCTTCGGGATAGTTATCTTGAACTTGCCCTTGTCAACCATGATCATCAACACTTGATGTCATCCTCTCATAGACACTTGAAATATCTCTCTCGATGCGAGCCCATGAGAATCTCCTCTCAAAAACATAGGCAACACATAGTATGGGTTAGTACACAAAGCGCAATTGACAAATTCTTACCATACCACAAGATCTCACGTGGCACATGATTTGCGCTTGTGTGTTGACCATCTTTGAATTCAATCTTCGATCTTCATCTTGGTCAACCTTAATCTTTGCTCCATGATTAATCTTGATGCACAACTACATGTATATGGCATTCATTCTGAATCCATTGAATATCCTTCTTGCATCACCCATGGAACAAACCTTCCTATATAACTTGATGTCATTGTTTCTTCATAGGAATTGTCATTCATTATCAAGTCTCAATGCATATATAGATGTTGATGGATTTCATCCACCAATTCATCTAATATTCTTCATGCATTGCAAATGGAACTTTCCTTCAAATGTATATCTCAGTGCAAACATTAGTCCATTAGGATTGTCATTTAATTACCAAAACCACACATGGGGACTACATGTACTTTCAATCTCCCCCATTTTGGTAATTGATGACAATCTCAACAAGAGGGTTTATATAATGAATTTTTAAACAAGCATGAAATTTATCCAAGGATAAATTGTATACTTGGGATGGTTGTACTATCATCAATACACTACACAAGCATTTGATGATAGTACACCCATAGTATATAGAGCAAACTCCCCCATAATATATGAATTTGTGAATGAACTTTGAATGTCATTGCATATATTGGTTGACATAAACTAGGAGAAGATTTCTCTATATACAAGACTCATCCATGCAATAAGAATATATAACAAGGGTAGATATGCATGAGTGACAACAAGAACTAGAAAAGATATTTATCTTAAACCCTCTAAACTTCTCCCCCATTGGCAACAAATGCCAAAATGGAAGACAAAACATCTAGCAGACCAATATAGTATGAGTTCCTCCTTGATGTGTGCATATAACAAAATGTGAGTGAAAACAAATGCACATATTCAATGATGAACAATTAAAGGAGCTCGAAATCTATAGAATGCAACCAGATACGAAGATATGAACTTTTTCATGTATAAAAATTTGCAAGTGGCCTATAGTAATCATGATATGTATCCACAAAGAAACTCGTATACACAAAAAGAAAGGTTGCAATTGATAAGAACATGATATCCACAAGTGAATCCACTATTATACAACTTGAGCCTAGTCATAATAGCAAGGCACATGGCACAAAACACATGGCACAACTTGATCTCATTTGCATAACACAAAGTGAAGCAAGCAATCAAAAGATCCGATGAGCCAAAAGAATAAAAGAATATTACGATTTGGGTAAAGGAGTGTTCTAAGGAAAATAGAGAAGCTCCCCATGATTTGTGCACAATTGAATTTTTTTTATTTGGATACAAGTGCACAAAATAGGATCATCACTCCCCCAAAATCAATAGGAACACACAACAATTGCAAGCAAACATAGATAAGAAAAGAAGCCTAGCATTTGCAACAAACATATGGTTGAGCAACATGTACATGAGGCAACCTAAGAATAGGCACAACCAAAATGATGTGTGTGAGACACGTCAAAGCACTTGAGAAGACTAGTATAAGGATGAGAATTAAGCATCAACATAGCCTTGAGTAAATGAGATACAAGGTGCAAGACATGTCCTTCCCACACACATGAAGTTAAGAAGGTCACACACACATCAAGAAAATGGGTTCACAAGCTCACTAATAGCAAACTAAAAATCAAAGCTTGTGACAACCCATGATGAAGATAGGAAATAATAGGCTTGTCAAGACAAGCATGAGAACAACAATCTTCACCAAACATGAGTGCACTAAGATGGAAAGAGGTAAGACATGCACTCATTCAACAAATGCTTCCATGGAACCACCAAAAAGATATAAAAAGTGAATGAAATGGTGGACATGAAAGAATAGGGATATCAACTAGAGATGTAACTTCTCTCACGTGTATAAGATACTAGGTAGATGATATCCACAAAGAAGGATGTACACATAAAATAGTTACAAAAGGAAGGAATAAGATATCAAAACGGGAGTCATAAAATATACCAATGAGATCTTTGCTTGAAAGCATGGCACATGGCTTAATATAATCTTATTGTATATTAATGAACTCCAAACACACAACCATCAAAGACATCACAACTAGCAACAAGAGATCATTGTTGGGATGCTTTGAGAAAGGAAACAAGTATCACAGGAACGAGTCAAGAAATTCATGCCATGATGGAACCTACACAAGGTTAACCCCATTTCTATATATATGCATGAAGTAAATACTTGTTACCGAGATAGCATTGGTATGAAGTTGTAGATCAAATGAAATGTCCAAGCTTGGCTCTAATTTCCTCATAGTGCCACCACCTTCATGAATAAGCCAAGGACCCAATGCTTCTCAAATGTACCTAAAACATTTTAAGTACAATATGGTCCCCAAACTTATTGGGTCTGACGTAGTTAGCATAACTACAACACATAGGGTAAAACCACTTAAATATGTGCCTATTGATATGAATTTGAATTTCATGCACATCATAGCTATTAAGAATTTGATGGATTTACCATATATATATTGGATCAAATAAGGCAAACAAGGCATGTGAATTTACACATAGTAAATATGCATGCATAAGCCTACCAAAATCCAGGGAGATATAAATTGGACAAATGACCACATAACTGTTAATACTTCCAATAACAACACTAGTCATTCATGTTGTCCAAAATGAATCAAAGTGACAAATCAACATATGATAGCACACAAAGTTCAACATATGAACCAAAAAAAAACAATGAGCATATAAGATATGCATTGCACACATACTCATAGGAATATCCCACTCAAGTAGATATAGGACACCATAAACAATGAGATAACAAACTCTCATATAGAGCAATAAGATGAATTCGAACAAAATGGTATTTCGGGTTATCATTGGGTGTAGAAACCAAATAAGTACATGATCATCTATACTAACACAAGCATAACATGAGAGTTTAGGAATAACCACAATGCTTGGATAGCATAATATTAACATTCCGACTAGATAGATAATCATGAAAAGCAATAATTGGAATAGCTTTAATCAAATGATTTTCCAAATATGGTTTTAAAGATAACCATGGGCAAAACCGCACAAGAATGCCATACGTAAACAAGACATTGCATGCCACGGAGATATAAGATAATCTCAAATATAAATTCTAGTTGGCATCCCTCAATTGTTCATATTAACAAGGATTGTGATATGCACAAAGCATATCACTCCCCCATAATATGATGATCCATGTATTATCCACAAGAAGCAAATGAAACCCAACTAAGGATAATTAATGGATGAGAATTTGAGTTTCAAATGAGCTTTACATACCACATAGTACCTTGATAATATAGCACTAACAATACTAGGTGGTATCCCACATACATACACCTTTAAGGTTTGTGATATCCGTAAAACATAGCACTCCCCCATAATGTGATGATCCAGCCAAGGAAGATTCAACTAATGAAGCAATAAAGGCTTGAAACCACACACGCACAAATATATGAAGTGCATTGTGACCTACACATGCTAGATAACACAAATCAAGCATACTAGGAAGCACAACAAAAAAAAAGCACATGCTAGGTACAAAACCGAAACATGCAAGGGACACAGTAACTTTCAATGTAAACAATGCAAGTACAAGTTACTGCAAAGAGGAGCATTGGATTGATAGATATGATGATAATCCACTTGACTTGGCATTAACCATAACATATGGTGAAAAATAGTTTTTCTTCATGAAGTAGCCAAGTCTCCAATGCCCTCCACACACCTATTGATCAAGTTTGAGCTTGATGGTCCCCAACCAAGTTGGGTCCTAAGAAGTTAGTAACAATAGGCTTGGCAACCCAAATGGTCTTGTCCACTTTCAAACTTCTCTGGGAACCCACAAACTTGGCAAACACATTGCCAACAATATCCTTCTTTAGCGAATAATGATTATTGACTATAGGAGGCTTAGATATGTTACCGTTGGAACAAGATGAAGCTATGTGTCCCTTCTTACGGCAAATATAGCAACATGTGCTCCCCTTTCTCTTCTTCTTTACCTTTTCAACTTGGAGAACATTATCTTGGTTAGGCATGGGAAGAGGCCTTTCATTATCTTGATATTGAACTTGAGGCCACTTCCCTTGATGCTTCGCACTTGAAGCCTTCTTCTTCAATGGACAAGAACTCACATGGTGTCCAACATTCTTGCACTTGAAGCAAATAATGTTGGCCGAATTCTTGACTTGATCTCGTCCCTTCTTCTTGTTCTTGGACTTCTTCTTGTTGGAGATGAAATCAAGTCCAATTTTATCTTGAGGGTCCTTTTGCACACTCAATATATTATCACAATATTTTTCCAAGTCTTTCTTCAAACTGGTGACTTGGGCCTTGAGCTCTTTATTTTCCTCTACAAGGTTAGTATTAACAAAAGAACTAGAGGAAGTAGAAACTTCATTGTTAGAGCAACAAGGCATGGTGAGCAATTCATCACAAGATGTACCAATATCATATAGAGAGGAATTGCAAGGACTAGCACATGGCAATAAGGCATTTCGAGTAGAAGATGTGCTAATATCCACATGAGACTCACACGATTTTACCTTGGTCCACATAACCTCATGAGCTAACTTTAGCCCATCATGAGAGATTATAAGATCCTCATGAGTGCCCGAGAGCTTTTCATAACTTTCTTCCAATTTCCCATAGTTGCTAGTTAGCAAATCAAATTGAGTCCTTAGGTCAACATTTTCTTTTAATATCGATGCTTCACACAAGATAGAGTTAGTAGCACAAGCATCATTATCAATATGAGAGGAGCATGTAGAAGCTAGAGACTCCGCATGAGTAGCTTGAAGTTCCTCATGAGACTTAGAGAGTTTGATGAGCTCTCCTTTGACCTTCTTGTAGTCAAGGTCAACGGGCTCAAAATCCTCTTTAAGTTTACAATGCGTAACTTCAATCTCTTCTTTTAAAGACCTCAAGTCACTAAGACATTGATGAGCCATAGCAAGTTCATGTTCAAGTTGTTCACTTTTTGCTTGCTCGTAAAGAAATAAGTCATTACGTTTTTGAAAGCAAGCAAGTACATCTTGGAACCTTTTATAAGTGTTATTTTTAGCTCTACGAAGAGTTTTCCCAATCTCATAGAGATTTTGAGTCAAGACTTCATCATCTTCCTCATTACAACTATCATCATTGTCACTAAGAGAAGATGATACCTCGTCATTACCTCTTGCCATGAGGCACATGTGAACGCAAGGGGTTGATGATGATTCTTTTGGAGAAGAGGGTTCTTTATCAACCAAGCATGCCTCTTTTTCTTGATTTCCTCTACATGGTTAGTTTCACAAATAGAACTAGAGGGAATCACGATATTTCTATCATGGCAAAATGGGAGATCAAGCATATCATCACAAATGAGCTTAACACCACCATCACAAGATATTTCTTCACTCACCATGTCATTACCTTGTCGCATGCCACATGTTGGTGAAGTGCAAGATATTGAAGTGTGCAAGTAATCGGAGGTGGAAGTAATAGAGAGCTCTTCATGATTTAAAAATGTGGAGAACTCCTCCATCAACTCCCCCAATAGAATATTATCTTCATCAAGATTGGACCCACCATATATATCTTCAATTTTGGTCCAAGCATCATGAGCCAACAAACAAGACGAGATTGACTTGAACACCTCGAAGGTTATAGCTTGGTGAATGAAACTTAAAGCTTCACAATCAAGATGCATATCATCAAGTGATGGAGATTGTCCATCCTTTAGATTTGAATTCCCTACAACCACAATCCGCAAAGCATTTGGACCCATGGCCCGAAAGTGACAAAGCATGCGTAATCTCCACATAATGTAATTTGTGCCATTAAAACAAAATGTGTCATCGTGCACTAGTTCACTAGTCGACATCGTTACTCTCTAGGAGGTTAAGCCTAATAAGGAGAGACCTAGCTCTGATACCAATTGAAAGGACCACGATGTCGCCTAGAGGGGGGTGAATAGGCGTTTTAAAATCTTTTATGGATTTGGCTATATCCTAATGCGGAAATAAACTAAGCAGATACTTTTCAAGCACAAATCCTAAATATACTAGGCTCACTAAGTGCACCAACAACTTAGCATAAACAAGATGAGAACAACAGGATATGAGTAAGCACAAGTAAGTCACACAAACTTACTCAGTGTATATCATGAGGTATGGAAATGAATAATACACACAACCACAAGTAAGCAATACAAGCTTACACAAATTGTATCACAATATATGGAATTTAATGATACAAGCAAACTCAAGTAAGTTACACAAACTTACTTGAGCAATATCACAATATATGGAAGTTTATAACACAAGTTAGCAATTCACACTAATCACAATGTATATCAATAGTAGCAAGTATGAATTGCGGAATATGAAGTGTAGGCCTAAATAATCTCTACAAGGAAATGGCCAACACAATATAATCAACCACCACAATATAATGAGGACAACAAGATATAGTAAATGCACGGTCAAATGACCAAAGTCAACCACAAGTAAGGAGTTAGGGTTAGGGATAACCAAAGTCACGGAGACGAGGATGTATCCCGATGTTCACTTCCTTGGAGGGAAGCTAGTCACCGTTAGAGAGGTGGATGTTACCACGAAGGCACACCAACGCCACGAAGGCTCACCCTATTCTCCTTGAGATATCACCACGAAGGCAATTCTCAACCACTAGTGGTAGACCTTGAGGCGGCCTCCAAACCTTCACAAACTTTCTGGGGGACAAATCACAAGTTGATTCCTCACCGCAGCACTCCTACCGCCTAGGAGTCTCCAACCTCCAAGAGTAACAAGATCAAGGGGGAAATGCTCAAGACTTTCTCAAATCACGAATTGCTTTGGTCACAAGAGGGAGAGGGAGAGGATCTATCTTTTGATTGGAACAACTCTCAAGAACACTCACTAATCTCTCCGGGATCTAAGAATTGGTGTAGGAGAAGTGAGAGGGAGCCACTTGTGTTCTTGGGACGATTTGGGATGAAGTGCTCAACCCTCCGCCGGAGTGGGAGAGGGATATTTATACCCCCAAAGAAAATAGAGCCGTTTCCCGCAGTTGTTGACCTGCCCGGATGATCTGGACGCATACCCGGATGATCCGGGCAATGCCCGGATGATCCGGGAAGGTCAATATACAATGTGGTGAAGTAGATACCCGGATGTCCGGGGACATAGCCGGATGATCCGGGTGGGTAGCCGGATGATCCGGCTAGCGGAATAAGCTTCTGTGATGAATTTTACGACTAACCCGGATGATCCGGGCAGGAACCCGGATGATCCGGGCAAAGCCCGGATGATATGGGAGAGGACCCGAATGATCCGGCCAAACCAAACTGCTGCAGCCTAGAAACTGAAACAGGCACAACTTTTACATCCGGACTCCGATTTTGATGATCTTGGGCTCGTTTTGAAGCTATGAAAAAAACTCAGGTCCTCACATAGAGAACCACCCAAGATGAACCAAAATGGAGGATGCAAAATATGCAAAGGTTTTATCATGTATTTGGGTAACTATTTGGCTTTGGATTTTCTTTGGTATATAGGATATGAGTGGAATTGTGTAGAGAAGATGTTGACTTGAGCAAATCTATCACGAACCCCTTTGATCCCCTCTTAATAGTGCGGGATCCCTATAACTCAAGAATCATAAAAGGTCTACACTACATAGCTATCAATAATCCATTCTCGAGTGTATGTGTTCCTTCGGTGTTCATCACTCCACAACACTAACGTCGAAGGAACTAATACCTTTGACTCGAGCCTTTCACTTGAGCTTGAAGTTGAAGTTTCTTCTTGGATCAAGTTGAATGGCAAGACATTGGTGAAGTCTTCAAGTAGCTCCCCCATACACAATGTGGGAAGCTTTGCTTTGTATTTATCTTCATGTGTCCATCATGTGATCATCCACAAGCTTCAAGCATGTAATCCTTCGGGATAGTTATCTTGAACTTGCCCTTGTCAACCATGATCATCAACACTTGATGTCATCCTCTCATAGACACTTGAAATATCTCTCTCGATGCGAGCCCATGAGAATCTCCTCTCAAAAACATAGGCAACACATAGTATGGGTTAGTACACAAAGCGCAATTGACAAATTCTTACCATACCACAAGATCTCACGTGGCACATGATTTGCGCTTGTGTGTTGACCATCTTTGAATTCAATCTTCGATCTTCATCTTGGTCAACCTTAATCTTTGCTCCATGATTAATCTTGATGCACAACTACATGTATATGGCATTCATTCCGAATCCATTGAATATCCTTCTTGCATCACCCATGGAACAAACCTTCCTATATAACTTGATGTCATTGTTTCTTCATAGGAATTGTCATTCATTATCAAGTCTCAATGCATATATAGATGTTGATGGATTTCATCCAATTCATCCAATATTCTTCATGCATTGCAAATGGAACTTTCCTTCAAATGTATATCTCAGTGCAAACATTAGTCCATTAGGATTGTTATTTAATTACCAAAACCACACATGGGGACTACATGTACTTTCAGGGCCAAACAGCAGAAATGCCCCCCCCCCCAAAGAAAGCTATTTGGGTGCCTAAGAAAGCTGTTGATGCCTTGCCTATTACTACTCAACTAACCATGCAGGAAGAAAAAGCTCGACAGAATGTGTCGTGGAATTGTCACGACAGATGTCCTCTTGCAAGGACTTAGTTGTGGAGCCATCGCAAATAGGAAGCTTGAAGGGGTTATCGGGACAAAGGACACGAGAGATTTATACTAGTTCGGCCCCTTACGGTGAAGGTAAGGCCTACATCTGGTTGGGTTGGTATTGCTTGATGTTTCGATGACCAGGGAGCGAGATACACTATGCCCGATTCTCGATGAGTTGTTTCTTGCCCTAAGCCGCCAGCGGGTCGTCCCCTTATATACACGGGTGGACGCCCTGCGGTCTACAGAGTCCCGGCCGGCTCATAGACAGTGTCCGGCTCGGTGACTAGTTAATTCTACCTTATGTTACAAGTCATGTCATCATGGCGGTTTACCACTATGGGCCTTAAGCCGCCTGCGGGCCTTAGACTCTTTATTGAACCGCCATCTCCAGGCTTGATCTTGGGCTTCTTCCTGGTGAGTCCTCTTTGTATAACCCGGCCCCTCCTGGGCGGCTTACACAAATAGTTATATCCCCAACATTAGGCCCCAGATTGATTTGAACCGGTTCATGTCATTCTTAAAATACCTTAAGAAATAAATCTTCAGCCTTCTGCCTGTGCAAGGGATTTTAACCCGCCATGACATCATCTTATGGATCCGCGTTAACCCGCCGTGATGTCATCTTTTCTTAAATTCATTCTTTATTCCACCATATCTTCCAACGGATCCTTGCTTTTACTGACCGTTCCGAAAACCGAGGCGTCGGGGCCGCTGGATAATAATGTTTTAGTCCCCTCGTTTCTCGCGCCGTCTCAGTCAGCCCTTCCATATAAATAGGCACGACCTAGGTCTTTTCCATTCTCCCCCTTCGGTCTTCTTCTTCCTCTCACTGTTTCTCTGTCGCTCGAGCTCCACCGCCGCTGCCGCAGATCTCCTCGTCGTTACCAACTCAGGCCGCCGCATCAACCTGATTTGACCAGAAAACCGCGACGAACCTCTGCATCAACTCTGCATCTGTAAGTTTCCTCCTTCTTGTTCCTCAGATTCGCATTAGGACCTTCGAGTTCCTCGGTGTTCTTGCTGTTCGTCAGGAACCCCTCACAGATTTCATCACCACCACCGTTTCTTGATCCTTAAGATGATATAAAACTGATGTGGTAGCTATTTCGCACCCATTTCGAATGCAAGCAGATTCCTCTTCTCTGTACAGAAGCCTTGTTTAGAACTGATGAACTTATCTGTACTAGTTTTAGGTCTGGAATATTTTGTTTCCTGTGCACCTGTTTGATCCAAAATAATATCCGCCAACTACGAAACCTGTTTGTGCGACACTTAGGCAGAATCCGTTTCTGTCAGATCCAGTTAGTCGCAGCGACTCTCACCACCGGCTTTAAAAAAGATAACACTGAATCACAGCGTTACCAATTCCTGTCGGTTTAAAATAACTTAATTGTTTCTGATATTCATAGCGGCTTAACTGACCAGATATAATTAGTCATATGTCATTAGTCCCCGTCTTAAGCCACCATTTTGAATAGACTTAAAAATACTTTCGTTCCGGGTTAAAATTGAACCGGAGTTTCTTATTTTGTCATAGGCTTCCACTTACGTCATGGCACCTAAGGCAACCAAGGCTCCTGTGACCTGTAATTGGGTCCAATCCACTGTCACAGAAAGCAAATTGTCTGAATTTGTGAAGTCTGGTCACCTGCCCAAGAAGGAGGTCATGTTTTATCGTGCCCCTGACCCGTCTGAGGAGAAACCTCAGCCAAAAGAAGGGGAGGTGATAGTTTTTACGGATCCTATGAGCCAGGGATTTGCTCCACCCGGTTCAAAATTCTTCAGGGATGTTTTGCATTTCTTTGACCTCAGACCTCAAGACATTGGACCCAACTTCGTGTCAAATATCTGCAACTTCCAAGTTTTCTGCGAAGTGTACCTGGGAGAAGAGCCCAATCTACTTTTATTCAGAGAGTTATTCTATTTAAACCGACAGAATGAACGTGCCAACGGGCCCAGTCTTGAACTTGGTGGCATCTCGATTCAACGGAGGAGAGACTGCCTTTTTTCCTTATGCTGAACTGCCGAGTCATCCAAATGATTGGAATCAGACGTGGTTCTACTGCCATGTCACTTCTCCGGCTGAAGAAAATCCTCTGCCCGGCTTTCGCGCCTTGCGCCTTGAATCCAACCACCCGCTGCCGGATAAATTGACTGCTGTTGAACGTCTGCCACTCGCTCCCACCATTAGAAAAATCAAAGCTCTTTTGGGAAATGGCTTAGATGGCGTCGACCTAGTTCGAGTCTGGGTCACTTGGCGAGTGCTTCCGTTAAGCCGCCGCCCCGGCTTAATGTGCACTTACTCAGGCGAGAAGGATGACCCACTGCGTCATAGTGCCGACGACTTACCAGATGATGTGGTGGAGGCTACGACCCAAACGTTGTTGGAGGGCACGGTGACTAGTAATGCCTTTGGCTTACTTCCTTTCTGCAAGAAGAACCCGGCCCCCGTAGTGAGTCATCAACCTCAATGAATACTCTTTACTATATTATACCTTGCTTTTACTCATAACCCCTTATCTTTTTTCACAGGCCGATGACAACTTCTGGAAGGTCAAGTATGACCATGAGGCGGCCAAACAAGCCAGAGCGGCAAAAAGAGCCGAAAGGAAAACCGCCAAGACTGGAACTTCGAAGAAGAAGAAGCCAAGCGCTTCGGATATGTTTAAACTTGACGATACTGATGATGATGAAGAAGAGGTAATTTCTAACTCCCTTGACTCTTTATCATTACCTTACTGACTTTAAATCTTTCCAGGAAGACACAGGGAACAGCCAAGCCGCTGAGGAAGAGGTAACTATAATTTCCTCCGACTCCAAGCCCCTGCCGCGTCAGAAAATTCGAAGAGTAACCTGGAAAGTAAGATTTTCACATCCTTTGGCTTACCAAGATCCTCAATTTCTTTTGAAGCAACACCAATTGGAAAGCCGGAGGCAGACCCGGACCAGCAAGGATATAGAGCTCTCCTCCGGCTTACCTGACGTAACCAGGAAGCGTCAGACTGAGGTTATCCCCGATTTACGTTCTGTTTTACCTTTGGCGGGTTTAATTCATCAACCTCTCAATTCATCTGACTCCAATTATCAGGATACCTCTCCTTCCTCCGGTGAGTCTATGCAGTCTAACATGCCGGCTTTCAAAACTGTCCCCGGGTAATGTATTTTTGTTTACCTTATGCTTTACCTTACCCATGCTTTTGTATTCATCCTTCTGCCTTTGTCCACAGCGTGCAAGTGAAGCCCAATAAGAGGGCAAAAAAGAGTAAGCCGTCCCAAGACCCGGTCATGACTGAACCGGAGCTTGGT
The DNA here is from genome assembly GCF_002162155.2 of Triticum dicoccoides. Classification (NCBI taxonomy): domain Eukaryota; kingdom Viridiplantae; phylum Streptophyta; class Magnoliopsida; order Poales; family Poaceae; genus Triticum; species Triticum dicoccoides. The sequence continues at coordinate 386,531,049 of NC_041391.1, forward strand.
ACGGCTGCTCCTGACAGTTCTACCCATCAACCGCCGCCTGAACCAGCCTATGACATTCCAGCACCAACCTCTGATCCACCCGCCGATGATACTCTCAACAGCTCTGATAACCCGAAAGCTCCTAGCCCGGTCAAGACAATTGATCCGGAAGTTGAGATTCTGAAGACTCAGTTTGTTGAGCCAGGGCGGCCCACTGTCCTTGCCAAGTGCTCTACTAAGGAGGAGCTTCTGGAACGCCGAAAGGCCAAGCTAGACATTGCTGACTATACTCATTTAAGCATTGGAGACATAGTCTCTGGCTATCTCAATCAAGTACATAGCAGCCGTGACCTGGAAATTGACATGGTGAAGCAAATACAGCAAAAATCTGAGGTATAACTTATGCTACTTTTCTAAATCATACTTACTATATCAGCCCCCAAGTCTATTGCTTATGAATAAATATGATGTAGACTTAGAAAACCGTTTAGCACTGCTTGGTTCGGTTTAAAAAGAAGATATTTAACTCGGTTGTAACATGATATTTAAGTCCCAAGTGTCAAGTATCTTTGCTTGCAAAGTGCTTGGGACTTAATTTGCGTGAAATGGCATTGTAAGTTAAAATTTCTTCAGCATACATTAGCCCCCAAGTGTCAAGTATCTTTGCTTGCAAAGTGCTTGGGACTTAATGTTATCTTACCATGATTCTGACTATAACCCGACATCAATGCAGGCCACCATAAGTCAATTTGAGTCGGAGATTGCTAACCTAAAGAGCCATCTGACAGCTCAAGAACTTGAAATTCAAAAGGCCAACTCCAAATTTGAATTCAGCATCTCTGAACAAGAGAAGTTGAAGAAGAATTTTGAGGCGGAGAAGAAAATATGGGCTGATGAGAAGGCTTCACTAGTAACCCGGGTCGAGACAGCAGAAACATCACTTGCAGAAGCAACAGCCGAGCTGTCCGGCTTAAAGCGCCAGATATCTCAAATGGTCTCAGCCATCTTCAGTAAGTTACTGTATATAACCTCAAATATTGCAATCCTTCCTTTGATGACTATTTAAATTGTTATCTCCAGCTCACCTAATGTTTATAACGCAGGCCCCAGGAGCACAAACCTCAAACAGAACATTTGATCAAACTGAAAGCGGTTTACACTCTAGTGGAGCAACTGTACACCGGGTCACAACGCACTTTGCCTGTTGTAGCTTTATCAAATAACAATCCCCACCTCCTGCAAGACGCGCTGAAGTGTCTTGCTGTACTACCTCAACGGGTCCAAGATCTATGGCGGGCGTCCTCAAGAGCCGGGGCCATAGCCGCGTTGAGCCGGGCAAAAGCATGGATTCCAGAACTAGACCCGGCTGACCTCGCTCTTGGATACCCGAGTCTGAAAGAGGATGGGACCGTATTTGATGAACAAGATTTCACCGCCTGCGTCAAAGACATACGCCCCGTGGCTACCCTCATTGGGAACGACACTGACCTTACCAAGTATCAGCCGGGCTATGACAGTGAGAACCGGAGAATTCCAACACCTCCCTATGATCAAGTCAGCCTGATCCCTCCAATTCGTAAGCATACCTTTGCCCCTGAAGTGGACCCAGCCGGTTTAATAGATGATGAAGCTGAGTTTGAAGCCTTGAGTGGCATTGACTGGACCTCGTCAACCTTCCAGGAGAGGGCAACCGACGGAGAGGCGGAGAAGGATAACCCGGAATCTTCAAGCCCACCAAAAGAGTGAACCACCAGGCGTTTATGACTTTGCGAAAACAATGCTTCATTATTCAGACTCGGGGAGTCATGTAATAGGGTAGAAAAACCTCTCAATTTTTGTCATGCCTTCGCGCATGCTTATGGCTCTTAATACTTTCGTAAGCCGCCATCGCTATATATTTCCAGCTTATGTTGATCTTTTATTTCCTTGATGCTAAATTTGCTTGCCTTATCCTGCATATAAAACAAGCAAAATTCCCTTGGCGGTTTATCGCATCGGGGGTAACATAAGGTATTGATAACCCAGAGTGCGAACCAAAACATCATATAAAGACCGGTTTATGATTATATTTGTTAAACATAATCACAATAGCATACCTGCGATCCCTTTCGTAATCTCGCATGCTTATATGTCCTACTCCATGCGGGTAAATTCAACTCCTAAAAGTTGGAACATATAATGTTCACCTGGCACTTAACAACCTGGGGTGATCAATATTAAGCCGGAAGAACAAAAACCATCTCATAGTGCTTTCAAGAAGGTCTTAAGATAGTCAAATAATTATGCTTATGACATATAATGGATAATAAACAATATTCAAAGGCTCCTGATTCGAATACGATCAGTAAACCGTCCCAAAGGGGTTAAGCTAAGATTCAGATACAATCATATAGCCCCCATTGGCTTTAGCGATGCCGATGAAGTGGGTATCGACAGCTATGTTCTCTTTGGTTCGAATACGACCTATGTTTGAACAGGAAGCCCCCAAGTGACCATAAAAGTTGTTTAATGACGCTGATTTGAATATGATCCACGTCAGACCCAAAGGGGTTAAGCTATGATTCAAATATGATCAAGAAGCCCCCAAGTGGATTTGGTAGTATGTCGATCAAGTGAGTATCGACAGCTATGTTCTCTTTAGTTCGAATACGACCTATGTTTGAACAGGAAGCCCCCAAGTGATCATGGCTAGATTCAGATATGATCATAAGCCGGTCCAAAGGGAAAGCCGGATTCAGATATGATCCGCTCTCTGTTCGTTGTTTCCACCACCTGATAAAGAAGACACATAAACTTTTGAAGGTGAAAAGGACAGAGGTCCTACTTTATTGCTTTATATAATATATACATCGTCAAAATATATACATCTTGAGAGCCGGTGGCTCAAGTATAATAAGGCCGAAGATGGGCGATATTCCACGGCCGTCGGGTCTCCTCCTCCGACTTACGTGAGTCTTTGTGCTCTCGAACATCGATAAGGTAGTATGACTCGTTGTTCATATTCTTGCTGACCACAAAGGGTCCTTCCCAAGGAGGGGATAGCTTGTGCATATCAGACTGATCCTGGATGAGCCGGAGCACTAAATCGCCTTCCTGAAAGGTTCTGCTTCTAACCTGGCGGCTGTGATAGCGGTGCAGGTCTTGCTGGTAGATTGCCGAGCGGGCTATTGCTAAGTCTCGCTCCTCATCCAACAAGTCAAGTGCATCCTGACGAGCTTTTTTGTTATCAGCCTCAACGTAAGCCGCCACACGGGGTGAATCATGCCGGATGTCACTTAGCAGGACTGCCTCTGCTCCACACACCATGAAGAAAGGGGTGTAACCTATAGATCTGTTAGGTGTAGTGTTGATGCTCCATAGTACAGAGGGTAACTCCTCCACCCAACAACCCGGAGTCCGCTGTAAGGGGACAAAGAGCCGGGGCTTGATACCCTTCAGGATCTCCTGATTAGCTCTTTCTGCTTGACCATTGGATTGAGGATGAGCAACAGCCGAAACATCAAGCCGGATATGTTCTCGTTGACAGAACTCTTCCATGGCCCCCTTGGAGAGATTAGTGCCATTATCAGTTATGATGCTGTGTGGGAAACCAAAACGAAAGATCACCTTTTTCATGAACTGAACCGCCGTGGGTGCATCACACTTACTGACCGGCTCTGCCTCAACCCACTTTGTAAACTTATCTACTGCCACCAGGAGGTGTGTCTTTTTATCCTTAGACCTCTTGAAAGGTCCAACCATGTCAAGCCCCCAGACTGTGAACAACCAAGTAATTGGAATCATCCTCAACTCTTGAGCCGACACATGAGCTCGTCGTGAGAATTTTTGACATTCGTCACATTTGCTGACTACATCCTCCGCATCAGCATGAGCCGTCAGCCAATAGAAACCATGACGGAAAGCCTTGGCCACAAGAGATTTTGAACTGGCATGATGACCACAATCCCCTTCATGGATCTCACGAAGTATCTCCTGACCCTCCGCAGGCGACACACAACGTTGAAACGCCCCAGTGACACTGCGGTGATGTAACTCGCCATGAACAATCGTCATAGATTTGGACCGCCTGATGATTTGTCTCGCCAAGGTCTCATCCTCAGGCAACTCTCCCCGGGTCATATAGGCCAAATATGGCACTGTCCAATCCGGGATGACGTGAAGAGCTGCCACCAGCTGTGCCTCTGGGTCTGGCACTGCTAGTTCTTCCTCTGTAGGTACCTTGACAGAAGGATTATGCAAAACATCGAGAAAGGTGTTAGGCGGCACCGACTTACGCTGAGATCCCAACCAACTTAAGGCATCAGCCGCCTCATTCTTTCTTCGATCAATGTGCTCCACTTGATAACCTTTGAAGTACCCAGCCACAACATCTACTTCACGACGGTAAGCTGCCATAAGGGGATCCTTGGAGTCCCACTTTCCTGACACCTGTTGAGCCACGAGATCTGAATCGCCCAAGCACCTTACCGGCTCAAATTCATCTCTTTAGCCATCTGGAGACCATGGAGTAAGGCCTCGTACTCAGCTACATTGTTAGTACAAGGAAACATAAGCTGGAGCACATAACAAAATTTGTCACCTCGAGGGGAAGTTAAAACAACTCCAGCCCCCGAGCCTTCTAACTGCCTGGACCCATCAAAGTGAATAGTCCAATATGTGTTATCCGGCTTCTCCTCGGGTGCCTGCAACTCTGTCCAATCATTGATAAAGTCCACCAAGGCTTGAGACTTGATAGCAGTACGTGGCATATACTTCAAACCATGAGGCCCAAACTCAATAGCCCACTTGGCTACTCGTCCTGTGGCTTCCCTGTTCTGGATGATGTCTCCCAAGGGGGCAGAACTTACCACAGTTATAGGATGACTTTGGAAGTACTGCTTCAGCTTCCGGCTTGCCATAAACACTCCGTAAACAAGTTTCTGCCAATGTGGATACCTTTGTTTAGACTCAATGAGCATCTCACTGATGTAGTAAACCGGCCGTTGAACCGGATGCTCCTTTCCAGCCTCCTTACGCTATGGCAACACTGACGGCTCGTGAATTAGCAGCCACATATAACAGCAACGACTCTTTATCAATGGGAGCCGCAAGGACCGGTGGCTCGGACAACTGTCTCTGTAAATCTTCAAAGGCAGTATCAACAGCATCACTCCAGACAAAAGTGTCCGTTTTCTTCATCATCTGATACAACGGTAGGGCCTTCTCACCTAACCGGCTTATGAACCGGCTTAAAGCAGCAACACGACCCGCCAGTCGCTGAACATCATTGATGCATGCCGGTTTAGCCAGAGAGGTAATTGCCTTGATCTTCTCCAGATTAGCTTCAATGCCTCTGTTTGAGACCAGAAAACCCAAGAGCTTGCCTGCAGGTACACCAAATACACACTTGGCCGGGTTAAGCATCATATTATAAACCTGGAGATTATCAAAGGTCTCTTTCAAATCAGATATCAAGGTTTCCTTCTCTCTGTACTCCACCACAATGTCATCCACATAAGCACGAACATTGCGCCCGATTTGATCGTGGAGAAAGTTCTGTAGACATCGCTGATAAGTCGCCTGAGCACTCTTGAGCCCAAATGGCATAGATACATAACAGAAGGCTCCAAACGGTGTGATGAAAGCCGTCTTCTCCTAGTCCTTAACTACCATCTTGATCTGATGATAACCAGAGTAAGCATCCAAAAAACTCAAATGCTCGCAACCTGCCGTAGCATCAATGATTTGATCAATACGGGGGAGAGCAAAGGGATCAGCCGGACAAGCTTTATTTAAGTTCGTGTAATCCACACACATCCGCCAGGTGCCATTCTTCTTGAGCACGAGCACCGGGTTAGACAACCACTCCGGGTGAAAAACTTCAACAATAAACACAGTCGCTAAGAGCCGGGCGACTTCCTCTCCAATAGCTTTCCGTCTCTCTTCATTGAACCGTCGAAGAAACTGCCTGGCCGGCTTATACTTCGGATCAATATTAAGAGTGTGCTCAGCGAGTTCTCACGGTACACCCGGCATGTCAGAAGGTTTCCATGCATAGATGTCCTGGTTCTCACGGATGAACTCGATGAGCGCGCTTTCCTATTTAGGATCCAAATTGGCACTGATACTGAACTGCTTAGATGAATCACCTGGATTGAAATCCACGAGCTCGGTTTCAGCAGCCGACTTAAACTTCATCGACGGGTCATGCTCGGTGGTTGGCTTCTTTAGAGAGGTCATATCCGCCGGGTCAACGTTGTCTTGATAAAACTTTAGTTCCTCTGCTGCACAAACAGACCCAACATAAGCCTCGTCGCCCTCCTCACATTCCAGGGCTACCTTTCGACTTCCATGCATGGTGATGGTGCCCTTGTGACCTGATACGTCTCCAACGTATCTATAATTTTTGATTGCTCCATGCTACTTTATCTACTGTTTTGGACTATATTGGGCTTTATTTTCCACTTTTATATTATTTTTGGGACTAACCTATTAACCGGAGGCCCAGCCTAGAATTGCTGTTTTTTCCCCTATTTCAGTGTTTCGAAGAAACGGAATATCAAACGGAGTCCAAACGGAATGAAACCTTCGGGAACGTGATTTTCTCACCGAACGTGATCCAGGAGACTTGGACCCTACTCCAAGAAGTGCCAGAGGCGGTCACGAGGGTGGAGGGCGCGCCCCCCTGGGGCGCGCCCCCTACCTCGTGGGCCCTCTATTGCTCCACCGACGTACTCCTTCCTCCTATTTATACCTAAGTATCCCCAAACGATCAGAACAGGAGCCAAAAACCTAATTCCACCGCCGCAACCTTCTGTATCCACAAGATCCCATCTTGGGGCCTGTTCCGGAGCTCCGTCGGAGGGGGCATCCACCACGGAGGGCTTCTACATCAACACCATAGCCCCTCCAATGAAGTGTGAGTAGTTTATTTCAGACCTTCGGGTCCATAGCTAGTAGCTAAATGGCTTCTTCTTTCTTTTTGGATCTCAATACAATGTTCTCCCCCTCTCGTGGAGATCTATTCGATGTAATCTTATTTTTGTGGTGTGTTTGTTGAGACCGATGAATTGTGGGTTTATGATCCAGTATTATCTATGGAAAATATTTGATTCTTCTCTGAATTCTTTTATGTATGATTGAGTTATCTTTGCAAGTCTCTTCGAATTATCCTTTTTGGTTTGGCCAACTAGATTGGTAGTTCTTGCAATGGGAGAAGTGCTTAGCTTTGGGTTCAATCTTGCGGTGTCCTTACCCAGTGACAGAAAGGGTTGCAAGGCATGTATTGTATTGTTGCCATCGAGGATAACAAGATGGGTTTTTTATCATATTGCATGAATTTATCCCTCTACATGATGTCATCTTGCTTAAGGCGTTACTCTATTTTTACTTAATACTCTAGATGCATGCTGGACAACGATCGATGAGTGGAGTAATACTAGTAGATGCAGAATCGTTTTGATCTACTTGTCTTGGACGTGACGCCTATATACATGATCATTGCCTAGATATACTCATAACTATGCTCAGTTCTGTCAATTGCTCAACAGTAATTTGTTCACCCACCGTAGAATACTTATGCTCTTGAGAGAAGCCACTACTGAAACCTATGGCCCCTGGGTCTATTCTCATCATATCAATCTCTATCGCTTTATTACTTGCTTTGTTTTTACTTTGCCTTTTACTTTTCACTTTGCATCTATCTATCAAAAATACCAAAAATATTATTTATCATCTCTATCAGATCTCACCCTCGTAAGTGACCGTGAAGGGATTGACAACCCCTAATCGCGTCGGTAGCGAGTAGCTATCGTTTTGTATAGGTACGAGGGACTTGTGCGTGGTCTCCTACTGAATTGATACCTTGGTTCTCAAAAACTAAGGGAAATACTTACGCTACTTTGCTGCATCATCCTCTCCTCTTCGGGGAAATCCAACGCAGTGCTCAAGAGGTAGCATGACCCGGCATCTTAAGCTGCAGATAAACATAGCACGGCCGTGCCATGAACTTGGCATAAGCCGGCCGCCCAAACAGAGCATGATATGGACTCCTAATTTTGACCACCTCAAACGTCAATTTCTCAGCCCTGGAATCATACTCATCTCCAAAGGCCACTTCCAGTTCAATCTTGCCAACTTGGTAAGCCGACTTACCAGGAACCACTCCATGAAAAACAGTGTTGGACGTCTTCAAATTCTTATCAGTCAACCCCATGCGTCGAAAGGTCTCATAATAAAGGATATTGATGCTGCTACCCCCGTCCATGAGTACCTTAGTGATTTTATATCCACCAACCTGAGGTGCTACCACCAATGCTAACTGACCCGGATTATCAACCCGGAGGGGGTGATCCGCCCTACTCCATACAACGGGCTGTTCTGACCACCTCAAATAACGGGGAACCGCCGGCTCAAAAGAATTCACGGCCCTCTTATGAACCTTCTGGTCACGTTTGCACAAGCTGGTGGTGAACACGTGATACTGCCCACTATTTAGCTGCTTCGGATGGCTTTGATAACCCGACTGCTGCTGCTGTTGCTCCCCTTGACCAGACTGCTGTTGATTATAACCGCCTTGATGTCCCTGGAAGCCGGAACTTGAACCACCGCCCGGGCCATGAAAGCCGCCAGCTCCTGAGCCACCGCCCGACCCATGATTGCCATCAAACGTGTTGGAATTCTTAAAAGCCTTCATGATCGCGCAATCTTTCCATAAATGGGTGGCGGGTCGTTCCCGGGTGCCGTGTCTCGGGCAAGGCTCATTGAGTAGCTGCTCAAGAGATGGACCTGACCCGCCAGATCGAGGGGGCGGTTTTCCCTTACGTCTCTGATTATTACCCTGCGCATTGGCATTGGCCACAAACTCCGGGTTACCCTCCGCCTTACGCTTATTGCCTCCTTGATTCATCAGGTTATGCTGCTGGCCCTTTCCATTGTCGTTCTTCTTTCCCTTCCCTGTCTTTTCCTCATCAGACGCGGGATCCTTGGTACTATCAGAGTCGGCGTATTTGACTAAAGCTGCCATCAGCGTACCCATGTCATTGCAATCACGCTTAAGGCGCCCCAGTTTCTGTCTCAGCGGCTCAAAGCGGCAGTTCTTCTCCAACATAAGGACTGCAGAGCCGGCATCCATCTTATCAGATGAATGTATTATCTCCTTGACCCGGCGCACACAATGAGTTGTGGATTCACCCTCCTCCTGCTTACAATTTGTCAAGTCCACAATCGACATGGATTGCTTGCAAGTGTCTTTGAAGTTCTAGATGAATCGGGCCTTTAGCTCTGCCCATGAATTAATGAAATTGGGCAGCAAGCCCTTTAACCAAGACCGGGCCGTTCCATCCAACATCATGGTGAAGTACTTAGCCATTGCCGCGTCGCTGACCTCCAACAGCTCCATGGCCATCTCATAACTTTCAATCCATGCCCCAGGCTGTAAGTCGGCCGTGTAATTCGGCACCTTTCGAGGTCCCTTGAAGTCCTTAGGTAAGCGTACATTACGCAAAGCCGACACCAAACAAGGAACACCGCCGGTTCTAGTAGCCACTCCTGTCTCAACGGAAGTCGTCGGATACTCTGGGAAATCTTGATGAGCCGCCTCTTGAGCCGCTAGCTGAGCCGCCCGCTCGTTCTCCTGACGTATTCGGTCTTGTACCGGGTTATAGCCACCAGGCTGGTTACGGCGCTGGGCGTTGCTTGACAAAGCTTCTGGCTCCATGTGCCTGCTGTAACTTGGACTCCGGTTTTGACGAGGCGGTGCTAACCAAGGCGGAGGAGTTGAATGAATCCTGTCCCGGCTATAAGAATAAGTCTCTTGCTGAGCTAGGGCCGTCTGGACAAGTTCTCTGATCCTCCGGGTTTCCACCGCTGTTGGATCATCACCGTCCACTGGGAGAGCCACCAAACGTGCCGATGCTGCGATTAAGTTCTCCATGGGGTTGGAGAAGTGACCCGGTGGTATTGGCACGTAACGGGGCGGTGCCATGTTCCCGTGAGGAGGTGCCATCTCCCGAGGCTGAGCCGGTCCTCCTGTTCCAGCTGTCATAAACTGATTTGCATCTGGCGGGTTACTTGGGCCGGCTCCGGGTGTAGCAAAAAGATTCCGAGGATCATAAACCGGAGGTAAACGGGACTGGGTTTTCTGATGTCTCCTCCTCATCACCTCGTTAGATGTGTTCAGGCTCATCATGAGCTGGAAGGCCTCTAACTGTAGCCGTTGTGCCCGTGCATCCAAAGCCGCCCGTTCTGTGGCTAACCTGGTATCCTCAGCTGCCAAGGCCTCCTTGGCCCGTGCTATTTCCTCGTGCACCCATGCCACCTCCGTGTCATGCTCATCTTTATTTGCGGGAATAACCGTGGCGGTCAACAGGGCCGTAAGCTTATCCATGAGATCTATAAGCACCTAAGCTGACGGGCACACAAGGCCTCCTGCCCCGGCTGCTCCTGTCCCGGACGTTATTGCTGTAGCGGTTGTAGAGTTTTGGCCAGGTTGAGTCCTAGCCATGAAGACTCTTGCCCATCTTGCGGCTCATAGGGGTCCGGAATACTGGTGCCATCGGAACAGCCCCCTAGCACGCCGTCTTGCACTTGGTACAGCGAATCTGTTGAATCGGTGGACGAATCACCGTCAGAGAGGACGGCCGTCTCACCACCATCTTCAGATCCTTCAAAAAGTTCCTCTCCGTGGATGTAGCCCACGAAAGCATGCTTCATGACGAGTTGAACTCAGGCGGGTCTCGCACACTGAGCCATTTCGACGAGGTCGGTGCAGTTGTCTGGCTTAGGGCCCGGCTCACCAATCCGGCCGATGAAGATGTGGATTTCGCCGAAGGGGACCCGGTACCCGTACTCAACTGAGCCGGTGTTGGGGCCCCAGCCTTCATCGTCGATGTAGATCTTGCCGCGACGACTCTTGGTCATCCGGCCCACTGCGTATCCCTTGAGCCCTTCGAAGTTGCCCTTCAAGAACTCAAATCCACCGTGCGCTGGCCCCACGGTGGGAGCCAACTGTCGTGGAATTGTCACGGAAGATGTCCTCTTGCAAAGACTTAGTTGTGGAGACATCACAACTAGGAAGCTTGAAGGGGTTATCGGGACAAAGGACACGAGAGATTTATACTAGTTCGGCCCCTTACGATGAAGGTAAGGCCTACGTCTAGTTGGGTTGGTATTGCTTGATGTTTCGATGACCGGGGAGCGAGATACATTATGCTCGGTTCTCGATGAGTTGTTTCTTGCCCTAAGCCGCTAGTGGGTCGTCCCCTTATATACACGGGTGGACGCCCTGCAGTCTACAGAGTCCCGGCCGGCTCATAGACAGTGTCCGGCTCGGTGACTAGTTAATTCTACCTTATGTTACAAGTCATGTCATCATGGCGATTTACCACTATGGGCCTTAAGCCGCCCGCGGGCCTTAGACTCTTTATTAAACCGCCATCTTCATGCTTGATCTTGGGCTTCTTCCTGGTGAGTCCTCTTTGTATAACCCGGCCCCTCCTGGGCGGCTTACACAAATAGTTATATCCCCAACAGAATGAGTACATGCATACCTCAGTCAATCATTATACTCATGCTTCTGGAAGGAATTTCAATGCTTATTCTTTCAATTATGCTCGTACATCACCAAGCAATAATTATGCTTATTGAAAGAAATCATATCCTGTCCGCTCTACTGTTTCGAAGCCACCTGCAAAGATGTGGGTGGTTAAGAAAGCCTAGTTCTTCTGCAGGACTATGTCTCCGGGTGTACAAAATGGATAATGGATAGCGGATGCACCAGTCTATGACCGAAGACAAGTCGTTGTTTGTCGACCCCAACTTAACCACTTCTCCTTTGAAGTATATCACTTTTGGTGACAACAACAAAGGAAAGGTAATTGGGCTAGGTAAAATTGCTATATCCAAAGACAAGTCCATTGATGATGTTCTACTTGTTCAATCTCTTGGCAAGCTATTTGATTTATGCATGCTAGTTCTATTCTCCATATAAAAATGCATTGTCTTCATGCCTATGTTAATTCCTTCGTCTTTGTGGGAATTAGAAAAGATGATCTATATATTGTGGATTTCTCTAAGGATCCTTCAGCCCAAACTTGTTTGCTTGCAAAAGCAACCGAAGGTTGGGTGTGGCACCGAAGACTTGGTCATGCAGGTATGAGAAATTTGCAGACCCTGGTGAAGAAAAACCATCTCTGCGGCATTCCTAATGTAAAATTCGTCAAGAATTGTCTTGTGCTGCATGTGAGGCTGGTAAATTATCCAAGAAGCATCATTCATCAAAGACAGTCATGGCCACAATAAGGCCTCTAGAAATTCTTCATACGGATTTATTCGGTCCTCAAAATTATGCAAGTTTCAATGGAAGTCATTATGGTCTGGTTATTGTTGATGATTTCTCTTGATACACTTGGCTATTCTTTCTCGAAGACAGAACCTGCACCCAAGATATTTTCAAAAGTTCCGCTAAGAAGGCCTAGAATGAATATGATGTGCGGATTAAGCATGTCAGAAGTGACACTGGAACTGAGTTCAAAAATACTCATATTGCTGAATTTCTTGATGAACATGGTATTACTCATGAGTTCTCTACCGCATACACTCCCCAACAGAATGGAGTTGTTGAACGAAAGAACAGAACTCTCATTGAAATGGCGAGAACAATGCTTAGTGAGTACAAAACTCCCATTCGCTTCTGGGCTGATGCCATTAACACTGCTTGTGATGTTATCAATCGTTTTTATCTTCACAAGTTCCTTAAGAAAACTTCATATGAGCTTTTCACTGGCAAGAAACCGAATGTTTCTTATCTACGCGTCCTTGGTGCACCTTGTTACATTCTTGATATGAATCATTCTTCCAAGTTTGCACCTAAGGCGCATGAAGGTTTTCTTCTCGGTTATGGCTCAAACTCGCATATGTATCGTGTCTATAACTCTCACCACATGAAAGTTATGGGAATGGTAAATGTGCAGTTTGATGAATCTAACGACTCCCAAAAGGAGCACCTGCCAAATGTGATAGATGAACCACTAATATCGGATGCTATTCGGCAAATGGCTATTGGGAGTGTGAAGCCTGTTGAAGGAAATGCACCTGAATCCTCTGATGATGATGCTCCCATGACCCGAAGCAGAACTCGTCAAGCCACCACCGAAGCAAATTCTCCTCCGAATGGAAATGGCAATCAAAATCCAAATGCCGATCAAAATGACAACCCCGAAGGGAATGATGATACAAATGCTGATGCTGATGAAAATGAAAATGATCGTCACGAAGAAAATGCTCATCCTCGAGTGGCTAATCGAGTTGGTCCTTCATTAATTCTCGATGAAATTGAGAACCTAGGTTATCGACCCACAACTCATTCACGCACTCGTTTGGCTAACTACTGTGGTAGTTCCTCCTTTGTTTCATTAGCAGAACCTACCAAGTATGAAGAAGCCATGAATGATCTAGATTGGATGAATGCCATGCAAGAGGAGTTGGTGCAATTCAAACTAAATGATGTGTGGGAATTGGTTGACAAACCGAATCCAAAGAAGCACAATATCATCGGCACAAAATGGATTTTCCGCAATAAGCAAGATGAAAATGGCATTGTGGTGAGAAACAAGGCACGCCTTGTTGCTCAAGGGTACACACAGGTAGAAGGTATTGATTTCGGAGAAACATATGCTCCTATTGCAAGCCTTGAGGCAATTCGTATTCTTCTCGCTTATGCACATTACAATGATATCTTGCTTTATCAAATGGATGTGAAAAGTGCCTTTCTCAATGGTGAAATTGATGAGGAAGTCTATGTTAGACATCCACCTGGCTTTGAACACCCTGAGTTTCCTAACAAAGTTTCCAGGTTGAAGAAAGTTCTATATGGCTGAGGCAAGCCCCTCAAGCTTGGTATGCCACGTTGAAGAAGTTTTTGCTCGGCAAAGGGTTCAAGCCAGGATCCACTGATCCCACAGTTTTCACTCGTGCTATTGATAATGATCAATTTGTATGTCAAATCTATGTGGATGATATTATCTTCGGCTGTACTAACAATGCTTGCAGCTTAGAGTTTGGGAAACTGATGTCCCGTAAATATCAAATGTCTATGATGGGTGAACTCAAGTTCTTTCTCGCACTGTAAATTCGTCAATAGGCAAATGGCATTTTCAGTTCTCGGGAGACATATCTGAAAGAATGCCTGAGGAAGTTCAAAATGTAAGATTCTAAAATGAAGTGCTATAAATCACCTATGCCCACGAATGGTAAGCTGGATGCAGATGTGTATTGTAAGGATTATGATCAGAAAGCTTAACGTTTGATGATTGGTTCTCTTGTTTATCTATGTGCATCCAAACCTGACATTATGTTGAGTGTTTGCATGTGTGCCCACTATCAAGCTGCACCGAAAGAATCGCATCACCAAGCGGTCAAGCGCATTCTAAGATATTTGGCTCACACCCCCACCTTAGGTTTATGGTATCCTAAGGGAGCATAGTTTGATCTTGTTGGACATTCAGACTCAGATTGGGATGGTGAGTTGGTTGACAGGAAATCTACTTCGGGGACATGCCATTTCCTTGGTAGATCATTGGTCTGTTGGTCATCAAGGAAGCATAATTGTGTATCTCTTTCTATGGCTGAGGCCAAATATATTGCTGCTGGCGCTTGTTGCACTCAGTTATTGTGGATGAAGCAGACACTGAAGGATATGGCATCAAGGTCAAGCATATCCCTCTATATTGTGATAATGAGGGTGCCATCAAAATTTCACATAATCCTGTGCAACATTCTCGCATGAAGCATATTGCTATCAGACACCATTTCATTCGCGATCATGTTGCTCGAGAGGATATTATCATCAATCACGTCAAGACCAAAGAGAATCTCGCTGATATATTCACCAAGCCTCTCGATGAGAAAATATTATGTGCGTTATGGTGTGGGCTAAATATCCTAGACTTCGCAAACATGCAATAAGCTGGACTCGGCACCCGCGCTAATACTTTCACATATTTGAAGGAATGGATGCATAACACTCGAAGAGTTTGAAAATTTTGAAAAGTGAAATTTTCTTTCTAAGAGTGAATACATTAACGAATAACTAGACTAACTGGGTGCCACGATAATTGTGTGATGCTCGGGGTCATACAATTCTTATATGGTGGATTGCGCCACCACAATTTTTTCTTTCATTGAGTTTCTTTTCGATCGAAAGTTTTTATGTTGTCCAAATGCATTTCTCTCATAGCTATTTGCTCGAGTGTTTGTGTTTTTGCTCTCTGGGTGAAATGCCTAGGACCCTGTTCTCCCTCTGCTGTATCTCTTCCAGTCTATGTTGTTCCGTTACAAATGCTCAATTTTGTCTGGAACGAAACTTTATCTAGTGTCCTTGAGCACGATTAAGATTCAGTACGAACATTAATCTGTTTTGGTGAAAGCTGTGCAAAATTTGGGGTTTCCCGCCCAAGTCAGGACCACGATCTTTTATGACAGTTTCCACGCGCAATACATCAACTGCTACTCCATCTTGTCCATTGAATCGCAATAGTCTCTGAGCAGAGATTGTTCGATCAAATTTAACTGTGTATGGTTAATTCCATTCTAAAACCGCACACCCCTTCCTCCATCCTGTTCACTTCTCTTTCTCCTCGCCCCCTCTTTGCCCAAATCCTCGCCACAACGCTCCACCTTGAGCTCGACGCTGACAATCTCTTCGCTGCTTCACTGCCGGAAAGTGGTCACCGGAGTCCTTACTCGCCATTGTGGGATACTTCCCCGCGCCGCCAGCACGTCACCAGGCTATGGTACGTGAACTTCAAACTCGGGCCTTCGTCCTTCATGATTCGAGTTCGCCCGCGGTTATTTTCCTTTGATTTTACCGCATATCTTAGATCTAGGTTTTTTCCTTTACTAGTGAGGATATGGGTTGTAGTTGTTCCTCACATTCGAATCACTTCAGATCTACAGTTTATATTATGTTTCACTTTAATGAAGTGCCTAGCATGATGTCTAGTATATTCTTCGGACCTAGTAGCTCGCTATATATGTTTGCTTCATTCGAAACATTTCTCAAAGTCTGCATCTATTTCTTCTTCAAAATACTGTTTGTTCGGGAAAATATTCGCTGTGAGCATTTGTAACCCTGTCCCCATTTCCCCTTGTATCAACTCTTATTCACAGGTATATGCAGTAAGTTGAGGATTCTGCTAGACCACACAGTATGGCCGATGAAGAAGAGGTATTCATGGGTACAACTGCTGAATCCAAAGCTCTAAATGCCAACGGCCTAATGGTAGGCCCATCTTGCAGCAAGAGAAAAAGGTCCGAACCAAATAAAAATGAGCAAGAAGCAGATGCATCGAAGAAAAAGAAAGGAGATAGGCAACATTTCACAAATTCAGCTCAGTATATATCTGATGACAAATACAACATTGTTCCAGGAGAAAATTCATCAGCGAAAAGAAGGCATCTGCAAAAGATTTGACGTCACTGGGTATGGAAGTGGTTCAACTAGAAAATGGTTCATCCTCGGTATGCCAAGAACTTTGCCTTCCATCCTCCTTGGGGTGACTGTCGTGAAATTGGACTCATCCGTGCAAGTGATCCCCAGGAAAGGCCTCCGCCACCTCCTGATGCTGATGAGTCATCTCTCAAAACACCTTACTTTTATCCCAAAGAAAAGGCCAAGCGCCTAAAGAATGCAGAAAAGAGAGCTAAGAAGATTGAAAAGGAAAGATCTAGGGAAGAAGAAAATCGTCGTCTTATCAAATCAGACATAAAAAAGAAAAAGGCCAAAGGAAAATCAGAAGGGCGTCCAAAGCACAAACATGATACCAGATCTGCTGCTTTGAAGAAAAAGAGTGTGCCAAAGAGAAGGCCGGCTAAACCAGTTGAGCGTGATGCTGAAGTGATTCCTTCGATCAAGATGATCCTCCACTCACAAGAGAAAAAATTGAAGCGACTCTCTCCGAACAAGTGAACGTCACTATTTCTACCATACTGCCTGATCTTCGAGCTCGTGCTGTCCCAATAGCACCTTCGAAGAAGAACCCATTGAAGAGAAAAACGCCTCCTGTCACTGTCACAATGGTTGATCAAGTAAATACAACCCCTCTGCAATAGATTTGCAAGATTTGGTAGTTGATGCCCCAGTAGGCATAGCTAATCCAGGAGAGAAGATCCCGAAGCAAAAGGTGAAGAAAGTCATGGCTCCCTCTGCCGAGCAAAGTGCTCCGCAAGCAAATACAGTGACAGAAAAGGCTGACCAATTTGCTCTGAAGTTGACTCAACCATTGGCGTCTAGCCTTCAACCGAGCAAAATGTAGTACAGACTGCTCCAGTTACATAGACTGATGATCAAGCTGCACTTCATTACTTTGACCAAGTGTTCATCATGGAGTAGCTTGGCAGATTTGATGAGAACCTGTTTGATGGAGAAGTGGCATCTTTGCCCATTCCCTCTGAAGTAATTGCTCAAGCTACTGATCTGGTTCGAGACACGAGAGATGATTCTGTTGACATCAACGACCTCATTGCCCAGTTAAATGAGCTTGACAACCGTATGAAGGCTACGATATCCAAGTTTGTCATCAAGCAACTTGAAGAATCATATGTGGATGTCAATCAAGCTTTGACTATCCTTTAGAACAAACGATTAGGATTTCATTCTGGCCTGTATCAAATTGTTCGCAAGGTCTGCCTCGATCATCAAGCTCAGGCCAATGGATATAATGATCTTGTCAAAGGGCACATTGATCCGCCTGCTCAGCCGAAGCAAAAGAAGAAGAAGAAGAAAATTGCAAAGAAGAATGCTCCTCATCCTCCTCCGAAAGAAAAGTCTCCAGAAGCAGTGCCACAGAAGGAAAAATTCTTTGGAGCATGCTATTCCCTCTCCAACTCATGAATCAGCTACATATGCTCCAACCACGCCAAGGCCAACTGAACCAGTGCCTATGACCTCCCCTGTTCATGCAGCAAATCCTTCTTAGCCAATTGTTTCGGAAGAAGGTGAAATTCCTTAGTTTGCACTTCAAACATCTCCAGCTCGTGTTGAACCACATGATTCAGTTCCTCCCTCTGCACCTCAACCGCTTGCTAAAGAAAATCCTCAATGGTCCCCGGTGGCTGATAAAGATTCGGTGCCTGATAAAGGTTCAGTACCTGATAAAGTGTCCGATCCCTATCCACTGCAAATTTCCCTCAACACAACGAAAAGAACTTCAGATGTTGGTCCTTCTGCAGTAAAGTCTGTTTCTGCTCATCATTCAGATTCCGTAATTTATGGCGATGAAGTGATTTCCGTTGAAGATGAGATCAAATATCCATATCCTCGCGAACAATTGCCGTTACTCTCTATCGGCGTTGGTGTCAAAGGGCCACTTTTCAATTGGAACACACACCCTCAGTTCTTTCAAGAGAGTCCGTACAGTAAACCTCGCACATCTAAATCTCCTTGGTTCTAGACTCAAGAATAGGCTATATTTTATTCTTGGATTCTCTATGACAGCCGCAAGATTTTTCCTCATGAGTATATCGCTGCGATGAAGAACATTGACTGCTTCATTCAAGTATTGCAATGCATCGAAGATTTTTGCCCTCATGCATGTCTTTGCATTTCAGCACCCGTGGAACAGAGGGATTATACTACAATTCTATGCCACACTGTATATCTCTGGTGATGAAGGTTATAACACCAAATGGATCTTGGAATGGATGACCAAAGGGAAACACATAAAGTGCTTTGCAATGTACTTTGTCTCCCACTTTCATTTCCCTCGGTTCAAGCATGCACTGGTACATCGAGGTGCTATACAAACGGTTTTAACCCCTTTTCGTGACGACATTTTGAACCGCCGCCAAGTGAGTGTGTGCGATACGGGGGTCCTTCCCACACGACCCAGAAACCGCCGGGGATAGGGAGCCTTGATGCATATAGTTGTCCCTATAAAACTGTTTGTGATATCTCGAATATCCCAAATGCTTCATCCTTGCTACTCGTTTGTGCTCGCATTGCCATCGCAGTCGGTATTATGTGGTGCTACGTTTACCATGCGCGGCCCATCACAAATGGTTCACGATTATAGAACGTGTATGATAAGCAGACAATCACACACATTTACTTTTCCCGAACCGTATGCGATAACTAATTAAGAATATTAGCTAATCATCATACGAGTCTCGGATAGGATTAAGAAACGTCGGACCTCGTAACATCGTTGTACATGATAACTATCGTAGATGCTATTCTGTGGTGCAACGTTTATGATGCATACTGTCGTGGATTTGTCACGGCAGATGTCCTAATGTAAGGACTTAGTCGCGAGGCCAACGCATCTATCTGGTAGCTTGAGAGGGGTTGAGCGAAATCGAGAGACGCAACACAAGACAGGGATTTAGACAGCTTTGGGCCCTGGGAAACATCATCCGGTAAAAACCCTACATGCTGTTTGAGGCTAGGTCTCATTATCATCACGAGGGAGTCGCCGTAAACCGGCTCTCCTCTTTGTGTCTAGCCCTAAGATTATTTCTTATTGCTTGTAGCTTGTCCCTCTTTGGGGAGCCCTGCCCCTCCTTATATATGTTGAAGGGGCGGGTTACATGTGGAGTCCTATTAGGATTAGGACTAGTCTATCTCTAATACAAACCGGATACAAGTCCTGGTCTTAACTCCTTGTAAGGTAAATATTCCTCATGCCTTTCCTCTTAAACCGGCCCACAATGGTTGAACCGGCCTTCATGAACCGCCAGACGGGCCACCGGGTCTTGTCGCTCCTCTGACCCGTCCGCCGAGTCACAAGTGAGTTACAACGTCTTGACGGGTTGCTGGTAAATCGCCAGGTTTGGGCGGGTCACCAGATGAATATCGCCAAGTGCCAGCGGGACCTCAAATAATCCGCCAAGTCCGGCCGAGTTAACTTCCGGCCGGTTTACACCGCGGGGTATATCCCCGACATTAGCCCCCAAGCCGGTGCGGACAAGCAAGTTGCCCTCCGCGTCGTAAGTCGGCGTGGATGCGTGAATCGGTCTCCCGGATGGACGGGCGATCCGTCCGTGGCGTTGTAAAACGGCGCGGACGGGCGAGTCGGCCAAAGGGACCGTAATATAACACCTCATTAGTTATGAACAATTGTCCTGCATCAAAAAGTATCGCAACACAAAGTAATTGTTCATACAAAAATTAATATGTGCTGAAATAAACTGGACGGATATCACCTGGTCATTTTTAGTTGCGGCAACTTTGACCGACCAGCGGCGACTTGGGCTGCAGCGAGAGAGCCCCGGCGAAGTAGAGCAGGAGAGTTTTGGAGCTAGGCACTGTCTTTGATCTGCCACCACTGCTGCCCGTGAGCCGCTCGTCGCCCGTGCAGGGACCGGCCGCCGAGGATGTAGCCGGTTTAATGTTTTTTTACGTGAACTAGCATAGTTTTTGATTTCCGTTGGCGCTTGGCCCTTCACGTGGGTGGCAGGCCTGTAGTTTCAAGATGTGACAGCGCTACTGTTGCTGGACCAGCTGGATGGACTTGAACGCGTGTGTGCGGAGACGGCCTGCGATTTGACAGCGGCAGCATAGCAGAAACTGATGTTCATCTCGGCGGACTGCCCGCCCAGGAATCGATCTCCATCTCTGCTTTGCGGTAGCTGTGCATGTACTGAGTACTCTTCTTGATCCAAACGTTGGTAAACTTGGTGATGACAGCAGCTCGGAGTTTTTTTTTGTTCCAGAGGCAAATCAATGTCCTGCCTGCGATATTATTTTTTTAATATAAATTTGACTGTACGTTGGTGTACGGATCCGTACCCTGCAGCTCGTGTTTCTTCAAACAGTCCGCCTCCTTGTGTGTACGCATAGCCATCAGAAGTACTAACTAAAAAAAACTGAATTAACACTCAAAACCACGTAGGAAGCACAGATCCTCTTGTCCTTTTGTGATGATGTGGAGTAGTAGTACGACCGGGAAGTAGTACTAGTAACACACCGCCTCGTAATAGTAGCGACGCGCGATAGCATCCCGAGAAATCGATCCGGTTTTGGATTAGACTGCTTGTCGGTCTCGTCAACTCGACGATTTTGCTGGATTCTTCATCGGAACGGTCCTCCTTGGTCTTAGCGCCTTACGTGTCCAGCCAATACTAGGTGCTGCAGAAATTGGCCGTATTTGCTTTCTCTGGTATTTAACGACTGTCAGTTTCGGCGGATCATCGGATGGCAGCGGCAGACGCGAATATCTTTAACCCTAATTCTCCTTAAACTCCAATCTCATAGATTATAAATCTAAACTGATGAACTTGAAGCTGACACCGATCTTTTCTTTATCTGAACAACCGCGAGCTTCCCGTAACCCTGGAAAGATCCCTCCAAGAACTCAACACCACCGTGCGCAAGCCCCACGGTGGGCGCCAACTGTCGTGGATTTGTCACGGCAGATGTCCTAATGTAAGGACTTAGTCGCGAGGCCAACGCATCTATCTGGTAGCTTGAGAGGGGTTGAGCGGAATCGAGAGACGCAACACAAGACAGGGATTTAGACAGCTTCGGGCCCCGGGAAACATCATCCGGTAAAAACCCTACATGCTGTTTGAGGCTAGGTCTCATTATCATCATGAGGGAGTCGCCGTAAACCGGCTCTCTTCTTTGTGTCTAGCCCTAAGATTATTTCTTATTGCTTGTAGCTTGTCCCTCTTTGGGAAGCCCTGCCCCTCCTTATATATGTTGAAGGGGCGGGTTACATGTGGAGTCCTATTAGGATTAGGACTATTCTATCTCTAATACAAACTGGATACAAGTCCTGGTCTTAACTCCATGTAAGGTAAATATTCCTCATGCCTTTCCTCTTAAACCGGCCCACAATGGTTGAACCGGCCTTCATGAACCGCCAGACGGGCCACCGGGTCTTGTCGCTCCTCTGACCCGTCCGCCGGGTCACCAGTGAGTTACAACGTCCTGGCGGGTTGCTGGTAAATCGCCAGGTTTGGGCGGGTCACCAGATGAATATCGCCAAGTGCCAGCGGGACCTCAAATAATCCGCCAAGTCCGGACGGGTTAACTTCCGGCCGGTTTACACCGCGGGGTATATCCCCGACACATACCACATTAGAAACAGTTCATGGTTGCAAATCATGTACGATAAGGCAACTATCACAAACATTTAGTTTGCCTGCACCATTTGTGATATTGTCTGACATCACACACGGTTTGAAAATGGCAACTGTGTGAATGCTCGCACATGTTTCCTCTCTATGAACCACGTCGGATTATAGTGTATATCACAAACGCTTGTGTTTTACCGACCGTGTGCGCCGTAACGACCTGCAGACCGTAATTTCATCGTAATTTAATTGCTGCTATTTCAAATTGTACCAGATTTGAATTGGAAAGTATGCTATAGCTTGATTCATATCCATTAGGTTCAAACAATCAATGCATTATTCGATTCACAGGTACATATGTTCAAGAATTACATAAGCACCAAATAAAGAATGATGAACCACATTTGTATACTTGTCTATTAAAGACGGTAAAGAAAGAGGCGAAATACATTCTGGTTGCTAAACAAGGTGAAGCAGAATGCCCATATTGTGCCATCCTCCATGTAGAAGGCACACACAACTCTAG
Organism: Triticum dicoccoides; assembly: GCF_002162155.2. NCBI lineage: Eukaryota > Viridiplantae > Streptophyta > Magnoliopsida > Poales > Poaceae > Triticum > Triticum dicoccoides. The sequence goes on from NC_041391.1 coordinate 386,553,607, forward strand.
TCCACCTCCTTGTGATGGCCGACCGCCCATCCTTCACTATCTTCATGAACACATCTAGATAATCATCGTGTTCTGGTAGAAATACTTTAACCTTTGCCACCAATCATGTAGTTTGAGAGGTAATCTTGAGTAAATTGCTTTGGAAACCACTGCAAAGGAAAAAGATTCAGACATTGTCATCTAAAACAACTCATTATGGGAAGTGAAAAGAAGGCTGCAGAGTTCTTACTTACCATCCTGCAGTTCGCTGTTGTCTTGGATAAAGTGTAAACAAATAGTTCAATTGCCATCTTTTGACCCATTTTACTAACAATCTTTATCAGCTTCCTCACTTGATGCTGGTTCATCAATATCTCATTGCCCCATACACAAAAAGGGTCGAAGCGCGGATCTTTACCAATGACATACGTACCTAAAAGCACCAAGTTAATATTAGAAGCTAAACAACAATTGCACAATGATGTAGTACAACACTCCCTCCGTCCCATTATATAATATCTTGTAACATCCAATATACTCACATATTGGATGAATTAACATCTTATATTATGAGTCGGAGGGAGTTTATTGCATTTTTACAAATTATCGGCTGATTAACTGCTGCTATGTTGTTGTTATTGTTGCTGCTGCTCTTCTACGTATATGTAGACATCATTAGAATATTAAGGTAGCACTCTTCCTTGTTGCTATGTAGCCTAGGATTGCATATTAAGACATTCAGTACAATGCATGTTGCTATGTAGCCTCAGATATATTACGCATGGCCCTAGTTAACCTAACGATAAATGGGTTATAGATATATTCAGTTGAAAGTCCGATTCACCGATTAGTCCCTTATAAGCCCCCGACCTATATGGTACCAGCTGCTGATATCCTGAATAGTGAGTATATATAAGCCAGGGGATGAAACTAACCTCGATGGAAAACAACAGTCATTCCCGAAATTCTCGTGTGTAAGTACATCGAGAGGCATGTGAAGCACCACATGCTAAACATCAACCAAATATATCCATGGCAGACAAAATAATCTCAAAAAGATAGTTTCAGTGTGCAGGTTTAAGCACGCTAGTTAAGCAAAACAAGTGGAAAGGTGTGTTAAGTGCAACAGGCCTAACAATTAACAACAAGCAAACATAGTCATTCAAACTGGTATTGTGCCGGTCTAAGTACACTGGTTATTGTTAAATAAAAATGGAAAGGCGTGTTAGCTACAACATGCAGCAACCAAATGTAGTCATTCAAAGTGGTATTGTTGAAACGTGTATTGATGAAATTGAATTGCATAGTGTCGGCGTTCTAGGAACCAGGGTACCCATACTTGCCTACCCGCGGCCCATGACGTGTCTCCTTTGACGGCCTGGTATGGCCCACCTCCAAGACCATCGAGACAAGACCCTCACAGGGGCCAAGCCTCGCGAGGTGAATGACGCCAAGACATCCCGAGAGAGTGGTCTCCCTAGGCTGCCTCCTAAGGAGCAGAGATTTCTATGCAGGTACCCAGCTCATGAGGTTTTGATGAAGCAAGCCATGACTACCAAGGCTAGGCGGGCGCCAGCAGGCGCAGAGGAGGCAGTTTCCCCTTTGGTGCTAACACTACTAGGGAAAACCTTATACACAGAATGTCACCAGTAGCGCTTGTTAAAATGAGGCGCTACTGCTACTTAGCAGTAGCGCGTCGGCTAGAACGGTGCTACTATTACCCGCTTAGCAGTAGCGCGGTAGGAACAGAACGCGCTACTACTATAATTGCCACACCGTTCCCGACGTGCTAGGTATAGTAGTAGCGCCCTTCTAGGAACAGCGCTACTACTACGGATTTTAGCAGCAGCGCATTTTGCCTCCATACGCTACTGTTAAAGCTATTTTCACCTAACCCCCCCCCCCGCGCGGCCTGATTCGCTCTCCT
>NC_041391.1:386555624-386613622 GCF_002162155.2 Triticum dicoccoides
CCGCCCTCTGTAAGCACTCTCCCCTTCCGACCCCTCTTCTCTGCTTAGTATGAACCCTAGCTATTTAGTGCTAGTTAGTATGAACCCTAGGCTATATTTAGTGCTAGTTAGTTAATTACTTATATGGTAATTAGGGCAGTAGTTCCTAGGTACTAATTAGTTAGTAAGAACTAGTTACTAATTAGGTATTAGTTTATTTTTACTTATAGTAAGTTTATTTTTAGTAAGAACTAATTGAATTAATATAACTCGTTAGTAAGAACTTGTTGCTATTTTTTTAGTTAAAGCAATTTTCCCGCATCGACGTCGACGATGCCTATCCCGCATCCTCGTCGTCGAGTCGGCGGAGGACGACACCTGCTTGACCAGACGGGCCATGTCCGGGACTGGGCTCCGCTGGGGTGGTACTGGGAGGCGCTACCTACCGGGGGGCGCACGTTGGTGAGGAGTCAGCCTGTCGTTGACCCGAACCTTCTTTGGTGGCGGTCGCATGGGCCAGTGACGGTCCAGAGGCTCGAGGACCCCGCGGAGGTGGTGCGTCACTGTGTTAGTGAGGAGGACGCGCACGTCCGTCGCTACTTGTTTGCGTTGGAGCACAGGTTCTCCAATACCTGGCAGGTTCTCCAGGGATCTCACTGGAGCTATGATCCCGTGATGTTCCTTCTCTGTGGGTGTCCACCGCCCGCGCCGATACCCGTCGTGTGCTAGGGTTTTAGTTGTATTAGTGATGTTATATGTATGACACTATTCGGGATGTATTAGTGATAATATTCGACGATGTACGGACGCATGAGATGATTTACTTTTGCTTATTGAATGCATGCTAATTTGAGTCCTATAAGATATTTTGAAATGTATATCTTATGTTGCTCAAATAGGGCTTGCCCGAGTGGCCAGTCATGTTTGCAGGTTACACCTCCGAGTGGCCTATGTTTTGACGGAGTGTTGATTCATTTCCGTTCCGGCAAATTTTAGGCGCTCGATATGTCCTATTTTAGCAAAGGTCATGCCAGATTTTTCCATGAATTTTGGCATGACTTGTGCCAGAATATGTAGGAAATATCGAGTGCCCCGGATTTTTGTGTTGAGTATCCTGGTAGTTGTCTTCGGTCGATTTTCAATTAATGTTTTAACTATGAACATAGGAAATGTATGACGAAAAGGATTTCGGTATTTACAAATACTGCGAAGACGAGCGCGGCCTGTGCGATGGAATCTTCCTAGATGATGATAGGCGCTTCAGCATCAAGCTGGACGAGAACTTCGAAGTGGATACAGTAAGTCACAACGACAAGTCTTTTTTCGTAATTAAGCATGACATTTGCTTCATTTGCTTCAACTTATAATTTAAGCATGACAAGTCTTTTTTTACTATTCTACTAGCGTATCCCCTGCCATGCAAGAGTTTTTGTATTGGATAAGATAGGTTTCAGTCGTACTATGGAGGAAAGGAAATTTTACTTGAAGACCGAGCATTGTTATATTTTCAACGTAAAATTATACAATTCAGACGACTACACCTATTTTGGATGCAAAACATGGCGAGCACTATGCAAGACTTATGCATTTGAGCCTGATATGGTTATCACCTTTGATATTCGTCCGGAAGATGATATTGAAGGTAATACCGACATCTGGGTCAATGTGCAGACGCCTCCAGTTATACCATTATGTAAGTTTCCCAACCATATTTATGTCTTTGATATTGTTTATTCAAAAATAGTTGACAACTAATTTGTATTGTCAGCTTATTTCGGTGCAAGCAAACATGTACAACGCTTGGTAGACAGGACTGTATACTGTGCCGGGGCTGAACTCAACTGCGAGGAGCTCAGTCATTATGTTTCATGGCTTGCGGATCTTGATACTGTCAAGAATAATTTTCTTTCTGCATTTAGAAATGTTAGTACTGAAAACGTGCGACCAATAGTGTTCGTAATGAACTACGGTCACATCTATTTAGGAAGGATGGTAAGATTTTTACTATTTGTCCTCAGTGCATCTTTTCCATACATTATTTTTGAAGCTAAACTTCATTGCTAAGTATGTTACCATACGATGTTCTTCAACAGGGACTCCCGATGAATGTTGTGCCTTATGGGATCGAGACTAAACGTACCATGAGTATTATGAGCTTACGACCAAGATATCCTACAGATTACTTTCGTGCATTCAAGATTAGCGACAAATGCTTAATAGTGCAAGACCGGACCAAATATGTGATAGGGGAGCGCAGAGAAGTACTAGGGGGCAGCAAACAGATACGCTACCCACGATTAGGAGACAGGTTCATCTGCATGCTCCAACTTGATCAAGGAGGAGAGCTATACATGTTTTATGTTATTTTACCTAAGAGAGAGCAGTAGGAGTGATTAGCTAGCTAGAAATGAGTTTGAGGATGATGATGTGCTACACTATTACTATGATGATAAAATAGGTAGTGTTGGTGGTAATGACTATGATGATTATTATTAGCTAGTGTTAGTGGTGATTAAATAAATACTGTTGGTGGTAATGACTATGATGATGATTAAATAGCTTGTGCTGGCGGATTAGATTCAAGTGGAGGCAACATGTGGTGCACATCGAAAGTACTACTAGTCCAAACTAGATCAAGTTTGGATTAGTAGTATACTTTTGACATGCACCACATATTGCCTCCACTTGAACCTAATCCACCTTCATTTGACACACTGTTATGGACATACTGATGTAAACCTCATAACTGGTATTGTACCAATATTTGTACGATGGCGCATAAATACACTAAAAAATAAAAAAATAAAAAAGAATACTAGTAGCGATGGAGAGAAAACACGCTGCCAGTAGTTACATTAGCAGTAGCGTGGTAGTGAACAAACGCTGCAGCTATTTATCCTAGCAGTAGCGCGTGCGGGCACGTGTTACTGCTAAGCAATAGCTGTAGCGCCTTATTAGTAGCGCGCCTACCCGCGCTACTAGTGAGCACAAAACCAGCGCTACTGCTAGGGTTTTCCCTAGTAGTGTAAGGAAGCAAGGACATGCGCAGGTTCCCAAGGAATCTGCTAAAGGTTTCCATTCCGGTGCAACAAGACCAAGACCACGGGCGCGGCAGGACGGATGTCAATGCCGAACCCAGTGCTGTGTCACGACCAGAAGCTTTGCAGGTGAAGACCACCTTTCGTCAGGATAAGATGTACTACTTGTACCCCTTTGAATTAGCCATTGTGGAATCCCTTCCCACCTAGATTTGGGAAGAGTACTGAGGCCACTATAAATATAGGTTAGCCACCACCATAGAGAGGGAGATTTCGACCCCGACGAACCCTCATCCTCAGGAGGCTATTCGTTCACTGTATTAGTTCATCCTTAGCCCCTCCCGAGGCTAATCCACCACAAAGCAGGAGTAGGGTATTACACCTCAAGGTGGCCCTAACCCGGGTAAACTGTTGTGTTCATCTTCTTCCTTGCTCATGCGAATCCGGCTAGGCTAGGCTATAGGGCGACGAGTTGGTGAGCTCGAGAAGTTGACTTCTTCGCACACGCCCCAGAGTTCAAACGTTCTTGGGTCTGCGGAGCCCTGAAACCCACATTTGGCATGCTAGGTAGGGGCGTGTCGAAGTCCTTCTTCCACCTCTGCTCTGCCTCCGCTTCGTCGCTCCCATGGCTGATGCTCGTTGTGTTCATGCCGAGCATCGGGCTGCTAAAGTCGCTCAGACGGCACCCATGGGCAACGGCGCTCCTTGCTGCTCTGCTTTCCCCATGGCCAACGTCACCACCGGCCCTACGGCTCACGAGTAGCTGGATTCGTCGCCTCCGCCTTCCGCGCGTCGTGATGGCCGCACTGCCACTCCGTCGCCTACTCCATCCATGACGTCGTCCTCTCATGCTTGTTGGGGGCCGGCGAACGCGTAGGCCGCGCTGCTCATGGCAAGCGAACTCCTATGTTATCGCCCCGCCAACAACCTCTACGAAGACTGGCTGGGCAGCATCACCGAGCTCATCAGCGCCGCCGGAGAGGCGCCTGCGCCGTCTCGCTCACTACCTCCCTCGCCGTCCCAGGCGGGCGATGTGGCCCACGGTGCACCTCCTCCTCCTCCTCCTTAGCGCGACGTCGACCCTGAGCCCCAACACGGTGTTCCCCAATGCAACCCGCTGTGTAGGGCGCCGACGCACGATGAGGCAAGCTGCCAGGTGGGGTCGCGGCCGCTGGTTGCTGCGCGCGCGCTCCCAACGCCTCAGTGCCAGCAGCAAGACCTCGCGCCACCGAAGCCTGTGGCACGTGGGTGTCAAGACCAAGCTCCACCTTGCGCGCTCCTCCTGTGAGCGCGGCATGCCGCCGTGCTTTCACCCCGGAGCTGCGTCACATCGTCTTGCCCAACAAGTTCAAGCCAGATCTGCCTCCATGCTACGACGGCACTCCCGACCCCACTCAATTCCTCCAACTCTATGAGGTGAGCATCAAAGCGGCAAACGTCAATGACAAGGTCATGCCAAACTGGTTCCCCATGGCCCTCAAGGACGGCGCGCGTTGTTGGCTCCTGAACCTCCCGGTGGGGTCGATCTCCTCCTAGGACGAGCTGCGCGAGCACTTCATCGCCAACTTCCAGGGCACTCGTGACCACGCTCCTGCAGCAGGTGACCTGCGGCGCATAAAGCAGTAGCCGGGCGAGACCTTGCACAAGTACATACATCGCTTCATGAACGTTCGCCTCAAGATCCCGAACGTGTCGGACGAGGCCATCATCTCGGCATTCTCAGATGGCGTCCGGGATGTCAAGATGAAGGAGGAGCTCGCTGTTTATGAGGAGTTATGTTTGGCTCTGGAGATGTTCAACATGGCAGCCAGATGCGTGAGGGTAGAGGAAGGTCGCCTCTCCCTCCTGGAGCATCCAGAGGTCAATCCTGAAGACAAGAAGGCCAAGGCTAAGGAAGTAAAGCGTAAGGGCCCCGCTGTGCTCGCGGCCGAGCCAGAGATGAAGTGCGACCTTGACCATGATGTGCCTCCCAGGGGCAACCGCCGTTCTGCATCTTCCACAATGTCCACATCCACAACACGAACGATTGCCCGGAGCTCACATGTCACACCCTGGCTAGTTCATGCGTTAGAGTGCTTGCATCATGTTTATCTCTCATCAGAAACTTGAAATGGGGACTGAACCCCCAACTCCCCCTGAAACCAACTAGGGTTTACCAAAAATATTTTCAATGAACCTGAAATGCCCTTCTAAAATGTTCATCATCTCTGCCTTGGTCTTAAACCACTGCAAAAAATGGTGCACAAATTTCTAGGTCATCCTAAGGTCACTGGATTAAATCATTAGTTATTTGAATTTGGGCATTTAAATACTATAAAATATTTCAAATGCTCAAATAATCCCAAACTAAAATGTTCCATGTTGGATATATTCCAAACAGTGGCCATGTGCAGTTTGGTGATTTTTGAAGATGTCTAGGTATTTTTAGAAAAGCAACAAACTTGCAGAAATAAAACAAAACAGAAATAAATGGAAAAACCCACTTACCTGGTCGAACCCACCACCCAGCCCACCTGGCGGCCCAGCACTGTGCTGGCCCATGCCATCCAGCTGCTTCGTCCCTACCAGGCAGGCAGGGAGGTGATGCCGACGAGCGCGAGCTTGCCACGACGCCACCTACTTGCCGCTTCGCCCGTGGACGAGCTGGATGACCTCCACGTTGCCCCCTCGACCCCCTGGACACGTCCATTCGCCCCTGTCGCCTCTCCCTCGCTCCCCTCCGCCATGGCCGATGCAGCCGCAGCCACCTCGCCGTTGTAGACGTTGCCACAACCGTCTCTACGCCGCCTCACTGTGTCCAGCAGCTTCATCGTCGTCTTCTCCATCGAGCAGGCCAAGCCCCGAGCGCTTGCTTGCCCTGAAGCCACCGCATCAACCTCGCTTGACTCCACCATCGCCGGAGATCTCCTTCGCCGTCACTGCAGCTACAACTCCTCCCCGACCGCGCCGCCTAGCTCATCGTCTTCACCGTGAGCTTCTGCCCCTTCCCCTCCCTCTCATTCTCGCTGCCGTCCCCTGCTTTGACTGCAACGAGCAACCCCACACGCGCCACCGCCTGAGCTCGTCGCCGACGATGCTCCGGCCAACTAACAGCCACGCCACCATGTCCAACGAGTTCACCTCGTCACGTAGACCATGTAGGAGCTGGCCTTGAGCCTCCAAGAGCCCCACAACAACGAGTTTGACTTCACCCGAGCTCCGGCAGCCGCACATCTTGACGCTGGCGTCGTTTCTGGTGACCTGGAGCTCCACCACCACCACCACCACCACTCGACACGGTTCACTCCGAGCAACCCATAGATGGTCTCCGCCGTCCATTTGGTCGCTGGAGGGCAAATCCCGCAGCCTCCGCCATGTCTGGACATCGCCGGCGGCTAAACGCCGGCGAGTCAGCGTGGTTTGACCACGTGTTTGACTCCCCTGAGTCACTGACATGTGGGCCTTACCGTCTGGTCAAACTTGGATTAGTTTTAATCTAATCCTAATTAACCTAATTAACTAACAGAGACACTGACCAGTGGGTCCCACTGGTCAGGTTTGACCTGGGCGCCCCTGTTGACCTGCTGATGCAAGGCTGACGCAGTAACTCCTTTTTCTAGATTTATTCTTATTCAGGAAATTCCAGAAAATAGTGCAAACTTCAAAAATTCATAGAAATTAATCTGTAACTCCAAATGCAAAGTGTTATCTATGAAAAATGATCAAAAAATCCAATCTATCCATCTATAAGGGTTTCATGCATATTTAAACAAGTTAACTTGCTGTTTAGTGCAAAACATGATAAAGCACTATTTAAAATCATATATGGGTTTGGAATTTGAATCTTTGGTTCAAAATGGCTCAAACTCATATGGTCATAGTTGCACTAGCCCAATACACTCATTTTGCCATGTCTCATGCATGCATCATATTGTTGCACATTGTTTGGTGTTGATTGTATATTGGTGCTCTCTATGGTAGGTTCTGCCCCGGAAGAGTATCGCGAGTATCCAAACGAGGAGCAATACCAGTCTACGGACCCGCAAGGCAAGCAACCAACCATTTGATCATATTGATACAATCCCATGTTCTCGCTCCTGCTCTCTTTTACTGCATTTAAGACAACGCATTTCAAACTGCTGTGTGCTATGGTAGTTGAACCCATTTCCTCTGCATGACCTGTCATTGCCATAGTAACTAGATGAAACCCACTAGCATGTGTAGGAGTTGATTGAGCCATGTGTATGTGTTTCCTACCTTGCTATACTTAGAGTCGTGTCAGGTCTGATTCATCTGGGTGATGGGCTAGAGTGAAATGATCATGTCGGTAACGAGAGTGATGTGTTGAACACGATTTGGTAAAGATATCGATGAGAGGCCATGTAGGAGTACATGGTGGATTGTTTCATTGGAACCGTCCTTAAGCACTGAGATCTGTATGTGTGATTTAAGATTCATCTACTACCATGCATTGGGCCCTGAAATATGACCCCCCCTCGACTTCTTATTCTCTCTAGTCCTCTGTCCAGGAGTTGCAAGTAGTTTCTGGTGTTTTTAGCTTACTGGAGGCCGTGGGCAGCACTGACCATCGGGGTGGGCTGTGATGCAGTAGGTACGTGGCCGGGCATGCCGGGCACCCGTTAGGTTTCTCGGAACCCTGTACACATCATTCGGGGCCGTATGTGGAAACCTCAGCCGGACTCCCTACGGATGGAACCTGAATAGGTGATAAACCTGGACTAGAGACTTAGGTGTTTAGGTAGGTCGTGGTCTACACCCACGTCGGCTTTCGCTTAAAGTCTGCTGAGCACATGTCGGTTGCTGACGCTAGTGGTGGAAACATGTACGAAGAAGTACACCGCTGCAGGGTTAACATCATCTATTCGAATAGCCGCGTCCGCAGTAAAGGACTACTTGGTTGCCTATACAGTTCATAAACAAGAAAATGGATACTAATAAAAGCCTCAAGATAAGCGTGAGTGCCGAGGATGGCTCTTCCGTAGGATGACGGAGGTGGATCCTCGGTAGTGTATTGAAGTGGTCTGTAGTGGACTCGAGTGCGCAAAACAGTTACATGTTGGTGTCTCGTAAGATAGCTTAGCCAAGAGTCAAGCTGGCTTGCTGCACTAACCCCACCAACCCTTCTTGATAATGTGCATGTATGTGGGATCTGATGTAAGTCTTGATGAGTACCTTTGTACTCATGGTTGCTTAATTTATGTTTTACAAAAGATGCTACAACCCCTTCTGCTGGGTTCTTCATAGATGTTGATATCGACGAGTAGGCTGAAGCCCAGGTGGTGATCCTGAGCTCTTGATAGACCGTGTAGGATAGCCAGGCTTCTTCAAGCCTCTTTTATTTACTAGATGTCTGTACTCAGACATGTTAGTTCCGCTGTTGGCTTGTATGTTTGTATGACTTGAATGCTAGGTCATGTGACCCATACTTGTGTGTATGATATGTATGGCTCTCTGAGCCTCTAAATAAAGTACTTGAGTTGTAGAGTCATGTTGTGATGCCTTGTTGTATTTGCACATATCGAGCATATTGTGTGTATGATTGAAATGCTTGGTATGTGTGGGATCTGACTATCTAGTTGTTTATCCCTGGTAGCCTCTCTTACCGGGAAATGTCTCCTAGTGCTTCCACTGAGCCCTGGTAGCTTGCTACTGCTCCGGAGCACTTAGGCTAGCCGGCATGTGTCCTTGTTCGTTCTTGTGTCTGTCCCTACGGGGAAATGTCACACGATGACTACCGGAGTCCTGTTAGCCTTCTACAGCCCGGTTTACCGGAGTCCTGCTAGCCCAGTTGCTACAGCCCGGATTCACTCGCTGATGACTGACACGTTCATTGCTGGGTCACGTATGCCTATCCCTGTAAGTTAGTGCCACTTTGGGTTCACGACTAGCCATGTCAGCCCGAGCTCCTTGTCATATGGATGCTAGCGACACTATCATATACGTGTGCCAAAAGGCGCAAACGTTCCCGGGCAAGGTAAGGCGACACCTGCGGGAATACCGTGCGTGAGACCGCAAAGTGATATGAGGTGTTACATGCTAGATCGGTGTGGCAGTCGGGGTCCTGACATCATTGGCATCAGAGTCGGACTGCCTGTAGGTTCTTCAAGCCAAACTGGTCGATGTTGAGTCTAGAAATGCTTTAGTTATATGTAGGGGAATTGATTGTGGGATGGAACGTAAGGCTCTTTTTACTCCCTTACCTCATGGCATTCTAATCTGAGTCAATCCATTCTTTCCGTCAGGGGTTAAGGACTAGGATCTCTTCTCTCTATCAGGTTCACGTGTTACTAATCCGTAGTACCTTATAGGATTGACGGATACAAGCCTAGTTCAGTTCTACATCTCCATTATTATGATAAGTTGGACCCAGAACCTTGATATGATGTTGTTGAGTGTCTATGCACTCTTTTGCAAAGTGTCTCAAAATCCTTTTTGAGCATTTACAGTCGTTATGCTGTCCAATTTCTGCTAGAAATTCTAATGTCTTTGAATTATTGGTGTTCCAGATGTCGACTCGCACTGTTCACCAGGTGGTTCGACTGACCCGTGGCATTGACGTGCCCAGGCATACAACCATGTTAGTACAGGTGATGACTGAGGTCGGTTACCGATGGTATCCTGAATATACCGTCGAGGAGCAGTTCTCTGACTTCAACCAGAGTTAGTTCATCTGTACTGTGAGGATTTTCCCATCCTATCTCGGTTCCACTGAGCCTCTGCACTGGTCCTATGGACTCGGTATCACCATAGAGATGTCCGTGCAGGACGCTGCCTACTCGATGATTTCTATCATCTGAGCTGGGTATGCTTCACTGAATGACACTGAGTTCCGCTATCTGCCGACGGCACACACTGGTTCAGAGGGCTATTACACCGGGTTCTATGCCGATGCTGCTCACGAGGAGCCACTTCTATGCACTACTACCGAGATGCTAGAGGAGAGAGATCGAGAGAACCGTGCATGGAGTTGTACAACACCCGCCAGGACCACTGGGCTACACTGACGCGGCTTGCACCAGCCGTTCAGACAGGCTACCTGGATATGTGTGACTTGTACCCTGTCCGCACACGTCTTCCGGATCGCATGGATTATGCAGATGTTGGAGGTATCATGCCTCCGCGCGGGTGCCGTCTTCCACCCTTCGTGGGGCCGAGGCCTCATCCGAGCCCGTACGGTCCACAGTCTCGACATGATCATGAGTTCCCGGATCCACACGTCCCGCTTCCAGGCTATGCGGAGGATCTCTATGAGGACTACTACGGAGCTGGAGATGACTGAGCCGGATCGCGACACTAGTAGTTTGTAGTAGTCGTATTTCCACATTCCTACGTGTCTTGTGGAATATGATGTAGTTTGTACTTGGTTCCGGAGGTGTAGAAAAATAATGTATAGGAGCTTGGGATGCCTCCAATGAGATGTAATCTTGCTTTCACCGTAGTTGTACTCAGTTGGTCTTGTACTAAAGCATGTGTGGTGTGTATGATGATGGAATAAATGTAGCAGTTTCTGTAACTACCATGTCATACGGATGATCATCTAGCATTCCGAGTTATCCATTACTTTCTGCACTTCTATGTCAGAATTTTATCATTCTGGTCTAAACCATTGTCTTGTTTTCCTAGGATGGTCAACACCCGCAACAACCCTGCTGCCCCGGAGCAGGCTGAAGGCAGTGGGGATAGAGATGCAAATCTGCCTTATCCTCCTTCCTCGGCTGAGGTGATGCTGGAGGCCGAGAGGAACAAACAGGAGACCAACCGTTTGCTGGAACGCATCGAACAGAACACAACACCGCGCCAGAGGAACGACTTGGTGTCTCTCAGTGACTTCATCAAGTTACACCCACCCACCTTCCATCACTCCGTCGAGCCCCTCGACGCCGATGATTGGCTTTGCAGCATCACCCACAAGCTATGTTCTGCACACGTAGGTGAAGCTGACAAGGTCACTTATGCTACCTATCATCTTGAAGGCCCCGCCAATCTCTGGTGGGAGAACTATGAGGCCATGCGTCCAACTGGCCAGGTCACTACTTGGGTAGAGTTTAGTGAGGCTTTCTGTGAACATCACATTCCGGAAGGTCTTATGGATCGCAAGCGTGAGGAGTTCTGCAGTTTCACCCAAGGTAGACTCACTGTGGATGCATACAGCAGGGAGTTCGGAAACCTAGCACGTTATGCAACTGAGGAAGTTTCCACCGACGCCAAGAAGCAGGCAAGGTTCCACAAGGGACTTAGCCCGAGCTTCGCCGTGATCTCCGTCTGCACGAGTGCACTTCCTTCCAGAAGCTTGTGAATAAGGCTATCAGTGCTGAGACAGGTCAAACTGATTTCGATGCTTCACGCAAGCACGGGCGTGACACTGGTTCCTCATCTGGTTCTGGATCCCAGAAGCGACGGGTGTGGGTGCCTAACACCGCCCTGCCACCCAGGTTCACACCGAGGCCATCCTATCACGCGCCTCGCCCAACCCAGCAGTACGCATCAGCCAAGTCCTATGGTGGATCAACCAACAATGCTCCCCCACACACCAACATCATGACATGTTTCAAGTGTGGAGAACCGAGCCACTACATGCGAGAGTGTCCCCAGACCAACCCCAACCCCAACCAGTCTAGAAAGGATGTTGGCCGTGGCAAGCCAATAGGGAAGGTGTACTACGCCAAGCCGGCCACCGCTACATGTGGCCATGTGAACTGTGTCTCAGCCGAAGAGGCTCAGGAGGATCCTAACGTCGTTCTCGGTACGCTCCTTGTTAATTGCCATCCGACATCTATTCTTTTCGATACTGGAGCATCTCATTCATTCATATCCGAAAGCTATGCTCTTTTGCATAACACCGCATTTTGTGACATGCCCTCTACCATGGAAATTTCTACTCCTGGTTCTAGATGGCAAACTTCTAAAGTAAGCCATGGGAATGAAATTCAGGTCGATAGACTTGTTTTTCTTGCGTCTTTGATAGCTCTCAAATCTTTGGAAATTAATATCATCTTGGGTATGGACTGGATGTCAGCCCATCATGCCAAGATTGATTGTTTCTCTAGGACTGTTCAACTTACCCATCCATCGGGCAAGGTAGTCAATGTCTTGACCCAAGTAGCGAAGCGACAACTATATTCTCTTAATGCCAGTCCTTTGCCAGACCTCGAGGACGTTCCGGTAGTCCGTGATTTTCCGGATGTCTTTCCAGAAGAACTGCCAGGTGTTCCACCTGACAGAGATGTTGAGTTCGTGATAGATCTTATCCTAGGAACTGTTCCGATCTCTAGAAGACCCTATAAGATGGCACCAGTAGAACTAGCCGAGCTTAAGAGACAACTCGATGAGTCCTTGAAAAAGGTTTTCATCCGTCCTAGTTCATCTCCATGGGCTTGTCCCGTCCTATTCGTCAAGAAGAAGGATGGTACAGATCGGATGATTGTAGAGTATCGTCCCGTTAACTTGGTCACAATAAAGAACAAGTATCCGCTCCCCAAGATCAATGATCTGTATGATCAGCTCGCTGGATCCTCAGTCTTTTCTAAGATGGATTTGAGGTTGGGCTACCATCAAATCAAAATCAAGAACATGGACCTTCCCAAAACGGCCTTCGTTACTCGTTATGGCCAATACGAGTACACCGTCATGTCCTTCGGTTTAACCAACGCCCCAGCCACTTTCTCTCGGTTAATGAACTCGATCTTCATGGAGTATTTGGATAAATTCGTCGTGGTTTACCTTGATGATATACTCATATACTCCAAGAATGAGGAAGAACATGCCAAATATCTAAGACTAGTGTTGATGAAACTTCGAGAGCATCGCCTTTATGCTAAATTCTCTAAATGTGAATTTTGGTTACCAGAAGTGACCTATCTAGGCCATCTAATCTCTGGTAAGGGTATTGCTGTCAATCCCGAGCGAGTTCAAGCCGTTCTTAATTGGACTCCACCTGAATCAGTCAAGCAAGTTTGGAGTTTCCTTGGCTTAGCGAGCTATTGTCGCCGCTTTGTTGAGAACTTCTCCAAAGTTGCTAAACCTTTGACTGAACTCCTCAAGAAAGTAAGAAGTTCGAGTGGACCCCACAATGTGAGCACAGTTTCCAGGAACTGAAAAGATGCCTGACGTCTGCTCCTGTACTGGTACCACCAGATTTCTGCAAGGACTTTGTTATCTATTGCGACGCCTAGCGACAAGGACTAGGTTGCATTCTCATGCAAGATCATCACGTAATTTCTTATGCTTCATGGCAATTGCACCCACATGAGGAAAATTATCCTACTCATGATCTAGAGCTTGCAGCTGTAGTCATGCACTCAAAACCTGGCGACATTACCTTCTCGGTAATCGTTGCGAAATCTTCACCGATCACCAAAGTCTGAAGTATATATTCGCCCAACCGGATTTGAATCTCAGGCAAAGACATTGGGTTGAGTTTATCATAGATTTTGACTTGGGAATAACTTACACCCCGGGTAAAGCCAACGTCATGGCTGATGCACTAAGTCATAAATCCTATTGTAACAATCTGATGTTACAACAAAGTCAACCGCTTCTCCATGAGAAATTCCGAAAGCTTAATCATTGTTCCTCAAGGATTCCTTTCCACCTTTGTGGCGAAACCTACTCTTACGGATCAAATCATCGCTGCCCAAAAGCGAGATAAAGGGATATCTCGGATCAAGGAAAACATTGCTAGCGGAGATGCTAAGTGTTTCTCTGCAAATGATCATGGTGTTGTGTACTTTGAGAACCGTCTAGTGGTTCCTAAGAACCAGCATCTTCGGCAGTTGGTCCTTAAGGAGGCTCATGAATCTCCTCTCACCATTCATCCCGGTAGTACTAACATGTATCAGGACCTACGCCAGAGGTTCTGGTGGACTAGGATGAAAAGATACATAGCTCAGTTTGTTGCTAACTGCAGCGTCTGTCGTCGTGTAAAGGCAGAGCATCAACGGCCTACTGGCACCCTTCAACCTTTAGCTATTCCTGAATGGAAATGGGATAAAATTGGTATGGATTTCATCACCGGTTTTCCCAGGACCAAGAGAGGGAATAATGCTATCTTCGTCGTTATCGATCGTCTTTCCAAAGTGGCCCATTTCTTGCCTGTTCGCGAGAGTATAACCGCTAGTCAACTAGCAGACTTATATATCTCCTGAATAGTGTCTCTCCATGGTGTTCCATTGGAAATTAACTTGGATCGAGGAAGTCTCTTCACCTCTCGATTTTGGGAAAGTTTCCAAAATGCTATGGGAACCCGCCTTTCCTTTAGCACCGCCTTTCACCCTCAATCAAAGTGGTTAAGTAGAACGCGTCAACCAGATTCTAGAAGACATGCCGAGCTTATGTTATCTCATTCGGAATGGATTGGGAGAAATGCCTTCCATTTGCCGAATTTGCTTATAACAACATCTATCAATCTAGCTTGAGTAAAGCCCCTTTTGAAGTTCTTAATGGACGAAGGTGTCGAATGCCTCTTAAGCCGCTTGTCACACCCTGGCTAGTTCATGCATTAGAGTGCTTGCATCATGTTTATCTCTCATCGAAAACTTGAAATGGGGATGACTGAACCCCCAGCACCCCCTGAAACCAACTAAGGTTTAATAAAAATATTTTCAATGAACCTGAATTGCCATTCTAAAATGTTCATCATCTCTGCCTTGGTCTTAAACCACTGCCAAAAATGGTGCACAAATTTCTAGGTCATCCCAAGGTCACTGGATTAAATCCTTAGTTATTTGAATTTGGGAATTTAAATACTATAAAATATTTCAAATGCTCAAATAATCCCAAACTAAAATGTTCCATCTTGGATATATTCCAAACAGTGGCCATGTGCAGTTTGGTGATTTTTTAAGATGTCTAGGTATTTTTAGAAAAGCAACAAACTTGCAGAAATAAAACAAAACAAAAATAAATGGAAAAACCCACTTACCTGGCCGAACCCACCACCCAGCCCACCTGGCGGCCCAGCACTGTACTGGCCCATGCCAGCCAACTACTTCGTCCCCGCCAGGCAGGCAGGGAGGTGATGCCGATGAGCGCGAGCTCACCACGGTGCCACCTACTTGCCGCTTCGCCGTGGACGAGCTGTACGACCTCCACGTTGCTCCCTCGACCCCCTGGACACATCCATTCGCCCCCGTCGCCTCTCCCTCGCTCCCCTCCGCCATGGCCGACGCAGCCGTTGCCACCTCGCTGTCGTAGACGTAGCCACCGCTGTCTCTGCGCCGCCTCACCGTGTCCAGCAGCTTCGCCGTTGTCTTCTCCATCGAGCAGGCCAAGGCCCGAGCGCTCGCTTGCCCTGAAGCCACTGCATCAACCTCTCCCGACTCCGCCACCGCTGGAGATCCCCTTCGCCGTCACCGCAGCTACAACTCGTCCCCGATCGCGCCGCCTAGCTCATCATCTTCGCCATGAGCTTCTGCCCCTTCTCCTCCCTCTCGTTCTCGCTGCCGTACCCTGCTTCGACTGCAACAAGCAGCACCGCATGCGCCGCCACCTGAGCTCATTGCCGACGATGCTCCGACCAACTAACAACCACGCCACCATGTCCAACGAGTTCACCTTGTCACATAGACCACGTAGGAGCTGGCCTTCAGCCTCCAAGAGCCCCACAACAACGAGTTTGACTTCACCCGAGCTCCGGCAGCCACACATCTCATCGCCGGCGTCGTTTCCGGTGACCTGGAGCTCCACCACCACCACCACCACCACTCGACGCGGTTCACTCCCAGCTACTCGTAGATGGTCTCCGCCGTCCATTTTGTCGCCGGAGGGCAAATCCCGCAGCCTCCGCCGTGTCTGGACGTCGCCGGCGTCTAAACGCCGACGAGTCAGCATGGTTTGACCACGTGTTTGACTCCCTTGAGTCACTGACATGTGGGCCTCACCGTCTGGTCAAACTTGGATTAGTTTTAATCTAATCCTAATTAACCTAATTAACAAACAGATACACTGACCAGTGGGTCCCACTGGTCAGGTTTGACCTGGGCGCCCCTGTTGACCTGCTGATGCAATGCTGATGCAGTAACTCCTTTTTCTGGATTTATTCTTATTCAGGAAATTCCAGAAAATAGTGCAAACTTCAAAAATTCATAGAAATTAATCTGTAACTCCAAATGCAAAGTGTTATATATAAAAAATGATCAGAAAAATCCAATCTATCCATCTGTAGTGGTTTCATGCATGTTTAGACAAGTTAACTTGCTGTTTAGTGCAAAACATGATAAAGCACTATTTAAGATCATATATGGGTCTGGAATTTGAATCTTTGGATCGAAATGGCTCAAACTCATGTGGTCATAGTTGCACTAGCCCAATACACTCATTTTCCATGTCTCATGCATGCATCATATTGTTGCACATTGTTTGGTGTTGATTGTATATCGGTGCTCTCTGTGGCAGGTTCAGCTCCGGAAGAGTATCGCGAGTATCAAAACGAGGAGCAATACCAGTCTACGGACCCGCAAGGCAAGCAACCAACCATTTGATCATATCGATACAATCCCATGTTCTCGCTCCTGCTCTCTTTTACTGCATTTAAGACAACGCGTTTCAAACTGCTGTGTGCTATGGTAGTTGAACCCATGGCCTCTGCATGACCTGTCATTGCCACAGTAACTAGATGAAACCCACTAGCATGTGTAGGAGTTGATTGAGCCATGTGTATGTGTTTCCTACCTTGCTATGCTTAGAGTCGCGTCAGGTCTGGTTCATCTGGGTGATGGGCTAGAGTGAAATGATCATGTCGATAACGAGATTGATGTGTTGAACATGATTTGGTAAAGATATCGATGAGAGGCCATGTAGGAGTACATGGTGGGTTGTTTCATTGGAACCATCCTTAAGCACTCAGATCTGTATGTGTGATTTAACATTCAGCTACTACCATGCATTGGGCCGTGAAATATGACCCCCCCTCGACTTCTTATTCACTCTAGTCCTCTGTCCATGAGTTGCTAGTAGTTTCTGGTATTTATAGCTTACTAGAGGCCATGGGCAGCGTTGACCCTCGGGGTGGGCTATGATGCGGTAGGTACGTGGCCGGGCATGCCGGGCACCCATTAGGTGTCTCGGAACCCTGTACACATCGTTTGGGGCCGTATGTGGAAACCTCGGTCGGACTCCCTGCGGATGGAACCTGAATAGGCAATAAACTTGGACTAGATACTTAGGTGTTTAGGTAGGTCGTGGTCTACACCCACGTCGGCTTTCGCTTGAAATCTGCCGAGCACATGTCGTGCGGAGACGCTAAGTGGTGGAAACATGTATGAATAAGTACACCCCTGCAGGGTTAACATCATCTATTCGAATAGCCGCATCCGCAATAAAGAACTACTTGGTTGACTATACAGTTCATAGACAAGTTAATGGATACTACTAAAAGCCTCAAGATAAGCGTTAGTGATGAGGATGGCTCTTCCGTAGGATGACAGAGGTGGATCCTCGGTAGTGTATTGAAGTGGTGTGTAGTGGACTCGAGTGTGCAAAACAGTTACAAGTTGGTGTCTCATAAGATATCTTAGCCAAGAGTCAAGCTGGCTTGCTGCAATAACCCCACCAACCCTTCTTGATAATGTGCATGTATGTAGGATCTGATGTAAGTCTTGCTGAGTACCTTTGTACTCATGTTTGCTTAATTTACGTTTTACAGAAGATGCTGCAACCCCTTCTGATGGGTTCTTCATAGACGTTGATCTCGACGAGTAGGCTAAAGCCCAGGTGGTGATCCCGAGCTCTCGATGAACCATGTAGGATAGCAAGGCTTCTTCAAGCCTCTTTTATTTACTAGATGTCTATACTCAGACATGTTACTTCCGCTGTTGGCTTGTATGTTTGTATGACTTGAACGCTGGGTCGTGTGACCCGTACTTGTGTGGATGATATGTATGGCTCTCTGAGCCTTTAAATAAAGTACTTGAGTTGTAGAGTCATGTTGTAATGCCTTGTTGTATTTGGACATATCGAGCATATTGTGTGTATGATTGAAATGCTTGGTATGTGTGGGATCTGACTATCTAGTTGTTTATCCTTGGTAGCCTCTCTTACCAGGAAATATCTCCTAGTGCTTCCACTGAGCCCTGGTAGCTTTCTACTGCTCCGGAACACTTAGGCTGGCCGACTTGTGTCCTTCCTTGTTCTTGTGTTTGTCCCTACGAGGAAATGTCACGCGATGACTACCGGGGTCCTATTAGCCTGCTACAGCCCGGTTTACCAGAGTCCTGCTAGCCCAGTTGCTACAGCCCGAATTCACTCGCTGATGACCGACACATTCATTGCTGGGTCACGTATGCCTGTCCTTGTAAGTTAGTGCCACTTTGGGTTCACGACTAGCCATGTCAGCCCGGGCTCCTTGTCATATGGATGCTAGCGACACTATCATATATAGGTGCCAAAAGGAGCAAACGGTCCCGGGCAAGGTAAGGCGACACCCGTGGGAATACCGTGCATGAGGCCGCTGAAAGTGCAACTATCCCTAGGTGGTTTTGGTAATTCCTAACAACATATAGCTCAAGATAAATATTTCAGGAAAGCTCAATGATTGGCATGGCATGGATGAGAAAAGTGGACCCCTCAAAATGCTAAGGACAAAAGGATTGGCTCAAGCTCAAAGCTCAAGACTCTACATTTTCTATTTTAGTGATCCAAGATCACATTGAGTCTATAGGAAAAGCCAATACTATCAAGGAGGGATGAGGTGTTGCTTAATGAGGTTCTTACTCAAAATGCTTAGTGATATGCTCGAAAGCCCTCAACTACTTTCTCACATCCACATATGACCTAAACCAAAAGTCAAACTCGGCCCTACCGATTCTTCCTATTCGACGCCACCGAGTTCAGATGTCATAGCCACTGCCGCAAACCCTAGGCAAATCGGTCTCACCGATAGGGATCTCGGTCTCACCGAGATGGGATTGTAATCTCTCTGTTTCCCTTCGTAACATTTTGGTCCCACCGAGATGAGCGATCGGTCCCACCGAGATTGCAATGTAAACTCTCTGTTTCCCTTTCGTAACATTTCGGTCTCACCGAAATGAGCGAATCGATCCCACCGAGTTTACCTGACCAACTCTCTGGTTAGCTTATTACCAAAATCGGTCTCACCGAGTTTGTGTAATCGGTCTCACCGAGATTACATTATGCCCTAACCCTAATCATATAGGTCCTACCGAGTTGCATGTTGGTCCCACCGAAAATCCTAACGGTCACTAGATTTGCTGAATCGATCCGACCGAGTTTCTCAATTCGGTCCCACCAAGATTGGCAAGTTGTGTGTAATGGTTAGATTTTGTGTGGAGGCTATATATACCCCTCCACCTCCTCTTCATTCATGGAGAGAGCCATCAGAATGAACCTACACTTCCAACTTACATTTTCTGAGAGAGAACCACCTACACTTGTGTAGAGGCCAAGATATTCCATTCCTACCATATGAATCTTGATCTCTAGCCTTCCCCAAGTTGCTTTCCACTCAAATCTTCTTTCCACCAAATCCAAATCCTGTGAGAGAGAGTTGAGTGTTGGGGAGACTATCATTTGAAGCACAAGAGCAAGGAGTTCATCATCAACACACCATTTGTTACTTCTTGGAGAGTGGTGTCTCCTAGATTGGCTAGGTGTCACTTGGGAGCCTCCGACAAAATTGTGGAGTTGAACCAAGGAGTTTGTACGGGCAAGGAGATCGCCTACTTTGTGAAGATCTACTGCTAGTGAGGCAAGTCCTTCGTGGGCGATGACCATGGTGGGATAGACAAGGTTGCTTCTTCGTGGAACCTTCATGGGTGGAGCCCTCCGTGGACTCGCGCAGCCGTTACCCTTCGTGGGTTGAAGTCTCCATCAATGTGGATGTACGGTAGCACAACCTAGCGGAACCACGATAAAGACATCCGTATCTCCTATTGCGTTTGCACTTTCCAAACCCTTCCCTTTACATTCTTGCAAGTTGCATGCTTTACTTTCCGCTGCTCATATACTCTTTGCATGCTTGCTTGAATTGTGTTAAGATTGCTTGACTTGTCCAAAGTTGCTAAAATCTGCCAAGAACTAAAATTGGGAAAAGGATAAGTTTTTATTTGGTCAAGTAGTCTAATCACCCCCCGTCTAGACATACTTTCGATCCTACAAGTGGTATCAGAGCTTTGGTCTCCATTTGCTTTGATTTCCATAGCTTTTGGTAGTCATAGCCTTGGTTTCACAACCTAGGAGAGTATGGCGTCTAGCAAGGGAGACTATCACCATAGAGGTCCTTACTTTGATGGTACTAATTTTGCTAGTTGGAAGCATAAGATGAAAATGCATATTCTTGGACATAACCCCGCCGTTTGGGCTATTGTGTGTATTGGCTTGCAAGGTGAATTCTTTGATGGGAAAGAACCGAACCGTGAAGCTACCGCGGAAGAGTTGAAGATGCTGGAATACAACGCTCAAGCTTGTGATATCCTCTTCAACGGATTATGCCCCGAAGAATTCAACAAAATAAGCCGTCTTGAGAATGCAAAGGAAATTTGGGATACTTTGATTGATATGCATGAAGGTACCGACTCCGTCAAGGAATCCATGTTGGATGTGCTTCAAAGTCAGCTTGACAAATTCAAAATGTAGGATGGTGAAGGTATCGCTAAAATGTAATCTAGGCTTGCTCTTATCACAAATGAGATTGCCAGCTTAGGAAGTGAAGAGATGACCGATAAATTCATCATCAAGAAGATCCTACGAGCTTTGGACGGAAAATATGATACCGTGTGCACATTGATCCAAATGATGCCCAATTACAAAGATCTCAAGCCAACGGAAGTCATTGGAAGAATTGTTGCTCATGAGATGTCACTCAAGGATAAGGAGGAGCTCCACAACAAGTCAAGTGGTGCTTACAAAGCCTCATGTGAAGCTCCCACATCATCAAGTGAGAAACAAACCTTCAATGAAGAATTGAGCCTAATGGTGAAGAACTTCAACAAGTTCTACAAGAGTAGAAGCAAGGAAAGAAGTTCCAAGTCAAGGTCCTACAATAAAAAAAGATCTTCTAGTCGAGAGTGTAATTGCTACAATTGTGGAAGACCCGGACACTATTCCAATGAGTGTACGGCTCCCTACAAGAGAAGAGAAGAATCACCTAAAAGGAGAAGTAGAAGTGAAGAATCACCACCAAGAGAGAGAAAGAGTAGAGATGATCGTTATGAACGAAGAACATCCCGGAGAAGCAAGGATTCAGAAAGGAAGGACAAGTCATCAAGGAGCAACACAAAACGAAGACATCAAGCTCATGTTGGTGAATGGGTATCCGGCTCTGACTCCGACAATCACTCCGAGAGAAGCTATCACTCCGACTCCGAATATACTCAAGATGAAGGTGTTGCCGGTCTAGCACTTATGTCAACCAACTCCTACGACATATTTGATTCACCAAATGAAGGACTTGGAAGATGCTTCATGGCTAAAGGCCTAAAGGTATCACACCCTGAGTATGTTGATTTCAATAGTGATGAAGATGACTTGTTAGGTGATGATGATTTACTTGTTGACAACTCTAGTGATGAATACTATGATGAAACATCAATTAATCATGCTAACCAAGATAAAATGAATGACAATGATAAGGAGAAAATTGAGCACCTAACTAAAGAACTAAACACTCTTAAGTTAGCTCATGAAACTATCTTAGGGGATCATCGAGAACTTTTAAGGATTCATGAGAAGTAACGCTTTGAAAAGCTCAACCTTGAGCAAGAGCATGAGTTCTTAAAGGCAATCAATGATGATCTTCGCAAGAAAAGTTCTTCTTACATTACCAAGCGTTTACTCTTATCTACTTACATGCCTCAAGTCAAGTCTAGTAATAAGAACAAGAAAGATTCTTCCTCTAGTATTAACAATAATCATGCTAAATCCAATGTTGTTGCTTCTAGTAGTTCTCTTGATTCCACTAATGATTCTCTTAGCCAAGTTACACTTGAGCAAGAAAATAGCTTATTGAAGGGAATTATAGACAAAGGTGTTTACAAGAGCCTTGCCGGGAGTAAGCAATTCGAGGAAATTGTACGCAAGCAAGGAAGGCACTGGAAGAACCAAGGTGTTGGTTTTGAATGATAGTTCAATGCCAATGGAGTTGAGTGGTGAAAGATCATGGATGTCGCCTAGAGGGGGGGTGAATAGGCGTTTTAAAATAATTACGGTTTAGGCTTGAAGAAATGCGGAATAAACCTAGCGGTTAATTTGTCAAGCACAAAACCTAAAATAACTAGGCTCACCTATGTGCACCAACAACTTATGCTAAGCAATATAAGCAACTATGTGATAGCAAGATATATGACAAAGAACAATATGGCTATCACAAAGTAAAGTGCATAAGTAAAGGGCTCGGGTAAGAGATAACCGAGGCACGCGGAGACGACGATGTATCCCGAAGTTCACACTCTTGCGGATGCTAATCTCCGTTTGGAGCGGTGTGGAGGCACAATGCTCCCCAAGAAGCCACTAGGGCCACCGTAATCTCCTCACGCCCTCGCACAATGCAAGATGCCGTGATTCCACTAAGGGACCCTTGAGGGCGGTCACCGAACCCGTACAAATGGCAACCCTTGGGGGCGGTCACCGAACCCGTACACTTTGGCAACCCTTGGGGGCGGTCACCGGTACCCGTCAAATTGCTCGGGGCGATCTCCACAACCTAATTGGAGACCCCGACGCTTGCCCGGAGCTTTACACCACAATGATTGAGCTCCGAACACCACCAACCGTCTAGGGCGCCCAAGCACCCAAGATGAACAAGCTCAAGGGCACCAAGCACCCAAGAGTAATAAGCTTCTCAACTTGTAACTTCCACGTATCATGTGGAGAACTCAAACCGATGCACCAAATGCAATGGCAAGGGCACACGGAGTGCCCAAGTCCTTCTCTCCCAAATCCCACCAAAGCAACTAATGCTAGGGAGGAAAATGAGAGGAAGAACAAGAAGGAGAACACCAAGAACTCCAAGAACTAGATCCAAGGGGTTCCCCTCACATAGAGGAGAAAGTGATTGGTGGAAATGTGGATCTAGATCTCCTCTCTCTTTTCCCTCAAAAACTAGCAAGAATCCATGGAGGGATTGAGAGTTAGCAAGCTCAAAGAAGGTCAACAATGGGGGCAAAAACGAGCTCAAGAGATAGGGAACCATTGGGGAAGAAGACCCCCTTAAATAGGTCCCCACGAATCTGCCCATTATGTGCAGAAACCTGTAGGACCGGTACAACCGGTTCACGAACCGGTACAACCGGCCAAAGCAGAGGAAAAACCAACCTGGGAAAAGCTCTAAGCGGTACAACAGCCTGGGGAGCCGGTAGTACCGGTTAAACCGGTTAAACCGGTCAACAACCGCCCAAGAACCGCTCCAAAACAGAAACTAGTCCGGTGGTAGAGCGGTACATGGCCGGTACAACCTCCGGACCAATTCTGGAGCGGTACAACCGCTCCAAACACCGGTTGTACTGGTCAACCGGTACAACCTCTCTACGGGGCGGTACAACCTCTCTATGTAAAACAGGCAATATCAAAACAGCCACAACTTTCGCATACGAGCTCCGAATTCGATGAAACCAAGTTTGTTGGAAAGCTAGCAACAAGAGCTAACACAATCTTGATAGAAATATCAATAAGAAGCAAATGAGAAAAGGCCCATAAGAAAATGGTGAGAACCCTTCCTTGGATAAGACCGGTAAAACCTCCAACACCGAAAACATCATAGAAGACGCATGCGAACTCCGTTTTCGATGAACTCAAGCTTGTCATCAAGATGACCATAAGCTCTAAGACTCACAAAGAGAACCAAACAAGAACAAAGAAACATGATGCAAGGATGCAATGGTTTGAGCTCTCTACTAACGATACGATCAAGCTACCAACTTGAGAGCCCCCCTTGATAGTACGGCAAACGATCCTATAACCCGGTCTCCCAACTACCACCACGAGACTGGTAAAATAGAAAACCTATCAAGGGCAAACCTTTGCCTTGCACATGGTCCACTTGAGCTAGATGAAGACGATCTTGACTCCCTCAAGTTGGACCACCTTTCTTGATTGCGTTGGCTCGATGAAGACTAGATGATTGCTCCCCCATAGTCCACTATGGGTGAGCGACTCTTCGGCACATCTTCACAAGTCCATTGACACCACAATGGATGGCAAGATTCAAACTTGATTGCTCCCCCATACTCCATTATGGGTGAGCCACTCTTCGTGTTGCTCCACTTGAACTTGCACACAGCAAACTTGATGACGATCACCACTTGATGTCATCCTCCATGGGTTGTATGGGATCTTCATCTTGACGCAAGACCATGGAAACATACCTAACCCCACAAAGAACTCTCACGTAGACCATGGGTTAGTACACAAAGCGTAATGAGCAATGCTTACCATACCATGGGAACACTTGGTCCCTCTCGGTATAACTTGTGCGCTTTGCGTGTTGATCAACTTGAATCACTCTCTGTACTTAGGCTAGATCAACCTTGAATCTTTCCAACTCTCTTCATTTGGATGATGTCTTGAAGGTAAACATGAATGATCACATAATCTTCTTCTTCAAGACATACTTGCAATAAGCTCAACACTCACATGACCAATCTTTGGATAATTCCATAATAGCACCTTGGTCAACTCATAAACTCCTTGAAACCAACACATGGACTTCAAGAAAAGCCTATGGACAAAACCTTAAAATATAACTCAAGGCAACCATTAGTCCATAGAGATTGTCATCAATTACCAAACCAAACATGGGGGCATCGCATGTTCTTTCAATCTCCCATATTTTGGTAATTGATGACAATCACTTTCAAGAGAGTTTATATAAGGAATTATGCATCACCATGCAATACAACAACCAATAGTGCATGCAAATGAGATGCAAATGCTAATGCAAATGCTAAGGAACAAAACCAAAGCAAGAGGAGACAACTCTCTAAACTTCTCCACACAACTCTCTGAAACTTCTCCCCCATTGGCATCGATTGCCAAAATGGGCTAAAAGCTTAGAAGGCCAATATAAAATGTGTTCCTCCATAAATTCTGTATTTATAAACAAGAGAGTGGAATGTAATACACATATCCAACGGTAAATACTTGGAGGAAGACAAACTATATTGAGGCCCAAAGATTGCAAAAGGAAGATATGCCACAAAGACATAATCAAAGAGAGAAACACGCAATCAAGCAATCAAAAGATACCAATTGAAGCAAGCTATCAAAAGATACCAATTGAACCAACTAGGCCAATGATCCTACGAGCCACATGAATAAAGGATATTATGATAAGAGCAGAGCAGTGTTCCAAAGAAACTAGAGAAGCTCCCCATGATTTGTGCACATCAAGAATTTTTGTATTTGGATACAAAGTGCACAAAATAGGATCATAGCTCCCCCAAAATCAATAGAAACTTACAACAAGTGCAAAGAGAGCATATAGGAAACTAAGCCTAGTACTTGCAACAAACACATGGTTGAGCAACATGTAAGAGAGGCAACTTAAGAATAGGCTCAACCAAAATGATGTGTGTGAGTCATGGCGAAGCACTTGAGAAGACTAAAATTAGGATGAGCATTAAGCATCAACATAGTCTTGAAAGAATGAGGCACACGGTGCAATGCCTATCATTCCCACACACAACTGGCAAATGGGTTCACAAGCTTACTACTCCATAAGCAAAAGAGAAGCTATGCTTGTGACAACCCGTGGTGAAGATAGACGAGGGGAGGCTCATCAAGACGAGGGATACCAATTAAGATGGCAAAAACCTCGTAAAGGTAAGCAAGAGGAAAATAATCTTCACCACACAAGAGTGCAACAAGATGCAACGATAGAGGACACACACTCAAGGCAAAAGCTTTCACGGAGCCACCAAAGAAATAACATAAGAAAGACAAGGTGGACGTGAAAGAAAAGATATCAACTAGAGATGTAATTTCTCTCAAGTGTATAAGGTTCTATGTAGACGAAATCATGATGATATATATATCTACAAAGAAGAATGTACACCCGAAATAGTTACAACACGAAGGAACAAGATCTCCACAAGGAAGTCATAAATATACCAATAAGATATTTGCTTGAAAGCATAGCACTTGGCTAGATATGGTATTATTGTATATAAATGAAGTCCAAACACACATCCAACAAGGGCATCACAACTAGCAACAAGAGATCATCATTGGGATGCTTTGAGAAAGGAAACAAGTATCACAAGAAAGAATGAATACATGCCATGATACAACCTACACAAGGTTGATGCAAGAAATGTGTGCATGAAGTAGATGATGATACTTGTTACCGAGATACCATTGGAAGGATGTAGTAGATACCAATTGAAGGTAGATGGTAGTTCATTGATCATCCTAGCTTGACTCCAATAAGCACATGGTGGAAGCACCTTCCTTGTGAATGAGCCGAGCATCCAATGCATCTCCAAATGTTCCTAGAAGAACAACACAAACTAAACGGTACCCAAACTCATCGGGACAAAATAGTTAGAAACACCAATACATAGGACAAACTCCACATAAATATGTGCATATGAATTTCATCCACATCTCATCCAAATTGAGACTAGGTGGAGTTCCCCTTATATATTGAGGTACAGAAAGAAAGCATGCCAAAAGAAATACATGAAGTAAACATGCATGCTCAAGACTTTCAAAATCCGAAACCTAAAGAGAAAGAAATGCCAAGTGAAAAGGATACCAAATGGAGAAATCATCACTTGGAAGATATCATTAAAGATACATCAGGGAATGAGATATCCATTGATACACACTAAACTAAAGATGTCAAACTCCCAAAGAGAGGATGGTTCCAAACAAACCAAGCTCTCAACACAGTTTCATGATGGCACAAAGTACCAAAAAGAAATGGCTTGCCTTCCACCAAAACACACTTGATAAGGATCACAAGAAGAGCATTTTAGAGAAAATAGAATAGCTCCCCCACAAGTTGTGCATTACATAGGATTTGCACTTGAATACAAAATGCACAAGGTGGGATCATCACTTTCACTATATCTAGAAAACACTAGACAAGAACAAGAAATAAACAAGATCCACAAGTGGTAGGGAAGACAATGGGAGTTGACACAAACTTGGCAAGAGAAAAGGCAAATAAAAACAAAAGCCAATGTAAAGATGATCAATAAATTCTACCACACATAAGTGACTACCACTTGTCAAAAGACAAGAAGTATTTGGAAATAATTCCCGTTGGTAGATAGCAAGGCTATCCAACATCATCTTCACACCAAACACAAGAAAATTGCAACTTGTAGAGCTAACATGCCACCTAGGAACAAGATAATTTACAATATCAATTCTAGGTGACAATATCTCAAATGTACACATTTTCTAGGCTTGTAATATGCACTTAGCATATTACTCCCCCATAATGTGATACCAATAAGAACTAAACAAGAGGCAATAAGAGGATCCAACACGAGATAATCAATGGAATTTTTAGAATTTGAATTTGTCATGAGAGATATACCACCTAGTGACTAGATAATCTTGTAATATCAATACTAGATGGTATTCCTCATGTACACACATTTATAGGATTGTGAGGTGCACAAAGCACATCACTCCCCCAAAATGGGATGTTCCATTGATCTCTCACACGAGCCAACTAGGATACAAACAGGAAGCAAAAAGGCTCAACGCACGACGCACACGTACATGATGTGCAAACCAACACACACATACTTGATTGCTCAAGATAAGCAAGTTGGAAGCGCAACATATACAAACACATGCAAGGAACAAAACCAAAACATGCAAGGGGGCAAGTAACTTTCAAGGTAAACAATTTAAGTACAAGTTACTGCAAGGAGGCACATTGGATATAAGATAGAAACTTGATAATCCAATTGACTTGGCTTGAGACAAAGAGAATGATGAAGTCCCCTTAATTCTTCATAATGTAGCCAAGTCTCCAATGCCCTCCAACAACACCTATTGATCAAGTTTGAGCTTGTTGGTCCCCAACCAAGTTGGGTCCTAAGAGGTTAGTCACAATAGGTTTGGCTACCCAAATGGTTCTTTGCTTGACACCACTTTGAGTACCAACAAACTTGGCAAACACATTGCCAACCTTATCCTTACCAAGAGAATAGATATCATCAATAATAATTGGGTTGGATAAGTTACCACTAGTGCATGAAGAAGCGACATGACCTTTCTCACGACATAAGTAGCAACGTCTACTCTTCACTTTCTTCTCACTTGATTTCTCAATTTGAGAAGCATTAACTTGAGTCTTCTTGGGAAGAGGCCTTTCTTCAACTTGATGTTGAGCATGAGATTGAACTTGTGCCCTCTTCCCTTGTTGCTTGACACTAATGGACTTCTTCTTCAATGGGCAAGATCTAACATGATGCCCTTCAACTTTGCACTTGAAGCAAACAATCTTGGCCGAATTCTTGACTTGTTCTTGGCTCTTCTTCTTGTTCAACTTGGACTTCTTCTTTTTGTTGGAGTTGAATCCAAGTCCACCTTTGTCATTGGGGAATTTTTGCACACTCAAGATATTGTTGAGTGTGGCCTTCCCTTCATGACACTTTTCCAAGTCTTTCTTCAAAGAAGTGACTTGGGCCTTGAGCTCTTTGATTTCCTCTACATGGTTAGTCTCAACACAAGTACTAGAGGAAGTATAAGCTTCATCGTTAGAGCAACAAGGCAAGGAAAGCAATTCATCACAAGATGTACCAACATTGTGAGTAGATGAATTACAAGGACTAGCACATGGCAATATACTATTTTGACTAGAAGTAGTGCTAGTATCCACATGAGGCTCACTAGATGTTACCTTAGCAATCATGGCCTCATGAGCTATCTTTAGCACACTATGGGATACTAGAAGATCATCATGAGAGCTTGAGAGCTTTTCATGACTTTCTTCCAATTTCCCATAATTGCAAGATAGCACCTCAAGTTGAGCCCGTAGCTCAACATTCTCCTTCAAAATGGATGCTTCACAAGTAATAGAATTAGTAGCACAAGCATCATCATTAACAACAAGAGGAGAAGGCAACTTGGCAAGCTCTTTTAAATAAGAAGCTTCAAGTTGAGCATGAGACTCGGTGAGTTTGATGAGCTCACCCTTGATGACCCTTGAGCCATTTTCGAGGTGCTCAAAATCCTCAAGGAGTCTAGCATGAGCAACTTCAAGCTTAGCATTTTTAGTTTCAAAAACATTGGCCACCTTAAGAGCCATATCAGTAGATTCCTTCACTTTAGACAATTCTAGAGCAAAAGTCTCCTCAAGTGATTCCTTGGTGGTTTGTTCAAGTTCAAGAGCTTGAGAGAGGTCCGCAATCTCATTAGCGTAATCGCGCCCATGACCTTCCATTTTATCAATGGTGGCCTCATGCTCCTCTAGATGAGATTCCAACTCCTCAATGTATTTCTTGCCATCAATGGCAATGGACATTATTTCCATGAAGTTGGAACGAGCAATTTTATTTTTATGAAGAGCTTTAAAAATCATTTCCCCCTTACTTTTTAAGGAGGCAACGTTATCATTCTCTTCATCATTATCCTCATCATCATTAGCATCAACATCATCATCAAGAGACATATTGGGGTACAAAGTAGGAGATACCTTTGACGCCTTAGCCATAAGACAAAAAGCAATAGATGATGATATAGGATCCCTTGAGGCACCATTAAACACCACATCTTGTTCCATGGAGTGTTCGGTTTCCACTACATTGTTAGCACAACAATTCGAGGAAATAGATGCATTTTTATCATGGCACCAAGACATAGCAAGCATATCATCATGAGATTTAGTCAAGCAATTTCTACATGATATGCAAGGACTATCAACACAAGCATGTGAAACATTTGGAGTGCTCGAAGTGTTAAAGCCCAAAGAAGGAGCATTGCAATAATATAGTGATGAAGTATCATCCACAGTAAGCATACTATCATCATTGCAATGACCAACACTAGTCACCATGACATTACCTTGTGGCAAACCACGTGTAGGTGAAGTAGAAGAAGTTGAGAAGACTATACGACCGGAGGTGGAGGGAGAACAATCATCCCAACAAATCTTGGACACACCATATATATCTTGAAGCTTCGTCCACAACTCATGAGCATCTCGGAATGGCATGAGTTGAAATATAACTACATTGCTCAAAGCATCGAAAAGCACATTAGAAGCTTGAGCATTGAGATAAGAGTTTTTCTCATCCTCTAAAGATAATCTTTGGGGATCCTTTGGAGGAGAAAAACCCATATCTACAATTCGCTCTAAATTTGGGTCCATGACCCTAAAGAGATTATGCATGCGAATTACCCAAACATCAAAATTTGTGCCATCGAAACTAAGAGTGTCAGAGAATCCTAATCCCCTAGTCGACATCTTTACTCTCTAGGCGGTAAAGCCTAATAAAGAGAGACGAGGCTCTGATACCAATTGAAAGATCGTGGATGTCGCCTAGAGGGGGGGGGTGAATAGGCGTTTTAAAATAATTACGGTTTAGGCTTGAACAAATGCGGAATAAACCTAGCGGTTAATTTGTCAAGCACAAAACCTAAAACAACTAGGCTCACCTATGTGCACCAACAACTTATGCTAAGTAATATAAGCAACTATGTGATAGCAAGATATATGACAAACAACAATATGGCTATCACAAAGTAAAGTGCATAAGTAAAGGGCTCGGGTAAGAGATAACCGAGGCACGCGGAGACGACGATGTATCCCGAAGTTCACACCCTTGCGGATGCTAATCTCCGTTTGGAGCGGTGTGGAGGCACAATGCTCCCCAAGAAGCCACTAGGGCCACCATAATCTCCTCACGCCCTCGCACAATGCAAGATGCCGTGATTCCACTAAGGGACCCTTGAGGGCGGTCACCGAACCCGTACAAATGACAACCCTTGGGGCGGTCACCGAACCCGTACACTTTGGCAACCCTTGGGGGCGGTCACCGGTACCCGTCAAATTGCTCGGGGCGATCTCCACAACCTAATTGGAGACCCCGACGCTTGCCCGGAGCTTTACACCACAATGATTGAGCTCCGAACACCACCAACCGTCTAGGGCGCCCAAGCACCCAAGATGAACAAGCTCAAGGGCACCAAGCACCCAAGAGTAATAAGCTTCTCAACTTGTAACTTCCACGTATCACGTGGAGAACTCAAACCGATGCACCAAATGCAATGGCAAGGGCACACGGAGTGCCCAAGTCCTTCTATCCCAAATACCACCAAAGCAACTAATGCTAGGGAGGAAAATGAGAGGAAGAACAAGAAGGAGAACACCAAGAACTCCAAGAACTAGATCCAAGGGGTTCCCCTCACACAGAGGAGAAAGTGATTGGTGGAAATGTGGATCTAGATCTCCTCTCTCTTTTCCCTCAAAAACTAGCAAGAATCCATGGAGGGATTGAGAGTTAGCAAGCTCAAAGAAGGTCAACAATGGGGGCAAAAACGAGCTCAAGAGATAGGGAATCATTGGGGAAGAAGGCCCCCTTAAATAGGTCCCCACGAATCTGCCCGTTATGTGCAGAAACCCGTAGGACCGGTACAACCGGTACAACTGGCCAAAGCAGAGGAAAAACCAACCTGGGAAAAGCTCTAAGCGGTACAGCAGCCTGGGGAGCCGGTAGTACCGGTAGTACTGGTTAAACCGGTCAACAACTGCCCAAGAACCGCTCCAAAACAGAAACTAGTCCGGTGGTAGAGCAGTACATGGCCGGCACAACCTCCGGACCAATTCTGGAGCAGTACAACCGCTCCAAACACCGGTTGTACCGGTCAACCGGTACAACTTCTCTACGGGGCGGTACAACCTCTCTATGTAAAACAGGCAATATCAAAACAGCCACAATTTTCGCATACGAGCTCCGAATTCGATGAAACCAAGTTTGTTGGAAAGCTAGCAACAAGAGCTAACACAATCTTGATAGAAATATCAATAAGAAGCAAATGAGAAAAGGCCCATAAGAAAATGGTGAGAACCCTTCCTTGGATAAGACCGGTAAAACCTCCAACACCGAAAACATCATAGAAGACGCATGCGAACTCCATTTTCGATGAACTCAAGCTTGTCATCAAGATGACCATAAGCTCTAAGACTCACAAAGAGAACCAAATAAGAACAAAGAAACATGATGCAAGGATGCAATGGTTTGAGCTCTCTAGTAACGATACGATCAAGCTACCAACTTGAGAGCCCCCCTTGATAGTACGGCAAACGATCCTATAACCTGGTCTCCCAACTACCACCACGAGACCGGTAAAATAGAAAACCTATCAAGGGCAAACCTTTGCCTTGCACATGGTCCACTTGAGCTAGATGAAGACGATCTTGACTCCCTCAAGTTGGACCACCTTTCTTGATTGCGTTGGCTCGATGAAGACTAGATGATTGCTCCCCCATAGTCCACTATGGGTGAGCGACTCTTCGGCACATCTTCACAAGTCCATTGACACCACAATGGATGGCAAGATTCAAACTTGATTGCTCCCCCATACTCCATTATGGGTGAGCCACTCTTCGTGTTGCTCCACTTGAACTTGCACACAGCAAACTTGATGACGATCACCACTTGATGTCATCCTCCATGGGTTGTATGGGATCTTCATCTTGATGCAAGACCATGGAAACATACCTAACCCCACAAAGAACTCTCACGTAGACCATGGGTTAGTACACAAAGCGTAATGAGCAATGCTTACCATACCATGGGAACACTTGGTCCCTCTCGGTATAACTTGTGCGCTTTGTGTGTTGATCAACTTGAATCACTCTCTGTACTTAGGCTAGATCAACCTTGAATCTTTCCAACTCTCTTCATTTGGATGATGTCTTGAAGGTAAACATGAATGATCACATAATCTTCTTCTTCAAGACATACTTGCAATAAGCTCAACACTCACATGACCAATCTTTGGATAATTCCTTAATAACACCTTGGTCAACTCATAAACTCCTTGAAACCAACACATGGACTTCAAGAAAAGCCTATGGACAAAACCTTAAAATATAACTCAAGGCAACCATTAGTCCATAGAGATTGTCATCAATTACCAAAACCAAACATGGGGGCATCGCATGTTCTTTCAAGTGGGAAGAAGATCAATACCCCAAGACGAAGTTTGTTCCTCAACAAGAGAAGTATGATCCTACTTATTTCAAAGGGACACAAGCTCAAGATGATCTTCCACGACAAGACCACAAGCAAAAAGGCAAGGACAAGCTTCAAGAGGAGATTGATGCCTTTGAAGAAGCTCCTAAGGCCTTGGTCAAGTGGGTTCCCAAGACTATATCAAGTTCTACTTCATCAAGTATGACTACATCTCCAAGGATTCCCATCAAGATGGTGTGGATCCCGAAGAAGAAGAACTAGAGAGTTTTTGAGGGTGACTCCGCCAACATACTTCACTCTTATCATTTTGGCAAGAACAAGTGCAATCAACTTCCACATCTTGCACTAGTACATGGAGTCACAAACCCTCTTGTTGGTAAGACAGGGGACAAGGTAACCTAATGCTTTCATAGACATCATCTTGTGTGTGCATCACTCTATGTCTATGGATATCCTTGTTTGTTCCTTGTGGGACTAACCCGTGTAGGTATTGAAAGTGCAACTCACTCCAAAGGATTGCTCCAAATGATCTACATTAATGTTGAGCATCCACATCTTCAACACCTACATGAAGTCATCATTGACAAAACCCAAGGTTAGTTCATCCCTCTTAGGGGGGATCTCACATCTAGGGGGAGCTTTACTATAAGAATTGAGTCAAAGCAACTCTAATGGTCTGAACACAACAATGCTTTATGTAAAAGTGGTAACCCCACTTGTGCTTAAATGATGAGTATGACCTATGATCAAATGTTCTCATTTGACTCCTAAGTCAATATACTCATATATAGATGACCTAGTCATCGCCAATTGCTTGATAGATGCTAGAATGGTTGTGCATGCTTTGCCACATATTTCATTTGCCATTTTTTTGTGTGAGCATGTTGGTTGCATATTTTACTCATTCGAGGACATCCACTTGTTGCTTTGATTGTTTGGTTTATTTTCTTTTTCCAAGTGGATGGACAAGAATGCCTAAGAACCTTCTCTAGCTATCTATGCTTTTCTTGTCTCAAACTCTATTCATGCTACATCACAAAGTTTTATCAAGTCAGATTCAAACCACTCTGTGTGAGGAGCACTTGGAGTCCCCGATTTGTCATAGACTTAAACTTCCAAAACTTCTTTGTGCGTTTCGGTCTGACCGATTCATCCATTTTGGTCATACCGAGATCACTAAGTCGATCTAGGTTTTCAATCTCAGTGCAACCGATTTGAACTTTTCGGTCTCACTGAGTTGCAGTAACCGCTTGCAGTTATGCATCTCGGTGCCACCGAGTTGTTCCACTCGGTCACACCGACAGGGTCAGGCTATATATATCCCCGGGCCAAAATTTGAAAATTTCTCCGAACCCCTTCGCCCGCGCTCAGCCTGCTCTGCCTCCCTGGGTCTCCGGATCGTCCTCCTCATCGCCAGCTGCTTCCCGCCGCTGGTCTCCACCGCCGTCAATGGGAATCGTCTCTGCCGTTGCCGCCGTAGCAGGTCCGTCACTGCACTTAGGGTATGGACTTAATCCTTGTGCTAATCTCACTCCAATTCCTAGCACATTGCTTTGCCATGTATCTTGCCATGATTGAGATCACTCTATCCAGCAAAATCACTTCGTAGTTTAGTTATGGATTGAAAATTTAGGGTTAGGTTTCCGCCGAAATCATCTCGGACCAGCCGAGTTGTAGAAATCGGTTCCACTGATTTGGCTAAGGCCATTGCACATGTGATTCTCGGTCTGACTGAGAATTGAGTTCAGGACTTTATGAAACCCTAGCAGTCTCGGTGCCACCGAACTGTGACTCGGTCTGACCGAGTTCACTAGTTTAGGTTCCAAAAGCTGCTTCATTATCACCGAGTTTTCAAATCGGTAGATCCGAAATGCTTTCTGTGGAAAACTAAAACTAAGTTGTTGACTCATTCTTTTGCAAAAACCTCTGTACTTTGTGATGCTCATCCTATCTATCTCATCTATATCTATTCACAGGGTCTGCTGTCAGTGTTTGCATCATGTCAGATCAGAGTGACAGTCAGAACAAGTCTGAGGAACAAGTTCACATGAGTGAGGGCACTAGTCCCTCTAGCAGCTATGATGATGGTAGCAGGAGCACACCTAGCAACTTGCCTAAGGCAGCCACCAGGGCCAAAAAGAAGAGAACCTCAGATTCTGAGGATGAGGATTATGTGACTGTTGAGGATGAGACCACCTCAAAGAAGAAGGTGCTGAAAAAGGAATATGGCACAACTGCTGCCACTAAGCCTGGTATGAGGACCAAAGCACATGCGAGAAGAATTCCCATGTCTAAAGCCAGAGCCTCAACTCAAGAGACTTTGGGATCTGAACCCAAAGAGCAAGAAGTGGCTGAGGAGAAAAGGAAAGAAAGAGCTAAGAAAACTATGGCCAGAGTTGTTGGAAAACCCTCTATGATGGAAGAGGAAGAGGTTGCTGCACCAGCACCTAAAGCTCAAAAGCTTATGGGAGATGCTATAAGGTCGGGGGCTGCTCCATCTAAGCCCAAAGAAACCCCCAAGGCAGCTGCACCAAAGCCTAGAGCTGCACCCAAGAGGAATATAATGAATATTCCTGCTGGAGAGAATAACAAGGCCCCAGTGCCTAAAGCTGCTATAGAAGAAGAAGATGATGAGCCACATGTCTTGAGGAAGTTGAAGCCTAAAATTCCAGATCACAATGATGCTCATCCATTAGCTAAGGACATGAAGCTCAGGAAGGATGCAGGACTCAGACAGTGGAGATTGACTGATCCCTATGCAGTCAGGACAAGAACTGCTGTGGACTATAGGTTCCATACAAAGGAACAACAGGACTTCTATGAGATAGTGCTGCTTGACAAGAAGCCTATAGTCTGTGATATGAGATGGGTGGACTGGAAGTACATCAAGGAAAATGAAGAACACTATCTTGGAGTCTATGATAGTTTCAAGTCTTGTGGAGTAGAGAACTTTGTTGGGCATAAGCTCACAAAGTGGAATGATGAGCTAATTATGCAGTTCTACTCCACAGCTCATTTCTACCTAGATGGAAGGATTGTCTGGATGTCTGAAGGTACTAGGTACCAATCAATAGTTGAAGAATGGGCAAAATTGATCAATGCTCCTAAGGAGAATGAGGATGACTTGGATGTGTATGCCAAGAAGAAGAAGGATCACAACTCCATGGCACATATGTACAGAGAGATCCCAGATGCTGCTCTTGAGACACACAAATTTGGATCAGTACATTACCTTCTGTCAGGTTTGCCAACAATCAACTGGATCCTTAGGCATACTCTATTGCCAAAGTCAGGTGATCACAAGATGATCAGAGGCCATGCAATTAACCTTCTTCACATATTTGATGTGCCTCAAAAGTTCAAAGTCATGAGCCTAATTGTGGAAACTATTAAGAGGACAACTGCAGATCAGAAGAGAAGTTGTGGGTATGCCCCACAGATCCAGGAGCTAATCAACTCCAAGATGGGCACTGGCACATATCTCTTGGACAAGGAACACATGCCCATCTACCCAGATTTTGAGAACAACACTGTTGTGATGGATGAGAATGAACCATCTTCTGTGCAAGCACAAGAAAAGAAGGAGAAGGCAAGGGCTGAGAAGGCTGCAAAGATGCCAACTACTGAAGAGGCATCTCATATTTTCCTGAAGAGCAAGCAAGATCAGCTTGGCTACTTGATTGCCTCCACTTTGAGGATTGAGAAGGGATTTGCCACCCTGACTCAAAACCAGGAGAGCTTGGAGAGGATCATTGAGCAGAAGTTCTATGATATAGATGTGAAGGTCACTGAGATACAATCAGTTGTTGAGCAACTTCAGGATGAAGTGCAGGAGAAGAAGGGCAAGTCTACCATAGAAGCATTTGCTAGAGTGCCCAGAAGTCAGAGATCTGCTGCAGTGCCAGTTACAGACACCAGAGCAACTTTGTCTGCACCAGCAACAGCTTCAGTGCATCTAGCTCCAGTAGCCACTCCATCAGCTCCATCAACCTCAACTGATGCCTTTGTCCTTGGAGTTTTATCTACACCACCACCAGAAGACCAAGCCTGAGAGTCGATCTAGCACTATGCATTTTTTATGAACTTTTTAGTAACTTGTGCCAAAGGGGGAGAAAATGTATAGACCATAGGCTTCGAGAGAGAGTGTTGCTTTTTGTTCTCTCTTGTTTTTGGTGGTTGAACTTCTTATTTGCTTGTTTGAGATACTCTATACCTTTTGTGAGATACTTGGATGATCATGTGTTTGATCATATGCTACTTTAATGCTTGTTGGATGACATTATAATTTTATATCCCTATATGATCATTCACTTTGCTTGGTGATGAGTGCATGTATTTAATTATTATCATTTTGAGCACTCCACCAAGATGTATGTGACATGGAAGAGTAACCCATGATCCTAACTCATTGTGCATTTGCAGTCCAAAGCAAATCTTAAACTATGCACAAATTTAGGGGGAGCTCTTGCTTTTCACATACTTCTCAAAGCGACAATGTTTTTCACTCTTATTATCATTTGTCGAAGCTTTGATCAATATGTTGTCATCAATTACCAAAAAGGGGGAGATTGAAAGTGCAACTATCCCTAGGTGGTTTAGGTAATTCCTAACAACATATAGCTCATTGAGCTAATGCTATTTCAACATAAATATTTCAGGAAAGCTCAATGATTGGCATGGCATGGATGAGAAAAGTGGACCCCTCAAAATGCTAAGGACAAAAGGATTGGCTCAAGCTCAAAGCTCAAGACTCTACATTTTCTATTTTAGTGATCCAAGATCACATTGAGTCTATAGGAAAAGCCAATACTATCAAGGAGGGATGAGGTGTTGCTTAATGAGGTTCTTGCTCAAAATGCTTAGTGATATGCTCCAAAGCCCTCAACTACTTTCTCACATCCACATATTACCTAAACCAAAAGTCAAACTTGGCCCTACCGATTCTTCCTATCCGACGCCACCGAGTTCAGATGTCATAGCCAGTGCCACAAACCCTAGGCGAATCGGTCTCACCGATAGGGATCTCGGTCTCACCGAGATGGGATTGTAATTTCTCTGTTTCCCTTCATAACGCTTTGGTCCCACCGAGATGAGCGATCGGTCCCACCGAGATTGCAATGTAAACTCTTTGTTTCCCTTTCGTAACATTTCGGTCTCACCGAAATGAGCGAATCGGTCCCACCGAGTTT
This sequence comes from Triticum dicoccoides, assembly GCF_002162155.2. Taxonomy (NCBI): domain Eukaryota; kingdom Viridiplantae; phylum Streptophyta; class Magnoliopsida; order Poales; family Poaceae; genus Triticum; species Triticum dicoccoides. Next base: position 386,593,944 of record NC_041391.1, read on the forward strand.
ACCTGACCAACTCTCTGGTTAGCTTATTACCAAAATCGGTCTCACCGAGTTTGTGTAATCGGTCTCACCGAGATTACGTTATGCCATAACCCTAATCATATCGGTCCTATCGAGTTGCATGTGGGTCCCACCAGAAATCCTAACGGTCACTAGATTTGCTGAATCGGTCCAACCGAGTTTCTCAATTCGGTCCCACCGAGATTGGCAAGTTGTGTGCAACGGTTAGATTTTGTGTCGACGCTATATATACCCCTCCACCCCCTCTTCATTTGTGGAGAGGGCCATCAGAATGAACCTACACTTCCAACTTACATTTTCTGAGAGAGAACTACCTACACTTGTGTTGAGGCCAAGATATTCCATTCCTACCATATGAATCTTGATCTCTAGCCTTCCCCAAGTTGCTTTCCACTCAAATCTTCTTTCCACCAAATCCAAATCCTGAGAGAGAGAGTTGAGTGTTGGGGAGACTATCATTTGAAGCACAAGAGCAAGGAGTTCATCATCAACACACCATTTGTTACTTCTTGGAGAGTGGTGTCTCCTAGATTGGCTAGGTGTCACTTGAGAGCCTCCGACAAGATTGTGGAGTTGAACCAAGGAGTTTGTACGGGCAAGGAGATCGCCTACTTCGTGAAGATCTACCGCTAGTGAGGCAAGTCCTTCGTGGGCGACGACCATGGTGGGATAGACAAGGTTGCTTCTTCGTGGACCCTTCGTGGGTGGAGCCCTCCGTGGACTCGCGCAGCCGTTACCCTTCGTGGGTTGAAGTCTCCATCAACGTGGATGTACGATAACACCACCTATCGTAACCACGACAAAAACATCCGTGTCTCCTATTGCGTTTGCACTCTCCAAACCCTTCCCTTTACATTCTTGCAAGTTGCATGCTTTACTTTCCGCTGCTCATATACTCTTTGCATGCTTGCTTGAATTGTGTTAAGATTGCTTGACTTGTCCAAAGTTGCTAAAATCTGCCAAGAACTAAAATTGGGAAAAGGATAAGTTTTTATTTGGTCCTGTAGTGTAATCACCCCCCCTCTAGACATACTTTCGATCCTACAGCCGCAAAGTGATATGAGGTGTTACATGCTAGATCGGCGTGCCATTGAGTCGGGGTCCTGACATCAGGGCAATCTGAGATGGGCGCCTCAGCCGCCACCTCGAGCGTGGCGACTGCGGCTACGACCGTGGGTGAGGCCGTGGCGGAGGCCGCTGGGACAACCGCGACCACTGTCAGGACTGGTGAGACCAGCCTCGTGAGGACTGTTGGTAGGGTCAGCCTCGTGATGGTCCTTGGCGAGACCAGCCTCATGAGGACCGTCCTCAGGGCATCGCTGGCCTCCCTTCGGTGCCACCACCGCCAAGGAGTAACGACGACAATCGGCAAGACGATAGGGCCGGGGGCTTTCAAGAGCCTCATATGATCACCTGCATCCTGGGTGGAGCTCAGGCTCTTGCCTCTCATCACATCTTCAAGCAGTTCGCTCATGAGGTGAATGCGACCCTTTCCAAGCTTGAGGCGTCGCGCCCCCTAAGGTGGTCCAAGCATGCCATCACCTTTGACTCCATGGACCAACTCAAGTGCTTGTCCACCGCTGGCTCGCTCCTAATGCTCTACACGCCCACCATCAACAACATACTCGTCACCAAGACCCTCATCGATGGTGGAGCGGGGCTCAATGTTCTCTCCGTCGAGATGTTTGACATGCTCCAAGTGCCCTACAACCAGATCCTGCCCACCAAGCCTTTCTCCGGGGTGACCGACAGCTCCATCGTTCCCATAGGGCAAATCTGCCTCCCTGTCACCTTCGACAAGCGCAACAACTACCATACTAAGCTCATCGACTTCGACGTCGCCTGCATCGGCCTCTAGTACAATGCCATTCTTGGGTATCCGGCCCTCGCCAAGTTTATGGAAGCAACTCACTAGGGCTACAATGTCCTCAATATGCTAGGAAGTGGCGGTGTCATCACGGTCGCCTGCGATGAAAAGGACGTGGTGTGCTCCCTCGAGCGCGCTTACTAGGCCGCAACGGTCGAGAACTCTAATGGCGAGGGTGTCGTCCTACCTCCACAGGCTATCCCCAAGAAGAAGAAGCACCTCCTCCCAAAGGACCGCCAGGAGGCTGGGGCACCCGGCGATCGTACCTCAGGCCCCGCGCCCACTGCTGTTTCCCTCTCGTATAGGAAGGCTCCCGGCGCCTGATACATCTCCAACTTATCTATAATTTTTGATTGTTCCATGCTGTTATATTATCATTCTTGGATGTTTTACAATCATTTTATAGTCATTTTATATCATTTTTTGGTACTAACCTATTGACATAGTGCCCAGTGCCAGTTGCTGTTTTCTGCATGTTTTTTACATCGTAGGAACTCAATATCAAACGGAGTCCAAATGCTGCGAAACTCTTGAGGATTTTTTTGGGCCAGAAGACATCTAGTGGGCCAAGGAAGCACCTGGGGGTGCCTCGAGGGGAGCAGCACCCACCAGGGTGTGCCAGGAGGCCCAGGCGCGCCCTGGTGGGTTGTGCCCACCTTGGGTGCCCCCTGAACCACCTCTTTGCTCTATAAATACCCCAATATTCCGAAAACCCTAGGGGTGTTGAAAAAAACAATTCCAACCGCCGCAGAGTCCAGAACCACAAGATCCAATCTAGACACCATCACGGAGGGGTTCACCACTTCCATTGGTGCCTCTCCGATGATGCGTGAGTAGTTCTTTGTAGACCTACGGGTCCGTAGTTAGTAGTTAGATGGCTTCCTCTCTCTCTCTTGATTATCAATACAATGGTCTCTTGGAGATCCATATGATTTAAGCTTTTTTGTGGTGTGTTTGTTGGGATCCGATGAACTTTGAGTTTATGATCAGATTGATGTTTTTATCCATGAAAGTTATTTGATTCTTCTTTGATCTCTTATATGCATGATTGCTTATAGCCTCGTGTTTCTTCTCCGATATTTGGGTTTTGTTTGGCCAACTTGATCTATTTATCTTGCAATGGGAAGAGGTGCTTTGTAGTGGGTTCGATCTTATGGTGCTTGATCCCAGTGATAGAAGGGGAACCGACACGTATGTATCGTTGCTACAAAGGATAACAAGATGGGGTCTATATCTAAATAAATAGATAAATGGATCTTGTCTACATCATGTCATCATTCTTATTGCATTACCCCATTTTTTCATGAACTTAATACACTAGATGCATGCTGGATAGCGGTCGATGTGTCCAGTAATAGTAGTAGATGCAGGCAGGAGTCGGTCTACTAATCTTGGACGTGATGCCTATATAGTGATCATTGCCTGGATATCGTCATGATTATTTGAAGTTCTATCAATTGCCCGAAAGTAATTGTTTTCCCACCGTTTTCTATTTTTCTTGAGAGCAGCCACTAGTGAAACCTACAGCCCCCGGGTCTCTTTTCATCATATTTGCCTTTATGATCTATTTTCCTTTGCATTTATTTTCAGATCTATTAAACCAAAAATACAAAAATACCTTGCTGCAATTTATTTGTTTCACGATCTATTTATCCTATCTACCACTTTTACCTCGCGTTATTTGCCTATCTTGAGGCGCTGTACCCGAAAGGGAGTGACAACCCCTTTAACACATCGGGTTGCGTGTATTTGTTATTTGTGTGCAGGTGTTGTTTACGTGATGTGAGGAGGTTCTCCTACTGGTTCGATAACCTTCATCTCATCACCGAGGGAAATACCTACCGTCGCTATACTGCATCATCCCTTCCTCTTTGGGAAATACCGACGTAGTTCTTGCAGACATCAAAAGAATTTCTAGCGCCGTTGCCGGGGAGGATCTTCAACATCAACCAGGTTCCTAGTCACAAATCTCATCTCCTCGCAATTTACATTATTTTCCATTTGCCTCTCATTTTCCTCTCCCCCACTTCACAAAAATTTGCCGTTTTATTCGCCCTCTTTTTCGTTCGCTGTTTTCTCGTCAGATCTCTTCTTTGCTTGTGTGCCATGTGTCTTCTATTTGCTTGCATCTTTGCTTGCTAAATATCTCTTGATATGAATCCTCATCCATGTGCTAATCTTTTTAAGAGATCCAATTATCATGAACAAATTGCTAGTGATTTGAGTACACTAGATTACCTTTATGAAGTTTTGCTTGATATTCGTGAATCTGAAAATTGTGATGAAGAATTTATGAAGTGATTCATGATAGCTCTTTGAATGAAAAGCCTGATTGCAATGATTTTACTATAAATTCTATTAATGTCAATTGTGTTAATAATATGCAAAACCCCAAGCTTGGGGAGGCTTTTGCTATGTCCACTACTTATTGCAATGATCATGATTGGGGTGATTCTTCTTATGATCTTAAAAAATTATTTAAGCCCCATGATGAATATGAGATTGAAAACAATGTTTGCAATAATATTAAAAGTGGGTTTGGAATAGTGTCAACTTTAGATCCCACATATTTGGAGAATGTTTAATCTTATGATTTTTTTGATAAAAGTGGGTTTGGAGAGGTCATGACTTTAGTTAATGTTAATCCCACTATTTTGGAAGAGTGTCAACTTTGCATGCATGTGGATCGTGTTGAGAATATGTTATGTGATAGCTATATTGTTGAATTTGAGTATTATCCTACATGTAATTATGATGAGATAGGAAAACATGGTTGTGGAAATTTTCATGTTACTAAATTACGTCTCGTTATGTTGAGATCATCAATGTTTTATTCCTCTTCTTTGCATATGTTAGATGTTTCTTGTCTTGATAATTTGTTTGCTTATAAAATGCTTATGCATAGGAAGTATGTTTGACTTAGATGTGTTTGTCACGTGTTTTATGATGCTCTCTTTGTGCTTCAATTCTTCTCTTTTATGTGAGCATCATTGAAATCTCAATGCCTAGCTAAAAGGCTTTAAAGAAAAGCGCTTGTTGGGAGACAACCCAATATTTTTCCTTACTGTTTTGCAATAAATAAATCATCTGGCTTCTAGTTAGATGTGTTTTGTGGTTTAAATTAGTGTTTGTGTCAAATAAGGCCTTTGGGAAGATTTGGGTGAAAGTTGATTTGATCTTGCTGAAAAACAGAAACTTTTGTGCTCACGAGATTATTTGTCATTTTTAACAGAAGAGTGATTTTGAGTTGATTCTTTTTGCAGAAGATTAATAGACAAATTTCTCACATCCACCAACTTATTTCAGAATTACTGGAGTTACATAAGTATTCGAAATATTCAGATTTATACAGACTGTTCTGTTTTTGACATATTATGTTTTTTTGTGTTGTGTGCTTGTTTTGATGATTCTATGGTTTTCTTTGATGAGTTTTTTCCATAGAAAATTTGGAATATAGTAGATATAATGCAAAAACAAAATATGAATAGGTTTGCTACAGTACTTATAGTAGTGGTTTGCTTTCTTATACTAACGGATCTCACGAAGGTTTTGTTTGAGTTTTGTGTGATTGAAGTCTTCAAGTTTTGGGTTATCTTACGATGGATGAAGGAATAATGATTAGCAAAAGGCTAAGCTTGGGGATGCCAGAGGCACCCCAAGATAATATTCAAAGAATTAGCAAGAAACTAAGCTTGGGGATGTCCCTGAGTGGCAACCCCGCTTTCTTCTAACAACCATCGGTATTTTACTTGAAGCTATATTTTTATTCGTCACATAATATGAGTTTTCCTTGGAGCGTCTTGTATGATATGAGTCTTTGCTTGTTTTGCTTTGTGTTTTAAGTGTTGAATCCTTGCTGGACACACCTTTTTGAGAGAGCCAAAAATTATGCTATGCTTGCTCCTATGCTTCACTTAAATTTTTAGAGCCATGGATTTGCTCTAGTGCTTCACTTAAATCTTTTTGAGCATGGTGTGCTTTGCTATTTTTGAAGAAATGCTCTCATGCTTCACTTAGATTTATTTGGGGAGTTAGTAAAATTTTAAGAAATTCTCTCTTGCTTCACTTAGATTATTTTGGGACGAAGAAAAATTTTGTGCTCATGATCTTCACTTATATTTGTTTGAGCTTATCAAAAGCAACATATGAGAAATAGTCCCAAAGTGATAGATATCCACGGAGGATATAATAAAAATTTCATGAAGATCATTGGACAAAATAAACTTGATTCTTAGTAATGGTTTTGAGATATGATATAATATGTGAGTCACGTTGATGAGTAATTGTGCTTTAGTAAGAATATTGATGTTAAGGTTTATGATTCCCTATGCAAGCACAAAAGTCAATAGTTATGTAATGAAATTTATATCCTACTTATGGTGCATTATTCAGTGTTACTTATGGTTAATGCTTGGGTATGAGATTTTTCGTTTCTTGGTTGGTCGCTTGTCATCTTTTTGCTAGCCTTCATTTTGCACTAAGTATGATCGCTACTTGTGCATCCAAAACCTTTTAAACCAGTTTTGCCATATGAGTCCACTATACCTACCTATATGCGGTATTTCCATGCCGTTCTAAGAAAATTTGCATGTGCCATCTCTAATTTTCAAAACAAATTTCTCTTTTGTGTGCTCTACCGCTCACGAGGCGGTGAAGGGTGACCAATATTTTCCATGCTAGATGTGTTATTCTCACGATGAGTGTTTATTCACTTGTCATTGCATGAGAGTATGGCAAAGGTATTAGGGATGCCCAGTCCCGAAATGAAAAATGAATTTACTTTATGTTGTCAAATAATAAATTCCTTGGAAAGTGTTGGTATGGAGGGCAATTGTGGATTCGGCTAGCCATGGAAAGTGAAAGTAATGGTGGAAAAAGGAATAAACTTTATTTTCTTTTTGGGAACTGCCTATTATGTATGTAGAATGGAAAGTGTTTAGATCTCTAAGTCATTTTCGTTGGTGGGAAAAGTATGCCTCTCAAATATATTTTTATCTCTCAATTTAAGCTTTGAGCTCTGGCACCTCTACAAATCCCTACTTCCCTCCGCGAAGGGCCTTTATTTTACTTATGCAATTTTTATTTTGAATTTGAGTCTCCATCTTCTCTTATAAAGCACCAACTAAGGGGCAGTACGATCATATTTGACCATTGGGTGTAGCTAATATTCGAGTGTGTTTCATGAATGGATCAATGATTGAGCATAATGGGCTAGGGATAACTTGCTTTAGTGTTGATATTTTGAAAGACATGGTTGCTTGTTGATATGCTTGAGTATTAAAGTCTTCATGTCAAAACTAAACTATTGCTTTGAATCATATAGAAGTCCATATGTCCATGCTATAAAGAAAAGAAATGTGATGAACATGTTAGGCAATATTCCACATCAAAAATTCTGTTTTTATCATTTACCTACTAGAGGACGAGCCTGAATTAAGCTTGGGGATGCGGATATGTCTCCAATGTATCTATAATTTTTGATTGTTCCATGCTGTTATATTATCATTCTTGGATGTATTACAATCATTTTATATCATTTTTTGGTACTAACCTATTGACATAGTTCCCAGTGCCAGTTGTTGTTTTCTGCATGTTTTTTACATCGCAGGAAATCAATATCAAATGGAGTCCAAACGCAGCAAAACTTCTTGAGGATTTTTTTGTGCCAGAAGACATTCGGTGGGCCAAGGAAACACCTGGCGGTGCCTCGAGGGGAGCAACACCCACCAGGGCACGCCAGGAGGCCCAGGCGCGCCCTAGTGGGTTGTGCCCACCTCGGGTGCCCCCTGAACCGCCTCTTTGCTCTATAAATACCCCAATAATCTAGAAACCATAGGGGAGTCGATGAAAATCAATTCCAGCTACCGCAGAGTCCAGAACCACAAGATCCAATCTAGACACCATCACGGAGGGGTTCACCACTTCCATTGGCGCCTCTCCGATGATGCGTGAGTAGTTCTTTGTAGACCTACAGGTCCGTAGTTAGTAGCTAGATGGCTTCCTATCTCTCTCTCTCTTGATTATCAGTACAATGGTCTCTTGGAGATCCATATGATGTAAGCCTTTTTGCGATGTGTTTGTTGGGATCCGATGAACTTTGAGTTTATGATCAGATCTATGTTTTTATCCATGAAAGTTATTTGAGTCTTCTTTGATCTCTTATATGCATGATTGCTTATAGCCTTGTATTTCTTCTCTGATATTTGGGTTTTGTTTGGCCAACTTGATATGTAGTGGGTTCGATCTTACGGTGCTTGATCCCAGTGACGGAAGGGGAACCGACATGTATATATCGTTGCTACTAAGGATAACAAGATGGGGTCTATATCTAAATAAATAGATAAATGGATCTTGTCTACATCATGTCATCATTCTTATTGCATTACTCTGTTTTTCCATGAACTTAATACACTAGATGCTTGCTGGATAGCGGTCGATGTGTGGAGTAATAGTAGTAGATGCAGGCAGGAGTCGGTCTACTAATCTTGGACGTGGTGCCTATATAATGATCATTTCCTGGATATCGTGATGATTATTTGAAGTTCTATCAATTTCCCAACAATAATTGTTTTCCCACCGTTTGCTATTTTTCTCGAGAGAAGCCACTAGTGAAACCTACGTCCCCGGGGCTCTTTTCATCCTATTTGCCTTTGCGATTTATTTTCCTTTGCATTTATTTTCAGATCTATTAAACCAAAAATACAAAAATACCTTGATGCAAATAATTTGTTCCGTGAACTATTTATCCTATCTACCACTTTTACCTCGCGTTATTTGCCTATCTTGAGGCGCCGTACCCGAAAGGGATTGACAACCCCTTTAACACGTCGGGTTGCGAGTATTTGTTATTTGTGTGCAGGTGCTATTTACGTGGTGTGAGGAGGTTCTCCTACTGGTTAGATAGCCTTGGTCTCATCACTAAGGGAAATACCTAACGTCGCTATACTTCATCATCCCTTCCTCTTTGGGGAAATACCGACGTAGTTCTAGGAGACATCAGCTCCCCCCTCAAGACAGGCTCAGGGGCTCTCATCTGGAGGGTCTCTGACCTGACCAGCATCACGAGGGAGGCGTTCGAGTACCACGTGGGGGTGTGCTTTGACGCGCGTCTCAGCAAGGCACCAGGCGCGAGGCGCCAGGCGCTGAGGAGTTCATCACCAAGGCGATTGAGGAGCTTCAGGAGGCGCGATCCATGTGTGGCGAGCGTCGCACCTATCATCCAATGCAGCCGCCGCCCCGGACATGGGTGGCCAGCTGCGCGTCTGCATCAACATCCCAGGCCTCAACATGGCCGCTTCTCAGGAGCTCTTCTGGCCATCCCGCCTCGGTCGGAGCGGGGGCTGCCCCTGCAACTACGTCCGCATGCTGTCCGGACTGCTGAACATGGTTTCCACGTTCCGGCGCTTCAGGTAGGGTGCCTTGGCCACTCACGAGGCCAGGCGCTAGGTGGTCCTGACACAGGAGGCCCCGGACCCTCGCGAGCTCCCCGAACCTCCGGAGCCTCCCGAGCCTCATGAGCCGGCTGACCCGTGAGGAGTGGTCTCTGCAGCGCGCGTCTTTAGCTACCCCAATGCTCCTACAATGATGGTGCCAGGTGACTTTTTGGTTTGTTCAGTTGAGGGCGCCCCACAGGATGCATTATCCTCAAGCTGTCAGGGCCCGCCCTGCAACCTCTATTCTTTTGCGCATGTATCAGAACTGGCTTCACCTTTTATGAATTTCTTAAATATTGCAAGCTGCATGCCCAATGCTTCACCACCATGAATGTCACACGCCATCACAAACCTGCCCTCGACCGCCTCATGATTAAGGACAGGCATGGTGTCTGTGCTCGGGTTCGTCCCTGCAGTGTTGGTAAATCCAAGTGATCAAGCTCTGTCTGGACGGCCAACTCCAATGCACGTCACCTCCTGTGGTCCTTGGTGCCTTGTTCTCACATGAGCTAATCGAGAGTGGATGAGTCAGGGTGCGTGACCCAGTGCCTCACCATCGCGGGAGCCACTTGCCGGTTGTCTTTCTTTAGGATTGTTGCATGAGAAGACTAGGCACGCCGTCTGTGCTCGGGTCCGTCCCTGCAGCATCGATAAACCCAACGAGGAGCTCTGTCTGGCTGGCCGACCCTTTTCACATCACCTCCTGGGGTCGTTGGTGTTTGGCCTTCTCATGCGATGTCCTTTGGAGATTCACTCAACGTAGGCCACCTCAACATCTCACATGTTTCTCAGACGCGGCCTGCGCTAAAGATTCATGCACAACCCGGCTTGAGGTAGGGCCTCGTGAGTCCCACGCTGGCTCATGAGTGCCCAGATACACCTTCTCCAGTTCTGCCGTGCTATCCATACGTACGAACGGGGTTGTACACGCCCCAGAGTCTCTGTTGGATTCAAGGCTCCGCAGACCCAAGAAAGGTTCAAACTCTAGGGCATGTGGGAAGAAGTCAACCTATCCAGCTAACCAACTCGTCACCCCACGGCCTAGCTCGATGAACAAGAAAGAAGATGGACTTGACCGTTTACCCAGGTTCGAGCCACCATGCAGTGTAAAACCCTACTCATCCTTTGTGGTGGATTCGCCTCACGAGGGGCTGAGGATGAACAAGTACAAGGGATCAACAACCTCGCGAGGTCTGCTCTGGTGAGGGAATGAGTTGAGAGGTTCTGGGTCCTCTCTCTATGGTGGTGGCTAACCTATATTTATAGTGGCCCCAGTCCTCTTCCCCCAAAACATAGGCGGGAAGCGATCCCACAGTGGCCAATTTGAAAGGGGACAGGTAGTACATCTTATCCTAACAAAAGGTGGTCTTCTCCTACAAAGCTTCTGGTCGTCACGCTGCGATGGGCTCGACAATGACATCCGTCCTGCCGTCCTGGTGGTCTTGGTCTTGTTGCACTGGAATGGAAACCTTTGCCTGATTCCTTGGGAACCCACACCTCCGCTTGCCTCCTTAGCACCAAAGGGGAAACTGTTTTCTCTGTGCCCACTGGCGCCTGCCTAACCTTGATTGTCATGGCTTGCGTCACAGCAACCTCATGAGGTTGGGTACCTGCATAGGAATCTCCACTCCTCAGGAGCAGCCTAGGGAGGCCGCTCCCTCAGGAGGTCTTGGCATCGTTCCCCTCGCAAGGGTTGGCCCCTCGTGAGGGTCTTGTCTTGGTGGTCTTGTAGATGGGACGTACCAGGCTGTTGATGGAGCCACGCCATGGGCCGCAGGCCGGGAAAGTCTGGGTACCCTAGTTCCCAGAACGGTGATAGTAGCCCTTGGGCCCAAGGCGCACTCGGACCGAAGCCAGAGGGAAAGGGCGAAGTGCCGCGGGCCCCAATCGCCTACGGGCCAGGCTGACATGTGGCGCTTGATGGGACATGGGCGTCCCCACTTCCTCATGCCGCCTCGGCAACTGCCCGACTTGACAACTGCCTGGTGCATGCAGAAAGGCCATCATTGCCTGGGACGTGAGAGGTCGGCGGTTATCCTTCCTCGAGCTATAAATGGGGAAAGGTGGCGGGGCCCCCAGCCCATTGTCATTGCCTTGCTGCTCGCTCCTTCTTTTTTTTCCCCGCGCCGCCGTCCTGCCAAAGCATCCATGGCACTAGTGAGGAGGTTCTCCGCCGCAGAGAAGGGAAAAGCTCCCAAGGAGGGACTAGGCACGCTGCCGCAGAAGAGGGGCCGCGGCCGTCCCCGCAAGAACACCGTGGCACCAGCGATGGCTCCCCAAGGGCGTGAGTGCACCCCCTCGGAGGCGGGCACCGCCTTGGGAGGTAGTGGGGGCGCCCCATCCCGCAGCATGGGCTGCCATGGCCGTGGTGGCCACAACCAAGGAGGGAGGCATGTGGTAGCCATTCGGCCACTACGCCAATGATCCCGTTTGGCCGATGCGTCCTCGGAGTTCATGGTGTGCACAGAGAGGCCTGCAGGCATCTAGTTCCAGCTCCCGCGCTTCTTCACGGGCGCGCTGCTAGCCGGGGGACCTGGCGGCCTCTGGCTGCTGGCCGATGGTTGCTGCAGCAGGACCTCGTGGGTGGAGGTTGAGGTCACCCCTACCGGCAACGTATTCCTGAACCGTGGGTGGAAGCCGTTCGCTCACGCATGCGGACTACAGGGGAGGTGTATCCTCCACTTCAGGCACGACGGCACCTCGACCTTGTATGTCAGGGTCTTCAGGGAGGACGACAGGCGCCTAGGGTGCTACCTAGAGAGCGACATCGACGACGATGTTCACCCCTCCGACGATGATGGTCGGAGGGGTGATGGCTTGTCTAGCGGTGAACTTTCCCTTGGCGACGGTCGCGATGCCTCCAGCGGCGGCTCCTCCTTTGGGGAGAGGATGAGCGACGGCGACTACGACGAGCCACCACACCACCGAGCTCGGACCGGGGAAGGAGATGAGCCGCCCCGCTGTTGCGCCCTAGTGAAGCAGGAGGAGGACTCTGAATGAGCATGGGTATTGCTGGAGCCGGGTTTCGGGAGCCGCGGTGGTCGTGCGGCCGCTTTTGCTTCTATCTTTTTCCTGGATCAAAAAAGTAGAAGGCCCTGTCGGGGCATGTCATGAACCATGGCACTTGCGTCGTTATATTATCGTTTTTATATTTTTTCCTGACATCCGAGTTGCTGCTAATTGACGGGTTCTTGCTGATCATGATTGGGATGACTTAGCTTGGTGTGCTTGCGGTAGATTCCCGTGCCGTGAGAGCGTGCTTCTCCGGGGCTTGTACATCCTGCGCGCCCCTCATTCCGTAGAGGTCCTACCAGGGGTTTCCTTCTTGAGGATTCGAAGGTCCTCAGGCCTCGGGAGGCACTTGGTGGCTGCAGGGTTAGGTGACCTCTGGAGGTGCTGTGCCCCGCGCGAGCCCTCGAGCATGGGCTGCTGGTACGCCATGTCGCGATGCCCAGAGGCACGGACTCAATAGGGCTTCGTGCCCATTAGCTCGTTTGAGGGTGTCGTACTAGGATTAAGATGCCAAAGGCTTAGGACACCAAGGCTTTGGCAAGGTGCGTTCACGGGCAGGCCCAAGCCTACACACTGTGCCCAGCCCCCACATGCGAGACACGCGAGGAAGAGTGACGTGCAACTGTTACTCTCCCTAAAACGACACCTGAAAGAGCGAATACTACAAGGAAGACTTCCCAACCCTTTCAAATAAGGATGCGAGAACTTCAAATTTCATTCCAAGAAGTGGCAAATCAGCTAAAGAAAGCAAGCAAAAAGAACAGCCATGTCCGGCACCTACACTAGTCTTCTAGTCTTCCCGCCAGCGCGGAGCATGGGGCATGGGTGGGAGCCCCTGTGAGGCCCAGGGGCGGCACTCAGGAGACTCTGGGGCGTGTACAGTCCCACTCATTATTATGTTAGAGTGTCACGGGAGGAGACTTGAGAGGTGCATGGCACTTGCTGGTCACGGGTAGAACTTCTGGAGGTGCTGGATGTTCCATGCATTCTGGATGGGGACCCCGTCCTATGTCTCCAGGTGCGCAGTGCCAGGCCTGGAGAAAGGGGCGATCCTGAACAGGCCCTCCCACATAGGCAAGAGCTTGTGAAGCCCCTCCCTGGAGAGCACCCGTCTCAGGACGAGGTCACCCACCTCAAGAGTAGTGGAGCGGACGCTAGGAGAGTGATACCGCCGCTGTCGGATTCAGGGCTCCGCAGACCCAAGAAAAGGTCCGAACTCTCGGGCTTGTGCGAAGAACCCAACTACTTTAGCCAACCAGTTCACCGCCCCATGGCCTAGCTCGATGAACAAGGAAGAAGGTGGACACAATTGTTTACCCAGGTTCGGTCCACCTTGTGGTGTTAAACCCTACTCCTGCTTTGTGGTGGATTCGCCTCACGGGGGGCTGAGGATGAACTAGTACAAGGGAAGAACAGCCTCGCGAGGTCTGCTCTGGTGTGGATGTGAGCTCGAGGGATTCGACCCCCTTCCTATGGTGGTGGCTAACCTATACTTATAGTGGCTTTGGTCCTCTTCCCCCAAAACGTAGGCAGGAAGGGATCCCACAGAGGCCAATTCAAACGGGGACAAGCAGTACATCTTATCCTGACAAAAGGCGGTCTTCTCCTGCAAAGCTCCTGGTCATGACGCGGTGGTGGGCTCGGCGATGACATCCGTCCTGCCATCCTGGCGGTCCTGGTCTTGTAGCCCGGGAATGGAAACCTTTTGGCTGATTCCTTGGGACTCCGCGCCTGCGTTTGCCTCCTTAGCACCAAAGAGGAAACCTGCTCCTCTGCGCCCGCTGTCACCCACCTGGCCTTGGTCATCATGGCTTGCATCACCGCAACCTCATGAGGTTGAGCACCTGCATAGAAATCACCGCTCCTCAGGAGGCGGCCTGGGGAGGCCTCTCCCTCCGGAGGTCTTGGCGTCGTCCGCCTCGCGAGGCTTGGCCCTCGCGAGGGTTTTGAATTTTTGGTGTCGTAGATGGGCCATACTAGGCCGTCGATGAAGCCACGCCATGGGCCGCAAGTAGGCAAGTCAGGGTACCCTTGTTCCCAGAAAGCCGACAGTAGCCCCCGGCCCCAAGGACGCTCAGACTTGGCTTCGAGGCAAAGCCAAAGGGCAAGGGCAGAGCAATGCATGCCCCAATTGCATGCGGACTAAGTCGATGCATGGAACTTGATGGGACGTGGGCATCTCCACTTCCCCATGTCACCTCGGCAACTGCTCAGGCTGACAAAAGGCTGGCACCCACTCCGCGCCATCATTGCTTTCTCTTCGCCTTGCTCCAGATCCCCTTTCCTCCTGCCATGAGCGCTTCTAGATCTGGTCGAATTCTTCCGCCCATCTGTGCTTCTTATCTAAATTCACAGCGGATGGCTTCCGGGAAGGTGAAATTGGCCGCGCAGGCCACATGCTCCTCCTCCTCTCCTGCATCGGCCCTCAGCGCGTCCTCCATCACCGAGGAGAAACATCTCGCCATTGCGATCCTGCTGACGGCGAGTGACCACAACGAGTAGAAGAAGATAGTGCTCCTGGCCGGCTCCACCGATCCACGAACCTTGGCGGAGACATTCTATCCCTTCTTCCTTCACAGTGTCTTCACGGGGCTAGTCCCTCCTTTCTCCAAGTTCGTCATCGCCGTCCTCAACCTCTACCAGGTTCATGCTCTACATCTCCAGCCCAACTCCATCCTTCTCCTGTCGATCTTCGCCTTCTACTGTGAGGTGTTCGTGGGCGTGATGCCCTCCGTTGTGCTACTCCGCCACTTCTTCATCCTTCGGATGCACGACCCGACCTAGCACTCTGGTTGCATCTCCTTCGTCGCAGCCCACAGCGGCAATGCGCTCACGAGGGCCGGGAATAAGTTGGATAACTACCAGCGCAAGTGGGTCTTCATGGATGCCAGGGGACCCCACGCGTGGCTGGAGCTGCCGATCGAGCTGTCGGAGAAGCTTGACCGGTGGGGTCATGAGAAGCTCACCGATCCCCAGGCGGCGCCGGTCCTGAGGAATATGAAGCCGGACATGGAGTCTGGGGTGCTGATGGGGCCATGCTCGTCAAGGAGTTCCTGACACAGCGCTTGGCCCTGCTCCATGCGCACTCGCGCCCCATGTGGGATTTTGAAGGCACGAAGGACAACATCCGGCTATGCCCAGGAAGCTTGATGTGCGAGGAGCTGGACAAGGCCATGCAAACCCTCCTCAAGAAGGACCCAGGCAGCCTCCCGGTGGCCTACATCCCACTGTACCATTGTGGTGACGGGGCGGAGCTGGTCGCCACCATGCCTGTCTTCAACGAGCCGGGGCTCATGCCGCCTGAGGTCCCCAACTCTCCGGTGATGGTGTCCTCCGGAGGTGACTATGGACGACGCGGCGGAGACCTCTCCTCCGTCACAGAGCAAGCTTCTTTGCGGCATCTCCGACGATGATGATGATGCCGTTGGGCCCCCGGTTGTGGAGCCCCCGCGCTCCACCGGGGTAGTGACAAGGTCAGGGGCCACTCCCTCATGGAGGCCAAGCCGAGCGACCCCAAAGAAGAGCGGGGCGACACCACCTCGTCGAGGTGATGCCCCTGCTTCGCCGTCCGTTGACGCCATACCAGAGCCAGCAGTTGTGCGCCCCGCCGATCCTTAGGGCACGGCGAAACCCGTGCTCAGGAAGATTGGGGGTGCCCTGGCCCCGGCTAGGAAAAGGGCATACATCACGGCTGATGAGTAAGTATCTTACATTGTCTTTTCTTGCCATTCTTGATGCCGAGCTCACAATTCTCCCTCCTGGTGACCAGGATGGAGATCGTGGTGAAGAAGAGGAACGAGGGAGCTAGGACCCCGGAGGCACCACCGCCTGGCGCAGTCGAGGTGGCCCTGGCTCGGCCGAAGGAGGTTGCCTCCCGCTTCCTCATGACGGAGCATGCCTTCCAAAGCACAGGGGTAGGGCCTCAGGAGGAGGCCGCCTCCGTGGGCCCTCAGACTCCGGAGCCGCCCGTCACCGTGGCACCCGTGGGGGGTTCAGGGCCTCCAGATCCCCCAGCTGCCCCTGCTGCTATGGCGACGCCGACTCATGCGTCGGTGCTGCCTCCTCCCCAGGCCCTTATGCTGGCGGACTGCGGCCCCCTTGTCAGGCCCAGGGCTCTGGAGGAGACTTACACCACGCTGGATCAGCTCTGGACCGATCTCTAGGACACTGACAGGTGCATGGCAGTGGGATGCATGGGGCTGGTCTCGGGGTAGCTTCAGACCGACACGTCTATTAGGACGGCCAGGAGCCAGTCCGAGGCTGCCGTCGTAGCAAGCAGGAAGGAGGCCGGCGAGGCCGTGGCAGCTCGTGATGCGGCGCTGGCTGATGTGGCGTCCGCCAAGGAGCGCTGCAACAAGGCGGAGACTGAGCTAAAGGCCCTCCGTGAGGAGCAGGCTGACCACACCCTTTGCCTTCAAGATCGAGAGGAGGAGCTCAAGGTTTGGGAGGGTGACACTCGCCGATCGCGATGCCAAGCTGGCTCAGGCGACCAAGGACCAAGCCACAGAGCAGGACCGCCTGGGCATGCTGAAGGAGGAGGTGGACAAGGCTCAGGCGCCCCACGCCTAGCTTGTCTCCAAGACAATGACCCGGCTGGGGGCAGGGAGAAGACCCTTGCTGCCGCCGTGGGACGTGAGGCCTTCATCTCCCTCGAGCTGAAGTCCCAGCAGGCGCTACACTCCCTTTACGAAGAAGAGTACGAGGAGCCACTGGCGACTCCAGAGGGTGGCCCCGTTATGCTTCTCCTCAAGCTTGCTGAGGCGCTTGAGAGCATCACCGCCGGAGTGGACTCTATGGTGGAGGGGGAGTGCCGTACGCTTTTCACCATGACCGCGACGCGCGTCTTCAGCCACCTCCACCTCTAGGAGCCAGGCTTCAACTTCAGCACACTGATCGAGCTGGTGGCTCTTGAGTCCCGCGACGCTACTACCGGAGCCGTGAAGAATAAGGTGGAGGACCTGTTGGGGAAGTCCCTCGTCGTCCCCGACCCCGCAGTTGCGGGGCCTAGAGCTGACGGGTAAGACGGCAACTGCGTCATAGTCGACGTGCTCCCCAAGGCGAGCTGCAGCGGCGGTCAAGGCGACGGCGATACTTCCTCCTAGTTCGACCCTGCAACATTCGTCGTGCCTCGCGAAGGCGTGAGAACTGCTTGCCTTGTGAAGGCGTGAGAACTGCTTAAATTTGTGGAACATTATGTTTTGTAGTAACTAGCTGGGACTTCGCGATTTCCTTTCTGTGCTTCGTTTCCTTTCTGGTTGCCTTAGTGTTTTGAGTCGGCAGGGCCCAGCCCCGTGCATACCTCAGCCACCATTGGGGCGTCCAGATCACTAGGACGAGACCAAGGGGTGCGGGGCTACGTGGCCGGTGAGGCCCTTGAGACACGATGCTCAGGGGTCTCCGTTAATGTGCGAACAACCCTCATGAAGGAAACGTGAGCAGCGTATGAGTTAATCCGGAGTCCCCATACTTTTCCTCGCCAGCTTTTGCCTGGGAGGGCCGCGAGAAACCAGGTGCGAGAGACCTGGTGAGGTGGCATGCGCCAGGCGTAGCCACGTTCCCCCAGCCCCCTCGCGCGGCCCTCCTGGTGGGAAAGTGGTGCAGTGAGGCCAGAGAGCGAGGCTAGTGGCCCTCTTGAGGTTACTGCAGCGCTATGTAGCGCCCAAGATGCGATTCTATCCCAATCACGTGATGAACTCATGATTGGGGCACAACCACATTTCGAGCGCATAGCAAGGTGGATATCTTACAGCCTACCATGTACTGAATAGACGAGAATACAATATAGAGGCTTACACTCGCCACAAGCTACAACATGAGTACAACAATTCATCAATACATAGCATTCATCATGAAGAAGAGCAGGATCCAACTACGGATGAAATCAAACGAAAAAGAAGAACAACATCCACCCTGCTAATCCCAGGCTCCTGACCTGAAACCTATAACCCTTGATTGAAGAGAAGCAGAAGAAGAACTCCAAACAAGCAAGCATCACACTCGCGCCATATAATCGCATTACCTATACCTGCAACTGTTGTTGTAGTAATCTGTGAGCCACAAGGACTCAGCAATCCCATTACCACGGGTATCAAGACTAGCAAAGCTTAATGTGTATGGAGATGATAAGTGGTGAGGCTACAGCAAGAGACTAAGGATTCTATTGTGGCTAACTTACTATTGCAAGAATAAGATGAGAAGCTACGCAAACGAAGTGATCAAGAAGTGATCCTGAACTACTTACTTTCAAACATAACCCCACTCTGTTATCTTCTCGACCTTATTCGAAAAGAGACGATCACAGTTACACACACGGTTGGTGTATTTTAATTCGGATCTGGTGTAACGTTCTCTACAATCAGATATCAAAAACTCCCATCTGCCACATAACCATGGGCATGACTCTCGAAAGTTTAAACCCTGCAGGGGTGTCCCAACTTAGCCCACGACAAGCTCTCATGATCAACTGTAAAGCCCCGAAACCGATGCGCCAGGTGTCTTCCAGCCATTCGCTGTCGTTGCCATGTCATGTGCTTGCGTGTTCCATTTAGCCATGTCATCATCTGCATTTCAGCTGCATGTTTTTCAAAACTTGCATCCGTTCGGGTTTCCACGGTTCTCTCCGTTGTCCGTTCTGAGCACAGACACACTCGCACGCACCCGTCGCACCTCTCAGACCTTGTTTCATGAGCGGGATAAAAACGTTCTCGGAATGGGTCAGTATTTGCCGAGTGGCCTTGGTATATCACCAGTAGACCGCCCGTCAAATTTCGTTCCATTTGGAGGTCGTTTGATGCCCCAACGGTTAACCAAGTAGCCCGAAACCCCTCTCTCTTTGCAGCCCAGCCCCTCTTCACCACAGCCCATGAGCCCATCCAAACCCCCTCCATGCTCTCCGCCGTTCAATCACGATCGTGTGGGCGAAAAATGCTCCCCATTTGGACACTCCTAGCTCCCTCTACCTATAAATATGTGCATCTCGCTCAAAATCCCGCAGCCCTAACCCTAGCTTCTTCCTCCTCCAGCCGCCGGATATGTCCGCGCCCCACCAGACATGTCCACCCGCGCCCGCAGCCAATCATGGCTTGCCACGTCGCCCCCACCGCCATCTCCACCGCGCGGGCCTGCGAGCCCGTTCGGGGCCCTCCCGGCCCGAGCCGCCGCTGCGCCGCACCCCGCAGGCGCCCGCGAGCGCCCGAGCAAGGGGCTCGTCCCGCGCCGACGGGCACCTCCCGAGCACCGCCCGCGCCTCCACCACCATCCGCCGGACCCCGCCGCCTGCTCCCTGCCGGCCGAGCGCCGTCGCGCCTCCCGAGCGCCGCCGACCACCGCCGACGGTCGCGCCTCTCCCT
>NC_041391.1:386613880-386625843 GCF_002162155.2 Triticum dicoccoides
GCTCGCCGGAGCACCCTGCCGCCGTCCTCGCCCGGATCTGGTCAACCGGGACCAGATCCACCGCTCCCTCCATCCAAACACGCCGTCCCCGCCCTGGATCTCCTCGTCCCACACGCCTCCGTCCCGGGTTGACTTTTTCGCGAGGGTATATTTCCACAGTCCCCAGATCTGCAACATTTTGTGCACTTGTTCATCATGCCATAACTTCTTGCATGTAGCTCCGTTTTGTGTGTTTAATATATCAAAATGTTCATTGTGAGATGCTCTTCATTTTGTTCCTTTGTTCCATGCTTGTTTGAGTCCATCTTGATGCCCTAGTAATCATTGCAAGAGTGCTATATGATGTTAACCCGCTGAAACTGTTATAACTTGCTGTTTTGTCATTTTCGTTGCATTTCGTGTGTGCATCCTATGAGCTTGATGTCTGCATGAGCTTTGAGCTAAATCATGCCATATTTACAGTGGTGCAATCCATGTATTTTTGTGTGCCTTGTGGTGAGTGCATCAAGCTCATGAAGTAGGGTACTTGCTGTTACTACTTTGCTAGGCTGAGATCTGTTATATCATGATGCTATGTAAACCTGCTGCTACAAGTCATTCTATGCATAATCTGGAGATGTTCACTAAGGATGTTTTGTTATACATATCATGCTCTATCCATCCATGCCCTTGGTTGCATTTATAGCCTGTTGTAGCTTGTTGTAATCTTGCTCTCAAATTGCTAATTAATGTTGCTGTCGGTCTGTTCAGTTTTGCCATGAGTTTTGCTAGTGATCCATGCACCCTATGACTATGCTATTGCCATGCTTGGCTCCATAAACATGTCTTATTACTGTTGGTTGACTTCACATGCCATGAAATGCTCTGTGGAGAGTGGTAAAAGCTCACCTACGTGCCTACTTATCGTTGTTCCTGCCATGTACTGTTATTTTGAATCTGTCATATCATTTGCCATGTTTGCATGGATGCTATCATCTTTTCTGTTGATCTTTGGAATTAGTTCACTAAGGGAGTTTTGTTCTATGTCTTCAGTATTAGCATGCCAGGCATTTTTTTGCCATGATAAGTTCCTGTAGCATGTTGTTTGATAGCTCTAAACATTGCAACCTGATGTTATTTCTGTCATGCTCAGTGATTTCTGCTGTCTTTGAAACTGTTATTATTTGCAATCTTGCCATGTTCTTTTGAGCATGAGCTAGTGATTTCTGGAGATAGCTCAGTGTTATTATTTTGTCATACTTTACCTGTACATCATGTCCATGCCTTTTTTTCATGTTGAGGTGCTGTAGCATGTTGTTTTGATGTTTGTAAGATGCCTAGTTGCTGTTTTGGACACCTTGTCCATTAAACTTGTTTCATGTGTATGTGTTGAACCGTTGCTCCGTTTTGAGCATGCTCTATATGAAACTTGCTTATTTTTGCATATAGTTTCATGTTACCTTGTTGCATCCATGTTTTGAATGTGTATGCTTGATGTTTGTATGCATTTTGCATCAATGCCATGTTTGACTTGTTTTGCTCATATCTTCTAGGCCGTAGCTCCGAACTAAATGAACTTTATATGTAACTTGACTAGAATTTCATGTAGATCAGCTTGGTGCATCTTAACTAGCTGTTTAACAACTTGAACATAAGGTTTATTCAGATCTGGACCAATTTTGAAATTTTCATATGAGGACTTACCGGAGTTGTTACATGTTGTTTCCGGCCTCATTTAAACTTGCTTTGATGTGTTGCTCTTGTATGCATCAGCTCTTGCCATGAGTAGCATCATATAAAGTTTGTCATGCATCATGCTTGGTTGTGCATCATGTCATGTTTATGTGTTGTGTGTTTACCTTGTTGTTTGCTTCTTTCCGGTTGTGCTCCTTCTCGTTAGTTCCTGTTTTGTTGCGATCGTGAGGATTTGTTCGTCTACGCTTGGTTCATCTTCGTGGCTACATCTTCTTCATGGACTCGTTTTTCTTCCTAGCGGGATTTCAGGCAAGATGACCGTTACTCTGGATCTCACTACTATCATTGCTATGCTAGTTGCTTCGTTCTATCGCTATGCTGTGCTACCTATCACTTGCTCTTCAAGCGTCCCAATTTGCCATGTCAGCCTCTAACCTTTTTACCCTTCCTAGAAAATGTTGCTTGGCTATGTTACCGCTTTTGCTCAGCCCCTCTTATAGCGTTGTTAGTTGCAGGTGAAGTTGAAGATTGCTCCATGATGGACAGGATTATGTTGGGATATCACAATATCTCTTATTTAATTAATGCATCTATATACTTGGTAAAGGGTGGAAGGCTCGGCCTTATGCCTGGTATTTTGTTCCACTCTTGCCGCCCTAGTTTCTGTCATACCGGTGTTATGTTCCTTGATTTTGCGTTCCTTACGCGGTTGGGTGATTTATGGGACCCCCTTGATAGTTCGGTTTGAATAAAACACCTCCAGCAAGGCCAACCTTGGTTTTAACATTTGCCACCTAAGCCTTTTTCCCTTGGGTTTCCGGAGCCCGAGGGTCATCTTTATTTACCCCCTGTGCCAGTGCTCCTCTGAGTGTTGGTCCAAACCAGAGCCCTTTGCAGCGCCCCCTCAAGGAAACTTGAGGTATGGTTTTAGTTGTACGGATTGCTCATCCAGTGTGCCCTGAGAACGAGATATGTGCAACCCCTATCGGGATTTTTCGGCACATTCGGGCGGTCTTGCTGGTCTTGTTTTACCATTGTCAAAATGTCTTGTAAACCAGGATTCCGAGACTGATCAGGTCTTTCTGGGAGAAGGAATGTCCTTCATTGACCGTGAGAGCTTGTGATGGGCTAAGTTGGGACACCCCTGCAGGGTATAAAATTTCGAGAGCCGTGCCCACGGTAATGTGGCAGATGGGAATTTGTTAATATCCGGTTGTAGAGAACTTGACACCAGATACGAATTAAAACGCATCAACCGTGTGTGTATCCATGATGGTCTCTTTTCGGCGGAGTACAGGAAGTGAACACGGTTTTGGGTTATGTTTGACATAAGTAGGAGTTCAGGATCACTTCTTGATCATTGCTAGCTTCACGACCGTTCCGTTTGCTTCTCTTCTCGCTCTTATTTGCGTAAGTTAGCCACCATACTTTGCTTAGTCGCTGGTGCAACCTCACCACTTTACCCCTTCCTTACCCTTTAAGCTTTGCTAGTCTTGATACCCATGGTAATGGGATTGCCGAGTCCTCGTGGCTCACAGATTTCTACAACAACAGTTCCAGGTACAGGTTATGCAATGATCATGACGCGAGAGCGATGCTTGCTTGTTTTGGAGTTCTTCTTCTGCTTCTTCTTTGATCAGGGGATAGGTTCCAGGTCGGCAGCCTTGGCTAGCAGGGTGGATGTCGTTTGAGTTTCTGTTTGTGTTCATCCGTAGTCGGATGTTGCTCTTATGTATTGTGATGTTGTATTCATGTGGCATTGTTTGCCTCTTGTATGTATCCCCAACTATTATGTAATGGTACGATGTAATGATATCCACCTTGCAAAAGCGTCTTCAATATGCGCTTCTATCCTTGGTGGGACCTTCGAGTTCCTTTAGGATAGGGTCGCATATTGGGCGTGACAAGTTGGTATTAGAGACGACCCTCGCGGTTACACGGATGGTCGCGGAGATGTGGGCGGTCATGTTGTGCATGACGTTTGTGACCCGTCATGGCACACGGCATGACACATGTGCTGGACTAGAAGCACAGACGTATGTGCCAAGAGGGAACGTTCCTGTGGCCCGACGAGGACGTCGGTTCCTCTGAGTGGGGGTGTGTGTGATAGCCTGGCTTATTAGGGATGATAGACTACTGATATCAATAAGGAATTCCTTATTTTCCGGGAGCCCATTCGGACAGAACTCCAAAGTTAAGCGTGCTCAGCTTGGAGTAGTTTCAGGATGCGTGACCGACCGGGAAGTTGCTCCTGGGTGCGCACAAGTGAGGACAAAGTGCGCAGAAAAGACTAGTATTGATCTGCGGGGCCAGTCTAGATCCCGCCAGGAGCAACGACCACCGGCGGGTGTGTCCGGGGCGTTACAAGTTGGTATCATAGCCTCGACCGACCATAGGAGCCCCCTTGATTGATCGTGTAGTTTGGCCGTTGTTGAGTCTAGAAGAAAACTGTTTTCAGAGTCTAGTTATATCGGAGAGTAGGAATTCTTTTTACTCCTCAGCCCTTCGTCGGTCTGGTCAAGAATCTTGACGTAGGTGTTTTGACTTACTCCTCTTCCCCTTCATATTTTCTTTAGGATCACGTAGTTGGTTTTCCGGTCGTTGGTTCTCATCTCTTTTTGTCCGGTGCATTCCTCGTCAAGTTGACTCGAGGCTCTTCATCTTTGCCAAGTTCAATCCTTAGTTGTTTTCTTTTTCCCACCCGCCCACCCCTTTTTCTTCTCGGAGCCGGAGTCCGTAATCGACTATCCATCCTACTCGTGCGAAGCATTTGCATTCTTTCAACCGGTGTTTCCTCTTGAAGTTACTCATCAGTTTTTCCCCTTCCAAGTTGTCTTTGTTTTCCCGCCCTCCCACCCTCTTCTTCCCGGAGTCTGAGTCTCTTTCGACCATCATTTTCATTCGTACAGAGCCTCTTCAGTCTTCCCTCAATCATTTCAACCTGTGAATTCTCGTCTCGGTGGGCATTCTTCATCTCTTTTCTTCTCCGGTGGAGTTAATTTGTCACACCCTAGCTAGTTCATGCATTAGAGTGTTGCATCATGTCTATCCTTTCATCAGAAACTTGAAATGGGGATGTCAGAACCCCCAGCCCCCTCTGAAACCAACTAGGGTTTACTAAAAACTTTTTCAATGAACCTGAAATGCCCTTCTAAAATGTCCATCATTTTTGTCTTGGTTCAGAACCTCTGCCAAAAGTGTTGCCCAATTTTCTAGGTCATCTTAGGGTCTTTGAATTAAATGATAAGTATTTGAATTTGGGCATTTAAAATTATATAAAATATTTCAAATGCTCAAATATTCCTAAACTGAAATGTTTCATGTTGGAAATATTCCAACTTTGGACCAGGAGCAGTTTGGTGATTTTAGGAGTTGCCTAGGTATTTTTAATAATTCAACAAAGTTGCAAAAAAATAGAAAAAGAAAAAAACACAGAGAAGAAGGACTTACCTGGCGCCTGCAACCCGGCCCACTTGCCGGCCAAGCCCAGCGCCGCGCCAGCGAGCTGCTTGCCGGCCAGGCAGGCAGGCAAGGTGCTCGACGGCGAGCACCGCATGGGTGCCACGCACCTGCTCGCCGCCTCGCCGCTCCACTCACCCGGCTAACGACGTGGATCGACCTCTCTCTCTCCCCCGAACCCCCCAGATGCCCCTCTCCTCTCTAGCTCCTCCCCCTCGCGCTCCCCAGCCATGGCCGACGCCACCGCCGCCGCTCCATCATCGTAGCCGCGCTCCCCGCCGCCCGTGCTCCGTCTCGTGGTGTCCAGGAGCTCCGCCGCCGTCCACTTCGTCGAGCTAACCGAGCCCCGCGTGCTCGTGAGGCCCGAGTCCACCGCACCGACCTCACCCGAGTTCGCCATCGCCGGAGATCCCCTTCAATGCCGTCGCTGCATCAGCTCGTCCCCGACCCCGCCGGTGACCTTTACGGGTGCTCTGTGAGCCTAGCTACCCCTTCTACCCTTCCTCTCTCGCCCCCAAGCCGTGTAGCCACTGCACGAAGATCACCCGCACGCACCGCCGCGGATCTCGTCGCCGACGTGCTCCCGGCCATCCTCCGGCCAACTGACGGTGTCCAACGCACTCACCACGTTGCGTTGAGTCCAACCGTGCACTTCCCGCACCTCACCGCACACCCTAGCCCCGAGTTCGCCTTCACCCAAACTCCGGTGACCGCCTAGGTCGTCGCCGGCGCCAACTCCGGCCACCCCGACCCCAACTGACTCCACCAAGAGCCGCGGCTCGTCCTCAGCTCCACCTCGATGCCCTCCGAGACCCATTTGGTGGCCGGAACGGCCCAAACCACTTCTGCCGCCGCGTCGGGCTCGCCGGTGGCTAAACGCTGGTGCGGCCATTTTGACTTTGACCACGGGTGGGCCCTGGTTGACTCTGTTGAGTCAATGACAGGTGGGGCCCCCTTCTGCTAATTATCCAGATTAGTTTAAACTAAATTAAATTAGTTAATTATCCACTGACACCCTGGACCCACGTGTCAGGTTTGACCTGGACCAGGACCTCATGCTGATGCAGTAAACCTTTTCTGAAATTAAAATAAATCTAAAATGATTTATAAATTCCAGAAATTGTTGCAAACTTCAAAAATTCATATAAATTCAACCATAGCTCCAAATCATACAAATTATATATGAAAAATGATCAGAAAAATCCAATCTATCCATCTGTACTAGTTTCATGCATGTTTAAACAAACTAACTTGAGGTTTAGTGCAGAACAAGATAAAACACTTTAAAGGGCCATTTTTGAGTTTGAAATTTGAATCTTTGGTTCAAATTGATTCAAACCCATCTGGTTTTAGTTGCATTAGCCCAACACACTCATATTGCCATGTTTCATGCATGCATAATATTGTCGCACATTGTTTGGTGATGGTTGTGTATCGGTGTTCTTTGCGGCAGGTTCTGCCTCCGAGGAGTACCGTGATTACCCTAGCGAAGAACCGTATCCGTGCATCGATCCATCAGGCAAGCAACCAACCATTTGATCATATCGATACAATCCCATGTTCTCGCTCTTGCTCTCTTTTACTGCATTAAGACAACGCGTTTCAAACTGCTGTGTGCTACGGTAGTTGAACCCATTTCCTCTGCATGACCTGTCATTGCCACAGTAATTAGATGAAACCCACTAGCATGTGTAGGAATTGATTGAGCCATATGTATGTGTTGTTCCTACCTTGCTATGCCTGCTATGCTTAGAGTCGTGTCAGGTCTGGTTCATCTGGGTGATGGGCTAGAGTGAAATGATCATGTCGGTAATGAGAGTGATGTGGTGAACACGATTTGGTAAAGGTATCGATGAGAGGCCATGTAGGAGTACATGGTGGGTTGTTTCATTGAAGCCGACCTTAAGAACTGAGATCTGTATGCGTGATTTAAGATTCAGCTACTACCATGCATTGGGCCCTGAAATATGACCCCGCTCGACTTCTTATTCACCCTAGTCCTCTGTCCAGGAGTTGCAAGTAGTTTCTAGTGTTTGTAGCTTACTGGAGGCCGTGGACAACACTGACCCGCGGGGTGGGCTGTGATGCGGTAGGTACGTGGCACGGTGTATCGAATACCCGTTAGGTATCTCGAGAACCCTGTACACATCGTTCGGGGCCGTATGGGAAACCTCGGCCGGACTCCCTGCGGATGGAACCTGGATAGGCGATAAACCTGGACTAGAGACTTAGGCGATAAACCTGGACTATAATTTACATTTTACAGAAGGCGCTGCAACCCCTTCTGATGGGTTCTTCATAGACGTTGACATCGACGAGTAGACTAAGGCCCAGGTGGTAATCCTGAGCTTGTGAAGGTCCACGTAGTATAGCTAGGCTTTCCAAGCCTCTTTTATTTTACTAGTTGTCTGTACTCAGACAAGTTACTTCTGCTGCTGGTTTGTATGACTGTATGACTTGAATGTGGGTCGTGTGACCCGTACTTGTATGTATGTTATGTATGGCTCTCTGAGCCTTTAAATAAAGTACTTGTGTCGTAGAGTCATGTTGTGATGCCTTGTTGTATTTGCACATATCGAGCATATTGTGTGTATGATTGAAATGCTTGGTATGTGTGGGATCTGACTATCTAGTTGTTTATCTTTAGTAGCCTCTCTTACCGGTAAATGTCTCCTAGTGTTTCCATTGAGCCATGGTAGCTTGCTACTGCTCCGGAACACTTAGGCTGGCCGGCATGTGTCCTTCTTCGTTCCTGTGTCTGTCCCTTCGGGGAAATGTCACGCATTGAGTACCGGAGCCTTGTTAGCCCGCTACAGCCCGGTTTACCGGAGTCCTGCTAGCCCAGTGCTATAGCCCGGACCCACTTGCTGATGACCGACACGTTCGATGCTGGGTCATGGATGCCTGTCCCTGTAAGTCTGTGCCACTTTGGGTTTACGACTAGTCATGTCAGCCCGGGCTCCTTATCATATGGATGCTAGCGACATCATCATATACGTGAGCCAAAAGGCGCAAACGGTCCCGGGCAAAGGTAAGGCGACACCCGTGGGAATACCGTGCGTGAGGCCGCAAAGTGATATGAGGGGTTACAGGCTAGATCGATGTGACATTGAGTCGGGGTCCTGACAGCGTTGGCATCAGAGCCGGACTGCCTGTAGGTTCTCCAAGCCAAACTGGTCGATGTTGAGTCTAGAAATGCTTTAGTTATATGTAGGGGAATTGATTGTGGGATGGTACGTAAGGCTCTTTTTACTTCTTTACCTCATGGCATTCTGATCTGAGTCAGTCCATTCTTCTACCGGGGTTTAAGGATTAGGATCTTCTCTCTCTATCAGGTTCACGTGTTACGAATCAGTAGTACCTTATAGGTTTGATGGCTACAAGCCTAGTTCAGTTCTACTACCTTGTTATGCTGATAAGTTGAACCCAGAACCTTGATATGATATTGTTGAGTGTTTATGTAATTTTTTTGATAAATGTCTCAAACCCTTCTTGAGCATTTACAGCCGTTATGCTGTCGAAATTTTGCTAGAAATTCTAATGCCTTTACATTATGGTTGTGCTTTCAGATGGCCACTCGCGACCAAAATCAAGTGGTTCGCCTGACCCGATGCATTGGTGTGACCGGTCATACGGCCATGTTAGTCCGAGTGATGATCGAGACGGGTTACCGTTGGTATCCCGAATACACGGTCGAAGAGCAGTTTCGAGATTTTAACCAAAGCCAGTATCTTTGCACCGTCCGGATATTTCCCTCTTATCCTGGTTCTACCGAGGCTCTTCACTGTTCCTATGTGCTCGGTGTTACTATTGAGATGGCTGTGCAAGATGCAGCTTATTCTATGATGACCATCATGCGAGTCAGGACTGGCCTGCTTCGCAACACCGACTTCCGGTATATGCCGGCTTCACTTCCTGGAGTGCACGGTTATCTCCGGGCTATCTATGCTGACCCCAGTCAGGAGGACTCACTAACTCGCACCACTGCTGAGTTGCTCGAGGATAAGGACCGAGAGAATCGGGCCTTGAGAATGGAGCTTTTCAACACCCGCGCCGATCATTGGGCCACCTTGACTTGGTTTGCACCGGCTGTGCAAGCTGGATGCATGGATATGAGAGATCTGTATCCTGTTAGGTCTGCTCTGCCGGACATGATGGATTGGCGTGATGTGGGAGGCATCACCCCACCTCGTTGTCCTCGCAGGCCACCGTTTGTTGGTCCAAGACCTCACCCTAGCCCTTTTGGTCCACAGGCTCCTCAGGACCGTTTGTTTCCGGATGCTCACGTTGAACTTCCAGGCTACGGAGGAGACTTCTATGAGAACTACTACGGAGATGACTAAGATAGTAGTAGATCCACTAGGTATTGTAATAGTTGTATTTCCACCGTCCTGCGTGACTTGTGGAATATGACTTAGCGTGTAGTAATTCCGGGGGTGTAGGAAAAATAATGTATAGGAGCTTGGGATGCCTCCGATGATATGTAATCCTCCTCTCACCATAGTAGTACTTGTTGGTCTTGTACTAAACCTCGTATGGTGTGTATGACGATGGAATAAAAGAAGTAGTTTCTGTATCTACCATGTCATACGGATGATCATCTTGCATTCTGAGTTGTCCATTACATTCTACATTCTATGTCGGAATCTTGTCATGTTGGACTAAACCATTGTCTTGTTTTTCCTAGGATGGTCAACACCCGCAACAACCCTACTCCCCCAGAGCAGGCCGAAGGCAGCAGAGTTGGGGATACAAATCTGCCTCACCCTCCCTCTCTGGCAGAAGTTATGCTAGAGGCTGAGAGAAACAAGCGGGAGACCAACCGTTTGTTGGAGCGTATTGAACAGAACACAGCACACCATCAGAGGACTAACTTGGTGTCACTCAGTGATTTCATCAAGTTATATCCACCCACGTTCCACCACTCCGTCGAGCCTCTCGACGCTGATGACTGGCTTCGCAGTATTTCTCACAAACTGCGTTCTGCGCTAGTAGCTGAGGTTGACAAGGTCACCTTTGCTGCATATCATCTTGAAGGCCCCACCAGTCTATGGTGGGAGAATTATGGAGCTATGCGCCCAGCGGACCATGTCACTACTTGGGCTGAATTTAGCGAGGCTTTCTGTGAACATCACATTCCGGAGGGTCTCATGGACCATAAACGTGAGGAGTTCTGTAGTTTCACTCAAGGTCGACTCTCTGTTGTCGCTTACAGCAGGGAGTTTGGTATCCTTGCCCGTTATGCAACGGAGGAAGTTTCTACTGATGCCAAGAAGCAGGCAAGGTTCCGTAAGGGGCTTAGTCCTGAGCTTTCCGCAACCTCCGTCTGCATGAGTGCACATCTTTTCAGAAGCTTGTTAACAAAGCCATCAGTGCTGAGACTGGTCAGACTGATTATGAAGCAACACGCAAGCATGGCTGTGACTTGGGTTCCTCATCCGGTGCTGGTCCTCAGAAGTGCCGCGTGTGGGTGCCTAACACTGCCCTGCCACCCAGGTTCACACCGAGGCCTTCCTTCCAGGCGCCTCGCCCAGCTCAGCCATATGCACCAGCCAAGCCCTATGGTGGTCCAACCAACAATGCTCCTCCACGTACCAGTTCCGTGACTTGTTTCAAGTGTGGGGAATCAGGCCACTATATGCGCGAGTGTCCCCAAACCAACCCCAACCAGACAACAAAAACTATTGGCCACGGCAAGCCGACAGGGAAAGTGTTCTACGCCAAGCCGGCCACCACTGCTCGTGGCCATGTTAATTGTGTTTCTGCGGAAGAGGCTCAAGAAGATCCCAACGTCGTTCTCGGTATGCTCCTTGTTAATTGCCACCCGGCATCTGTTCTTTTCGATACAGGAGCATCTCATTCATTTATATCCGAGAGCTATCCTCGTCTGCATAACACCACATTCTGTGAGATGCCCACCTCTATGGTAATTCAAACTCCGGGATCCAAATGGCAAACTTCTAGAGTAAGCCATGGAAATGAAATTCAAGTCGACAAACTTGTTTTTCTGTCAGGACCCCGACTCGATGTCACATCGATCTAGCTGGTAACACCTCATATCACTTTGCGGCCTCACGCACGGTATTCCACGGGTGTCGTCTTACCTTTTCCCGGGACCGTTTGCGCCTTTTGGCTCACGTATATGATAGTGTTGCTAGCATCCATATGATAAAGAGCCCGGGCTGACATGATTAGTCGTAAACCCAAAGTGGCACAGACTTACAGGGACAGGCATCCATGACCCAGCTTCGAACGTGTCGGTCATCAGCAAGTGGGTCCGGGCTGTAGCACTGGGCTAGCAGGACTCCGATAAACCGGGCTGTAGCGGGCTAACAGGACTCCGGTACTCAAAGCGTGACATTTCCCCGAAGGGACAGACACAGGAACGAAGAAGGACACATGCCAGCCAGCCTAAGTGTTCCAGAGCAGTAGCAAGCTACCATGGCTCAGCGGTAACACTAGGAGACATTTCTCGGTAAGAGAGGCTACTAAAGATAAACAACTAGATAGTCAGATCCCACACATACCAAGCATTTCAATCATACACACAATATGCTCGATATGTGCAAATACAACGAAGCATCACAACATGACTCTACGACACAAGTACTTTATTTAAGGCTCAGTGAGCCATACATAACATACACAAAGGTACGGGTCTCACGACCCAACATACAAGTCATACAGTCATACAAACCAGCAGCGGAAGTAACTTGTCTGAGTACAGACAACTAGTAAAATAGAAGAGGCTTGGAAAGCCTAGCTATACTACGTGGTCCTTCACAAGCTCAGGGTCACCACCTGGGTCTTTAGCCTACTCGTTGATGTCA
>NC_041391.1:386626342-386702200 GCF_002162155.2 Triticum dicoccoides
TTGTTTCTTAAGCTCGGCTAGTTCTAGGGGTGCCATCTTATAAGGTCTTCTAGCAATCGGAACGGTTCCTGGAATGAGGTCTATTACGAACTCAACATCCCTGTCAGGTGGAACACCTGGCAATTCCTCTGGAAAGACATCCGGGAAGTCACGGACTACCGGAACGTCCTCAAGGTCTGGCAAAGGGCTGGCGTTAAGAGAATATAATTGTCGCTTGGCTATTCGGGTCAAGACATTGACTATCTTCCCCGAAGGATGGGTGAGTTGAACAGTCCTAGAGAAGCAATCGATTTGGGCATGATGAGCCGACATCCAGTCCATACCCAGAATGACATTAATATCTGAAGATTTAAGGGCTATCAAAGATGCAAGGAAAACAAGTCTGTCGACTTGGATTTCGTTCCCATGGCTTACTCTAGAAGTTTGCCATTTGGATCCCGGAGTTTGGATTACCATAGAGGTTGGCATATCACCAAATGCGATGTTATGCAAGCGAGCATAATTTTCAGATATAAAAGAATGAGAGGCTCCTGTATCGAAAAGAACAGATGCCGGGTGGCAGTTAACAAGAAGCGTACCGAGAACGACGTTGGGATCCTCTTGAGCTTCTTCGGCAGAGATACAGTTGACATGGCCACGCGAAGCGGTGACCGGTTTAGCATGAAACACTTTCCCTGTCGGCTTGCCACGGCCAACAGCTTTAGCAGATTGATTGGGGTTGGTCTGGGGACACTCACGCATATAGTGACCAGATTCCCCACACTTGAAACAAGTCACGGAACTGGTACGTGGAGGAGCATTGTTAGTTGGACCCCCATAGGGCTTGGCTGGAGCAGACTATTGAACGGGGCGAGGCGCCTGGAAGGATGGCCTCGGTGTGAACCTGGGTGGCAGGGCGGTGTTGGGTACCCACACGCGGCGCTTCTGAGGACCAGCACCGGATGAGGAACCCGTGTCACGTCCATGCTTGCGTGTTGCGTCATAGTCAGTCTGACCAGTTTCAGCACTGATGGCTTTGTTGACAAGTTTCGAAAAAGATGTGCACTCATGCAGACGGAGGTCGCGGCGAAGCTCAGGACTAAGGCCCTTACGGAACCTTGCTTGCTTCTTGGCGTCAGTAGACACTTCCTCAGTTGCATATCGGGCGAGATTACCAAACTCCCTGCTATAGGCATCCACAGAAAGTCGGCCTTGGGTGAAACTGCAAAATTCTTCACGTTTACGGTCCATGAGACCCTCCGGAATGTGATGTTCACGGAAAGCCTCGCTGAACTCAGCCCAAGTAGTGACATGGCCCGCTGGGCGCATAGCTCCATAATTCTCCCACCATAGACTGGCGGGGCCTTCAAGATGATATGCAGCAAAGATGACCTTGTCAGCCTCCGCTACCAGCACGGAACGCAGTTTATGGGAGATACTGCGAAGCCAGTCATCAGCGTCGAGAGGCTCGACGGAGTGGTGGAACGTGGGTGGATGCAATTTGATAAAATCACTGAGTGACACCACGTTAGCCCTCTGATGGTGTGTTGTATTCTGTTCAATACGCACCAACAAACGGTTCGTCTCCCGCTTGTTTCTCTCAGCTTCCATCGTCACCTCGGCTAGTGAAGGAGGATGAGGCAGATTTACATCCCTGGCTTCACTGCCTTCGGCCTGCTCTTGAGAAGCAGGGTTAGCGCGCGTGTTGACCATCCTAGGAAATCAAGACAATGTTTTAGTCAGGATGGTAAAATTCCGACATAGGATTTATAATGTAAGAAATAACTCGGAATGCAAGATGATCATCCGTATGACATGGTAGATACAGAAACTGCTTCTTTATTCCATCGTCATACACACCATACAGGGTTTAGTACAAGACCAAACAAAGTACTATTACGGTGAAAAGAGGATTACATCTCATCGGAGACATTCCAAGCTCCTATACATTATTTTTCTACATCTCCGGAAAGAGTACAAACTAGGTCATATCCCACGAGTCACGCGGGACGATAGACGACACAGCTAGTGCGAACTAGTGATACTACCACTAACTCAGACCGATCCGTAGTAGTCCTCGTAAAAGTCACCTCCATAGCCTGGGAGTTCAACATGATCATCCGGAAACAGACGGTCTCGCGGAGCTTGTGGACCATAGAGGCTAGGATGAGGCCTTGGACCAACAAACGGTGGCCTGCGGGGACCGCGACGTGGGGTGATGCCTCCTACATCACGCCAAACCATCACGTCTGGCAGAGCAGATCTCACAGGATAGAGATCGCGCATATCTGAATATCCAGCTTGCACCGCCGGTGCGAACCGAGTCAAAGTGGCCCAGTGGTCAGCACGGGTGTTGAAGAGCTCTAGCCTTAAGGCCCGATTTTCTCGGTCCTTATCCTCGAGCATCTCAGCAGTGGTGCGAGTCCGTGAATCCTCCTGAGTGGGGTCAGCATAGATAGCCTGGAGATACCCTTGTGCTCCCGGAAGTGATCCTGGCATATACCGGAAATCAGAGTCCCGAAATATACCAGATCTGACTCGCATAATGGTCATCATAGAGTAGGCGGCGTCCTGCACAGCCATCTCAATGGTAACCCCGAGTCCATAAGAGCAGTGAAGAGGCTCGGTGGATCCAGGATAAGATGGAAATATCCTGACAGTGCAGAGATACTGGCTCTGATTAAAATCTCGGAATTGCTCTTCGACCGTGTACTCGGGATACCAGCGATATCCAGCCTCAGTCATTACCCAGACCAACTTAGCAGTATGGCCGGGTACATCTAGGCATCGAGTCAGGCGAACCACTTGATTGAGGTCGCGAGTGGCCATCTGAAAGCACAATCATAATGCAAGGGCATTAGAATTTCTAGCAAAATTTCGGCAGCATAACAGCTGTAAATGCTCAAGAAGGATTTTGAGACATTTGACAAAGGATTTCATACACACTCAACATCATCATATCAAAGTTCTGAATCCATTCTGGCAACATAATGTGGTAGTAGAACTGAACTAGGCTGGTAACCATCAAACTTATAAGGTACTACTGATTAGTAACTCGTGATCCTGATAGAGAGAACAGATCCTAATTCCTTAACCCCCGGTGGAAGAATGGACTGACTCAGATCAGAAAGTCATAAGGTAAAGGAGTAAAAAGAGCCTTACGTTCCATCCCACAAACAATTCCCCTACATATAACTAAAGAATTTCTAGTCTCGACATCGACCAGTTTGGCTTGGAGAACGTACAGGTAGTCCTGCTCTGATACCAACGCTGTCAGGACCCCGACTCGATGTCACATCGATCTAGCTGGTAACACCTCATATCACTTTGCGGCCTCACGCACGGTATTCCACGGGTGTCGTCTTACCTTTTCCCGGGACCGTTTGCGCCTTTTGGCTCACGTATATGATAGTGTTGCTAGCATCCATATGATAAAGAGCCCGGGCTGACATGATTAGTCGTAAACCCAAAGTGGCACAGACTTACAGGGACAGGCATCCATGACCCAGCTTCGAACGTGTCGGTCATCAGCAAGTGGGTCCGGGCTGTAGCACTGGGCTAGCAGGACTCCGGTAAACCGGGCTGTAGCGGGCTAACAGGACTCCGGTACTCAAAGCGTGACATTTCCCCGAAGGGACAGACACAGGAACGAAGAAGGACACATGCCGGCCAGCCTAAGTGTTCCAGAGCAGTAGCAAGCTACCATGGCTCAGCGGTAACACTAGGAGACATTTCCCGGTAAGAGAGGCTACTAAAGATAAACAACTAGATAGTCAGATCCCACACATACCAAGCATTTCAATCATACACACAATATGCTCGATATGCGCAAATACAACGAAGCATCACAACATGACTCTATGACACAAGTACTTTATTTAAGGCTCAGTGAGCCATACATAACATACACACAAAGGTACGGGTCTCACGACCCAACATACAAGTCATACAATCATACAAGCCAGCAGCGGAAGTAACTTGTCTGAGTACAGACAACTAGTAAAATAAAAGAGGCTTGGAAAGCCTCTGGCTATACTATGTGGTCCTTCACAAGCTCAGGGTCACCACCTGGGTCTTTAGCCTACTCGTTGATGTCAACGTCTACATAGAACCCATCAGAAGGGGTTGCAGCGTCTTCTGTAAAAATGTAGATTATAGCAACATGAGTACAAAGGTACTCAGCAAGACTTACATCAGATCCTACATACATGCATAGTATCAAGAAGGGTTGGTGGAGTTATTGCAGCAAGCCAGCTTTGACTCTTGGCTAGGCTATCCTACGATACTCCAACTGAAATGGTTTTGCGCACACGAGTCCACTACTCACCAATTCAATACACTACCGAGGATCCACCTCCGTCCTCCTACGGAGGAGCCATCCTCGGCACTCACACTTATCTTGAGGCTTTTAGTAGTTTCCATTTACTTGTCTATGAACTGTATAGGCAACCAAGTAGTCCTTTACCGCGGACGCGGCTATTCGAATAGATCATGTTAACCCTGCAGGGGGTACTTCTTCATACACGCTCTCACCACTTACCGTCGTTTACACGACATGTACTCGGCAACCTTCAAGCGGAAGCCCAACGTGGGTGTCGGCCACGACCTACCTAATCACCTAAGCCTCCAGTCCACGACCTACCTAATCACCTTCTGTGCGTTGATAATTTGATCCGTAAGGGTAGGTTTTGCCACCAAGGTGGAGAGAAAACCTTGAGGTACAATGTGAAGGTTAAGCTTCCGAAATTCCTCATGGAGAAGCGGTTGACTTTGTTGTAACATCAGGTTGTTACAATAAGATTTACGACTTAGCGCATCAGCCATGACGTTGGCTTTCCCTGGGGTATAGGTTATCCCTAAGTCGAAGTCTGTGATCAATTCAACCCAACGTCTCTGCCTGAGATTCAGATCCGGTTGGGTGAAAATATACTTCAGACTTTGGTGATCAGTGAATATTTCGCAACGATTACCGAGGAGATAATGTCGCCAGGTCTTAAGTGCATAGACTACGGCTGCAAGCTCTAGGTCATGAGTGGGATAATTCTCCTCATGTGGGTGCAATTGCCGTGAAGCGTAAGCAATTACGTGTCGATCTTGCATGAGAATGCAACCTAGTCCTTGTCGCGAGGCGTCGCAGTAGATAACAAAGTCCTTGGAGAAGTCTGGCGGTACCAGTACGGGAGCAGAGGTCAGGCGTCTTTTCAGTTCCTGAAAGCTGTGCTCACATTGTGGAGTCCATTCGAACTTCTTATCTTTCTTGAGAAGTTCAGTTAGAGGTTTAGCAACCTTGGAGAAGTTCTCGACAAAGCGACGGCAATAGCTCGCTAAGCCTAGAAAACTCCGAACTTGCTTGACTGATTCGGGCGGAGTCCAATCAAGGACGGCTTGAACTCGCTCAGGGTTAACAGCAATACCTTTACCAGATATTACATGACCCAGATAGGTCACTTCTGACAACCAGAATTCACATTTAGAGAATTTGGCATAAAGGCGATGCTCTCGAAGTTTCTTCAATACTAGCCTTAGATGTTCGGCATGTTCTTCCTCGTTCTTGGAGTAGATGAGTATATCATCGAGATAAACCACGACGAATTTATCCAAATACTCCATGAAGATTGAGTTCATTAACCGAGAAAAGGTGGCTGGAGCGTTGGTTAATCCGAAGGACATAACGGTGTACTCGTATTGGCCATAGCGAGTAACAAAGGCCGTTTTAGGAATGTCCCCGTTTCTGATTTTGATTTGATGGTAGCCCAACCTCAAATCCATCTTGGAGAAGACTGAGGATCCAGCGAGCTGATCATACAGGTCGTTGATCCTGGGAAGTGGATATTTGTTCTTGATTGTGACCAAATTGACAGGTCGGTAATCTACAACCATCCGGTCCGTACCATCCTTTTTCTTAACGAATAGGACGGGGCAAGCCCACGGAGATGAACTAGGGCGGATGAAACCCTTTTTCAAGGATTCATCGAGTTGTTTCTTAAGCTCGGCTAGTTCTAAGGGTGCCATCTTATAGGGTCTTCTAGCAATCGGAACGGTTCCTGGAATGAGATCTATTACGAACTCAACATCCCTGTCAGGTGGAACACCTGGCAATTCCTCTGGAAAGACATCCGGGAAGTCACGGACTACCGGAACGTCCTCAAGGTCTGGCAAAGGGCTGGCGTTAAGAGAATATAATTGTCGCTTGGCTATTCGGGTCAAGACATTGACTATCTTCCCCGAAGGATGGGTGAGTTGAACAGTCCTAGAGAAGCAATCGATTTGGGCATGATGAGCCGACATCCAGTCCATACCCAGAATGACATTAATATCTGAAGATTTAAGGGCTATCAAAGATGCAAGGAAAACAAGTCTGTCGACTTGGATTTCGTTCCCATGGCTTACTCTAGAAGTTTGCCATTTGGATCCCGGAGTTTGGATTACCATAGAGGTTGGCATATCACCGAATGCGATGTTTTGCAAGCGAGCATAATTTTCAGATATAAAAGAATGAGAGGCTCCTGTATCGAAAAGAACAGATGCCGGGTGGCAGTTAACAAGAAGCGTACCGAGAACGACGTTGGGATCCTCTTGAGCTTCTTCGGCAGAGATACAGTTGACATGGCCACGCGAAGCGGTGACCGGTTTAGCATGAAACACTTTCCCTGTCGGCTTGCCACGGCCAACAGCTTTAGCAGATTGATTGGGGTTGGTCTGGGGACACTCACGCATATAGTGACCAGATTCCCCACACTTGAAACAAGTCACGGAACTGGTACGTGGAGGAGCATTGTTAGTTGGACCCCCATAGGGCTTGGCTGGAGCAGACTGTTGAACTGGGCGAGGCGCCTGGAAGGATGGCCTCGGTGTGAACCTGGGTGGCAGGGCGGTGTTGGGTACCCACACGCGGCGCTTCTGAGGACCAGCACCGGATGAGGAACCCGTGTCACGTCCATGCTTGCGTGTTGCGTCATAGTCAGTCTGACCAGTTTCAGCACTGATGGCTTTGTTGACAAGTTTCGAAAAAGATGTGCACTCATGCAGACGGAGGTCACGGCGAAGCTCAGGACTAAGGCCCTTACGGAACCTTGCTTGCTTCTTGGCGTCAGTAGACACTTCCTCGGTTGCATATCGGGCGAGATTACCAAACTCCCTGCTATAGGCATCCACAGAAAGTCGGCCTTGGGTGAAACTGCAAAATTCTTCACGTTTACGGTCCATGAGACCCTCCGGAATGTGATGTTCACGGAAAGCCTCGCTGAACTCAGCCCAAGTAGTGACATGGCCCGCTGGGCGCATAGCTCCATAATTCTCCCACCATAGACTGGCGGGGCCTTCAAGATGATATGCAGCAAAGGTGACCTTGTCAGCCTCCGCTACCAGCGCGGAACGCAGTTTATGGGAGATACTGCGAAGCCAGTCATCAGCGTCGAGAGGCTCGACGGAGTGGTGGAACGTGGGTGGATGCAATTTGATAAAATCACTGAGTGACACCACGTTAGCCCTCTGATGGTGTGCTGTATTCTGTTCAATACGCTCCAACAAACGGTTCGTCTCCCGCTTGTTTCTCTCAGCTTCCATCATCACCTCGGCTAGTGAAGGAGGATGAGGCAGATTTGCATCCCTGGCTTCACTGCCTTCGGCCTGCTCTTGAGAAGCAGGGTTAGCGCGCGTGTTGACCATCCTAGGTAAACAAGACAATGATTTAGTCAGGATGACAAAATTCCGACATAGGGTAAAAATGTAAGGAATAACTCGAAATGCAAGATGATCATCCGTATGACATGGTAGATACAGAAACTGCTTCTTTATTCCATCGTCATACACACCATACAGGGTTTAGTACAAGACCAAACAAAGTACTATTACGGTGAAAAGAGGATTACATCTCATCGGAGACATTCCAAGCTCCTATACATTATTTTTCTACATCTCCGGAAAGAGTACAAACTAGGTCATATCCCACGAGTCACGCGGGACGATAGACGACACAGCTAGTGCGAACTAGTGATACTACCACTAACTCAGACCGATCCGTAGTAGTCCTCGTAAAAGTCACCTCCATAGCCTGGGAGTTCAACATGATCATCCGGAAACAGACGGTCTCGCGGAGCTTGTGGACCATAGAGGCTAGGATGAGGCCTTGGACCAACAAACGGTGGCCTGCGGGGACCGCGAGGTGGGGTGATGCCTCCTACATCACGCCAAACCATCACGTCTGGCAGAGCAGATCTCACAGGATAGAGATCGCGCATATCTGAATATCCAGCTTGCACCGCCGGTGCAAACCGAGTCAAAGTGGCCCAGTGGTCAGCACGGGTGTTGAAGAGCTCTAGCCTTAAGGCCCGATTTTCTCGGTCCTTATCCTCAAGCATCTCAGCAGTGGTGCGAGTCCGTGAATCCTCCTGAGTGGGGTCAGCATAGATAGCCCGGAGATACCCTTGTGCTCCCGGAAGTGATCCTGGCATATACCGGAAATCAGAGTCCCGAAATATACCAGATCTGACTCGCATAATGGTCATCATAGAGTAGGCGGCGTCCTGCACAGCCATCTCAATGGTAACCCCGAGTCCATAAGAGCAGTGAAGAGGCTCGGTGGATCCAGGATAAGATGGAAATATCCTGACAATGCAGAGATACTGGCTCTGATTAAAATCTCGGAATTGCTCTTCGACCGTGTACTCGGGATACCAGCGATATCCAGCCTCAGTCATTACCCTGACCAACTTAGCAGTATGGCCGGGTACATCTAGGCATCGAGTCAGGCGAACCACTTGATTGAGGTCGCGAGTGGCCATCTGAAAGCACAATCATAATGCAAGGGCATTAGAATTTCTAGCAAAATTTCGGCAGCATAACAGCTGTAAATGCTCAAGAAGGATTTTGAGACATTTGACAAAGGATTTCATACACACTCAACATCATCATATCAAAGTTCTGAATCCATTCTGGCAACATAATGTGGTAGTAGAACTGAACTAGGCTGGTAACCATCAAACTTATAAGGTACTACTGATTAGTAACTCGTGATCCTGATAGAGAGAACAGATCCTAATTCCTTAACCCCGGTGGAAGAATGGACTGACTCAGATCAGAAAGTCATAAGGTAAAGGAGTAAAAAGAGCCTTACGTTCCATCCCACAAACAATTCCCCTACATATAACTAAAGAATTTCTAGACTCAACATCGACCAGTTTGGCTTGGAGAACCTACAGGCAGTCCGGCTCTGATGCCAACGCTGTCAGGACCCCGACTCGATGTCACATCGATCTAGCCGGTAACACCTCATATCACTTTGCGGCCTCACGCACGGTATTCCCACGGGTGTCGTCTTACCTTTTCCCGGGACCGTTTGCGCCTTTTGGCTCACGTATATGATAGTGTCGCTAGCATCCATATGATAAAGAGCCCGGGCTGACATGACTAGTCGTAAACCCAAAGTGGCACAGACTTACAGGGACAGGCATCCATGACCCAGCTTCGAACGTGTCGGTCATCAGCAAGTGGGTCCGGGCTGTAGCACTGGGCTAGCAGGACTCCGGTAAACCGGGCTGTAGCGGGCTAACAGGACTCCGGTACTCAAAGCGTGACATTTCCCCGAAGGGACAGACACAGCAACGAAGAAGGACACATGCCGGCCAGCCTAAGTGTTCCAGAGCAGTAGCAAGCTACCATGGCTCAGCGGTAACACTAGGAGACATTTCCCGGTAAGAGAGGCTACTAAAGATAAACAACTAGATAGTCAGATCCCACACATACCAAGCATTTCAATCATACACACAATATGCTCGATATGTGCAAATACAACGAAGCATCACAACATGACTCTACGACACAAGTACTTTATTTAAGGCTCAGTGAGCCATACATAACATACACAAAGGTACGGGTCTCACGACCCAACATACAAGTCATACAGTCATACAAACCAGCAGCGGAAGTAACTTGTCTGAGTACAGACAACTAGTAAAATAGAAGAGGCTTGGAAAGCCTAGCTATACTACGTGGTCCTTCACAAGCTCAGGGTCACCACCTGGGTCTTTAGCCTACTCGTTGATGTCAACATCTACATAGAACCCATCAGAAGGGGTTGCAGCGTCTTCTGTAAAAATGTAGATTATAGCAACATGAGTACAAAGGTACTCAGCAAGACTTACATCAGATCCTACATACATGCATAGTATCAAGAAGGGTTGGTGGAGTTATTGCAGCAAGCCAGCTTTGACTCTTGGCTAGGCTATCCTACGATAATCCAACTTGAAATGGTTTTGCGCACACGAGTCCACTACTCACCACTTCAATACACTACCGAGGATTCACCTCCGTCTTCCTACGGAAGAGCCATCCTCGGCACTCACACTTATCTTGAGGCTTTTAACAGTTTCCATTTACTTGTCTATGAACTGTATAGGCAACCAAGTAGTCCTTTACCGCGGACGCGGCTATTCGAATAGATTATGATAACCCTGCAGGGGTGTACTTCTTCATACATGTTTCCACCACTTAGCGTCTGCACACGACATGTGCTCGGCAGACTTCAAGTGAAAGCCGACGTGGGTGTAGACCACGACCTACCTAAACACTTAAGCCTCTAGTCCAGGTTTATCGCCTATTCAGGTTCCATCCGCAGGGAGTCCGGCCGAGGTTTCCCATACGGCCCCGAACGATGTGAACAGGGTTCCCGAGATACCTAACGGGTATTCGGTACACCGTGCCACGTACCTACCGCATCACAGCCCACCCCTACGGTCAGCGCTGTCCATGGCCTCCAGTAGGCTACAAACACCAGAAACTACTTGCAACTCCTGGACAGAGAGCTAGGGTGAATAAGAAGTCGAGCGGGGTCATATTTCAGGGCCCAATGCATGGTAGTAGCTGTATCTTAAATCACACATACAGATCTCAGTGCTTAAGGTCGGCTTCAATGAAACAACCCACCATGTACTCCTACATGGCCTCTCATCGATACCTTTATCAAATCGTGTTCACCACACCACTCTCATTACCGACATAATCATTTCACTCTAGCCCATCACCCAGATGAACCAGACCTGACACGACTCTAAGCATAGCAGGCATAGCAAGGTAGGAACAACACATACATATGGCTCAATCAACTCCTACACATGCTAGTGGGTTTCATCTAGTTACTGTGGCAATGACAGGTCATGCAGAGGAAATGGGTTCAACTACCGTAGCACACAGCAGTTTGAATCGTGTTGTCTTAATGCAGTAAAAGAGAGCAGGAGCGAGAACATGGGATTGTATCGATATGATCAAATGGTTGGTTGCTTGCCTGATGGTTCGATGCACGGATACGGTTCTTCGTTAGGGTAGTCACGGTACTCCTCGGGGACAGATCCTGTCGTAAAGGATAACGATACACAGGCATCACCAAACAATGTGCAACAATATGATGCATGCATGAAACATGGCAATATGAGTGTGTTGGGCTAATGCAACTAAAGCTACCAACGCTGTCAGGACCCCGACTCGATGTCACATCGATCTAGCTGGTAACACCTCATATCACTTTGCGGCCTCACGCACGGTATCCCCACGGGTGTCGTCTTACCTTTTCCCGGGACCGTTTGCGCCTTTTGGCTCGCGTATATGAAAGTGTCGCTAGCATCCATATGATAAAGAGCCCGGGCTGACATGACTAGTCGTAAACCCAAAGTGGCACAGACTCACAGGGACAGGCATCCATGACCCAGCTTCGAACGTGTCGGTCATCAGCAAGTGGGTCCGGGCTGTAGCACTGGGCTAGCAGGACTCCGGTAAACCGGGCTGTAGCGGGCTAACAGGACTCCGGTACTCAAAGCGTGACATTTCCCCGAAGGG
The DNA here is from genome assembly GCF_002162155.2 of Triticum dicoccoides. Classification (NCBI taxonomy): domain Eukaryota; kingdom Viridiplantae; phylum Streptophyta; class Magnoliopsida; order Poales; family Poaceae; genus Triticum; species Triticum dicoccoides. Next base: position 386,638,151 of record NC_041391.1, read on the forward strand.
ACAGACACAGGAACGAAGAAGGACACATGCCGGCCAGCCTAAGTGTTCCAGAGCAGTAGCAAGCTACCATGGCTCAGCGGTAACACTAGGAGACATTTCCCGGTAAGAGAGGCTACTAAAGATAAACAACTAGATAGTCAGATCCCACACATACCAAGCATTTCAGTCATACACACAATATGCTCGATATGTGCAAATACAATGAAGCATCACAACATGACTCTACGACACAAGTACTTTATTTAAGGCTCAGTGAGCCATACATAACATACACAAAGGTACGGGTCTCACGACCCCACATACAAGTCATACAGTCATACAAACCAGCAGCGGAAGTAGCTTGTCTGGGTACAGACAACTAGTAAAATAAAAGAGGCTTGGAAAGCCTAGCTATACTACGTGGTCCTTCACAAGCTCAGGGTCACCACCTGGGTCTTTAGCCTATTCGTTGATGTCAACGTCTACATAGAACCCATCAGAAGGGGTTGCAGCGTCTTCTGTAAAAATGTAGATTATAGCAACATGAGTACAAAGGTACTCAGCAAGACTTACAACAGATCCTACATACATGCATAGTATCAAGAAGGGTTGGTGGAGTTATTGCAGCAAGCCAGCTTTGACTCTTGGCTAGGCTATCCTACGATACTCCAACTTGAAATGGTTTTGCGCACACGAGTCCACTACTCACCAATTCAATACACTACTGAGGATCCACCTCCGTCTTCCTACGGAAGAGCCATCCTCGGCACTCACACTTATCTTGAGGCTTTTAACAGTTTCCATTTACTTGTCTATGAACTGTATAGGCAACCAAGTAGTCCTTTACCGCGGACGCGGCTATTCGAATAGATTATGATAACCCTGCAGGGGTGTACTTCTTCATACATGTTTCCACCACTTAGCGTCTGCACACGACATGTGCTCGGCAGACTTCAAGCGAAAGCCGACGTGGGTGTAGACCACGACCTACCTAAACACTTAAGCCTCTAGTCCAGGTTTATCGCCTATTCAGGTTCCATCCGCAGGGAGTCCGGCCGAGGTTTCCCATACGGCCCTGAACGATGTGAACAGGGTTCCCGAGATACCTAACGGGTATTCGGTACACCGTGCCACGTACCTACCGCATCACAGCCCACCCCTACGGTCAGCGCTGTCCACGGCCTCCAGTAGGCTACAAACACCAGAAAATACTTGCAACTCCTGGACAGAGAGCTAGGGTGAATAAGAAGCCGAGCGGGGTCATATTTCAGGGCCCAATGCATGGTAGTAGCTGTATCTTAAATCACGCATACAGATCTCAGTGCTTAAGGTCGGCTTCAATGAAACAACCCACCATGTACTCCTACATGGACTCTCATCGATACCTTTACCAAATCGTGTTCACCACACCACTCTCATTACCGAGATAAACATTTCACTCTAGCCCATCACCCAGATGAACCAGACCTGACACGACTCTAAGCATAGCAGGCATAGCAAGGTAGGAACAACACATACATATGGCTCAAACAACTCCTACACATGCTAGTGGGTTTCATCTAGTTACTGTGGCAATGACAGGTCATGCAGAGGAAATGGGTTCAACTACCGTAGCACACAGCAGTTTGAAACGCGTTGTCTTAATGCAGTAAAAGAGAGCAGGAGCGAGAACATGGGATTGTATCGATATGATCAAATGGTTGGTTGCTTGCCTGATGGTTCGATGCACGGATACGGTTCTTCGTTAGGGTAATCACGGTACTCCTCGGGGACAGAACCTGTCGCAAAGGGCATCGATACACAAGCATCACCAAACAATGTGCAACAATATGATGCATGCATGAAACATGGCAATATGAGTGTATTGGGCTAATGCAACTAAAGCCAGAAGGGTTTGAACAAATTTGAATCAAATATTCAAATTCCAAATTCAAATATGGCCTTTTAAAGTGCCTTTTCTTGTTCTGCTTAAAACATCAATTTAACTTGTTTGATCATGCATGAAAATAGTACAGATGGATAGATTGGATTTTTCTGATCATTTTTCATATATAATTTGTCCAATTTGGAGTTACAGAATAAAAGTTATGAATTTTTGAAGTTTAAATAATATTCTGGAATTTCCTGATTTAAATTAAATCCAGAAAATCAATTACTGCGTCAGCCTGACGTCAGTGTGACGTCAGCAGGTCAACGGAACTGGTCCAGGTCAAACCTGACAGTGGGTCCCGCATGTCAGGGTGATTATTTTAATTAAAACTTAATTAAAACTAATCCTGTTTAATTAACAGGGCTGGGCCCCACCTGTCATTGACTCAGGGGAGTCAACCAGGGCCCACCCGTGGTCAAACCCGAGTCGGCTGCACCGGCGTTTAGCCGCCGGCGAGCCCGACGCGGCGGCGGAAGTGGTTTTGGTCATTTCGGCCACCAAACGGACTGCGGAGACCACTGGAGTGGAGCTGAGGCCAACCCGCAGCTCTTGGCGGAGCCCGTTGGGGTCGGGGTGGCCGGAGTCGACGGCGGCGAGCTCGGCTGCGGCCGCCGGGGTTCGGTCGTGCACGGGAACGGTGCTGGAGCTCGAAGTCGAGCAAAGCGAGGCGCTAGGGATGCTCTACGGGGTCTTGCGAACTTGTTGGACTCGCCGGGGTGACCAAATGGTCACCGGAGCTGCGTCGACGGCGAGCTCGGCGACGGTGGAGGTTCGGCCGTGGTGGGGAGGTGGCTACGGTGAGGGAACGAGGGGAAGGAGAGGGGGAAACGGTGGCGTAGCTCACCGCGGTTGCAGTGGGCGTCGAAGCGGGCTCGGGGACGCGCTGGAGACGGCGAATTCGACGGCGACGGTGGTCGGAGCCCGAAGAGGGGAACGGCGACGTGGCGGCGATGCAGGGCTTCCGGGGAGCTGTGGAGCGGTGGGGAGGAAGAGGGAGTCGAGGCGGAGCTCCTGAGCTAGTCGGGGGAGCGAGGGGTGGTCGGAGACGGTGGCTATGGCGAACGGCGGCGAGTGTGGTGTTCGGCCGGGCGAGAGAGAGAGCGAGGGAGAGGAGAGGAGAGCCGGGGGAGAGTGAGAGAGAGCAGGGGGGAGGGCGTGGCGTCGTCCAGGGAGTCGAGCGAGGAGGGGAGGCCAGGCAAGCAGGCGAGCAGGTGGCGTGGCGCGGTGGCCGTGCGCGCGCGCCGGCCACACTCCCCTCCCTCTGTCGGGGCGAAGACGACAGAGGAGGGAGGTGGGCTAGGCCGGCTGCCGGCTGGGCCAGCCAGCTGGCTGGGCCGCACAGTGGAGGAGCCCAGGTAAGCTCCTCCTGTTATATATTTTTCTGTTTTTGTTTTATTTAATATATCTGCAACTTTGTTGAATTAAATAAAATACCTAGGCAAGTTCAAAAATCACCAAACTATTCCTGGCCCATAGTTGGATTATTTCCAACATGAAACATTTTAGTTTGGAGATATTTGAGCATTTAAATATTTTATATTATTTTAAATGCCCAAATTCAAATATTTATGAATTAATTCAAAAACCCTAAGATGGCCTAGGAAAATGTGCACCACTTTTGGCAGAGGTTCTGAACCAAGACAAAAATGATGGGCATTTTAGAAGGGCATTTCAGGTTCATTGAAAATTATTTTAGTAAACCCTAGTTGGTTTCAGAGGGGATTGGGGGTTCTGTCCTCCCCATTTCAAGTTTCTGATGAAAGAGTAACCATGATGCAACACTCTAATGCATGACTAGCTAGGTTGTGACATTTTCTCGCATCGTTGATAGCCCTCAAATCTTCGGATATTAATATCATCTTTGGTATGGACTGGATGTCAGCCCATCATGCCAAAATTGATTGCTCCTCTAGGACTGTTCAACTCACCTATCCTTCGGGGAAGATAGTCAATGTCTTGACCCGAATAGCCAAGCGACAGTTATATTCTCTTAACGCCAGCCCTTTGCCAGACCTTGAGGATGTTCCGGTAGTCCGTGACTTTCCGGATGTCTTCCCAGAGGAATTGCCAGGTGTTCCACCTGACAGAGATGTCGAATTCGTGATAGTTCTAATTCCAGGAACTGTCCCGATTTCCAGAAGACCCTACAAGATGGCACCTTTTGAACTAGCCGAGCTTAAGAAACAACTCGATGAGTCCTTGAAAAAGGGTTTCATCCGACCTAGTTCATCTCCTTGGGCTTTCCCCGTCCTCTTCGTCAAGAAGAAGGATGGTACGGACCGGATGGTTGTAGATTATCGACCTGTCAACTTGGTCACAATTAAGAACAAGTATCCGCTCCCCTGGATCAACGACCTGTATGATCAGCTCGCTGGATCCTCAGTCTTCTCTAAAATGGATTTGAGGTTGGGCTACCATCAAATCAAAATCAGAAACGGGGACATTCCGAAAACGGCCTTTGTTACTCGTTATGGCCAATACGAGTACACTGTCATGTCCTTTGGTTTAACCAACGCTCCAGCCACCTTCTCTTGGTTGATGAACTCAATCTTCATGGAGTATTTGGATAAATTCGTCGTGGTTTACCTCGATGATATACTCATCTACTCCAAGAACGAGGAAGAACATGCCGAACACCTAAGGCTAGTGTTGAAGAAACTTCGAGAGCATCGCCTTTATGCCAAATTTTCTAAATGTGAATTCTGGTTGTCAGAAGTGACCTATCTTGGACATGTAATTTCTGGTAAAGGCATTGCTGTTAACCTGAGCGAGTTCAAGCCGTCCTTAATTGGACTCCACCTGAATCGGTCAAGCAAGTTCGGAGTTTCCTTGGCCTAGCGAGGTATTGCCGTCGCTTTGTCGTAAATTTCTCCAAAGTTGCCAAACCTCTAACTGAACTCCTCAAGAAAGATAAAAAGTTCGAGTGGACTCCACAATGTGAGCACAGTTTCTAGGAACTGAAAAGACGTTTAACCTCTGCTCCCGTACTGGTGCCACCGGATTTTTCCAAGGATTTTGTTATCTACTGCGACGCCTCGCGACAAGGACTAGGCTATATTCTCATGCAAGATCGACACGTAATTGCTTATGCTTCACGGCAATTACACCCACATGAGGAAAACTACCCCACTCATGATCTAGAGCTTGCAGCTGTAGTCCATGCACTCGAAACATGGCGACATTACCTTCTCGGTAATCGTTGCGAAATCTACACTGATCACCAAAGTCTGAAGTATATATTCACCCAACCGGATTTAAATCTCAGGCAAAGACGTTGGGTCGAGTTGATCACAGATTTCGACTTAGGAATAACTTACACCCCAGGGAAAGCCAACGTCATGGCTGATGCACTAAGTCGTAAATCTTATTGTAACAACCTGATGTTACAACAAAGTCAACCGCTTCGCCATGAGGAATTTCGGAAGCTTAACCTTCACATTGTTCCTCAAGGATTTCTTTCCACCTTGGTGGCGAAACCTACTCTTACGGATCAAATCATCGCTGCCCAAAAGCGAGATAAGGGAATATCTAAGATCAAGGAGAACATTGCTAGCGGAGGTGCTAGATGTTTCTCCACAAATGATCATGGTGTTGTGTACTTTGAGAACCGTTTAGTGGTTCCCAAGAACCAGCATCTACGGCAGTTGATCCTTAAGGAGGCTCATGAATCTCCTCTCACCATTCATCCCGGTAGTACCAAGATGTATCAGGACCTACGCCAGAGGTTCTGGTGGACTAGGATGAAGAGAGAAATTGCTCAGTATATTGCTAATTGCGACGTCTGCCGTCGTGTAAAAGCAGAGCATCAACGGCCTGCTGGCACCCTTCAACCCCTAGCTATTCCTGAATGGAAATGGGATAAAATTGGTATGGACTTCATTACCGGTTTTCCCAGGACCAAGAGAGGGAATAACGCTATCTTTGTCATTATCGACCGTCTTTCCAAAGTGGCCCATTTCTTACCTGTCCGTGAGAGTATAACTGCTAGTCAGTTAGCAGACTTGTACATCTCCCGAATAGTGTCTCTCCATGGTGTTCCTTTGGAAATTAACTCGGATCGAGGAAGTGTTTTCACCTCTCGATTTTGGGAAAGTTTCCAAAATGCTATGGGAACCCGCCTTTCTTTTAGTACCGCTTTCCACCCTCAATCAAGTGGTCAAGTGGAACGCGTCAACCAGATTCTAGAAGACATGCTTCGAGCTTCTGTTATCTCATTCGGAATGGAGTGGGAGAAATGCCTTCCATTTGCCGAATTTGCTTATAACAACAGCTATCAATCCAGCTTGGGCAAAGCCCCTTTTGAAGTTCTCTATGGACGAAGGTGTCGAACGCCTCTTAACTGGACAGAAACCGGGGAAAGACAATTCTTTGGCCCGGATATGATTCAAGAAGCAGAAGAGCAAGTTCGCATCGTTCGTGAAAAGTTGAAAACAGCCCAATCTCGTCAAAAGAGTCAATATGACCGAAAACATAAGGCTATGACTTTTGAGGTTGACGAGAAGGCTTACCTTCGGGTTACTCCTCTGAAGGGAACCCGTCGCTTCGGTATCAAGGGCAAATTGGCTCCTTGTTACATTGGACCCTTTCGCATTCTCGCAAAACGAGGAGAAGTTGCCTACCAATTGGAACTACCTCCGCATCTCTCCAGAGTCCACGACGTCTTCCACATTTCTCAACTCAGGCGTTGCTTCTCGGATCCTATCCGTGGAGTAGACCACGAAACGCTTGATCTCTAAGATAATCTCACGTATCGAGAGTACCCCGTTCGTATCCTCGATCAAGCTGAGCGTACCACTCGACGTCATAATATCAAGTTTCTCAAGGTTCAATGGTCGCACCATTCTGAGAATGAAGCAACTTGGGAAAGGGAGGATCGTCTTCGACTCGAGTATCCCGCCTTCTTCCCGGAGGAACCCAAATCTCGGGTCGAGATTCTTTTGAGTGGGGGTGAGTTGTCACACCCTAGCTAGTTAATGCATTAGAGTGTTGCATCATGTCTATCCTTTCATCAGAAACTTGAAATGGGGATGTCAGAACCCCCAGCCCCCTCTGAAACCAACTAGGGTTTACTAAAAACTTTTTCAATGAACCTGAAATGCCCTTCTAAAATGTCCATCATTTTTGTCTTGGTTCAGAACCTCTGCCAAAAGTGTTGCACAATTTTCTAGGTCATCTTAGGGTCTTTGAATTAAATGATAAGTATTTGAATTTGGGCATTTAAAATTATATAAAATATTTCAAATGCTCAAATATTCCTAAACTGAAATGTTTCATGTTGGAAATATTCCAACTTTGGACCAGGAGCAGTTTGGTGATTTTAGGAGTTGCCTAGGTATTTTTAATAATTCAACAAAGTTGCAGAAAAATAGAAAAAGAAAAAAACACAGAAAGGAAGGACTTACCTGGCGCCTGCAACCCGGCCCACCTGCCGGCCCAGCCCAGCGCCACGCCAGCGAGCTGCTTGCCGGCCAGGCAGGCAGGCAAGGTGCTCGACGGCGAGCACCGCATGGGTGCCACGCACCTGCTCGCCGCCTCGCCGCTCCACTCACCCGGCTAACGACGTGGATCAACCTCTCTCTCTCCCCCGAACCCCCCAGACGCCCCCTCTCCTCTCCAGCTCGTCCCCCTCGCGCTCCCCAGCCATGGCCGACGCCACCGCCGCCGCTCCATCGTCGTAGCCGCGCTCCCCGCTGCCCGTGCTCCGTCTCGTGGTGTCCAGGAGCTCCGCCGCCGTCCACTTCGTCGAGCTAACCGAGCCCCGCGTGCTCGTGAGGCCCGAGTCCACCGCACCGAACTCGCCCGAGTTCGCCGTCGCCGGAGATCCCCTTCAACGCCGTCACCACATCAGCTCGTCCCCGACCCCGCCGGTGACCTTTACGGGTGCTCTATGAGCCTAGCTACCCCTCCTACCCTTCCTCTCTCGCCCCCGAGCCGTGTAGCCACTGCACGAAGATCACCCGCACGCACCGCCGCGGATCTCGTCGCCGACGTGCTCCCGGCCATCCTCCGGCCAACTCACGGTGTCCAACGCACTCACCACGTTGCGTTGAGTCCAACCGTGCACTTCCCGCACCTCACCGCACACCCTAGCCCCGAGTTCACCTTCACCCGAACTCCGGTGACCGCCTAGGTCGTCGCCGGCGCCAACTCCGGCCACCCCGACCCCAACTGACTCCACCAAGAGCCGCGGCTCGTCCTCAGCTCCACCCTGATGCCCTCCGCGACCCATTTGGTGGCCGGAACGGCCAAAACCACTTCCGCTGCCGCGTCGGGCTCGCCGGCGGCTAAACGCCGGTGCAGCCATTTTGACTTTGACCACGGGTGGGCCCTGGTTGACTCTGTTGAGTCAATGACAGGTGGGGCCCCCTTCTGCTAATTATCCAGATTAGTTTAAACTAAATTAAATTAGTTAATTATCCACTGACACCCTGGACCCACGTGTCAGGTTTGACCTGGACCGGGTCTGTTGACTTGCTGAGGTCAACATGACCTCATGCTGACGCAGTAAACCTTTTCTGAAATTAAAATAAATCTAAAATGATTTATAAATTCCAGAAATTGTTGCAAACTTCAAAAATTCATATAAATTCAACCGTAGCTCCAAATCAAACAAATTATATATGAAAAATGATTAGAAAAATCCAATCTATCCATCTGTACTAGTTTCATGCATGTTTAAACAAACTAACTTGAGATTTAGTGCAGAACAAGATAAAACACTTTAAAGGGCCATTTATGAGTTTGAAATTTAAATCTTTGGTTCAAATTGATTCAAACCCATCTGGTTTTAGTTGCATTAGCCCAACACACTCATATTCCCATGTTTCATGCATGCATCATATTGTCGCACATTGTTTGGTGATGGTTGTGTATCGGTGTTCTTTGCGGCAGGTTCTGCCTCCGAGGAGTACCGTGATTACCCTAGCGAAGAACCGTATCCGTGCATCGATCCATCAGGCAAGCAACCAACCATTTGATCATATCGATACAATCCCATGTTCTCGCTCTTGCTCTCTTTTACTGCATTAAGACAACACGTTTCAAACTGCTGTGTGCTACGGTAGTTGAACCCATTTCCTCTGCATGACCTGTCATTGCCACAGTAATTAGATGAAACCCACTAGCATGTGTAGGAATTGATTGAGCCATATGTATGTGTTGTTCCTACCTTGCTATGCCTGCTATGCTTAGAGTCGTGTCAGGTCTGGTTCATCTGGGTGATGGGCTAGAGTGAAATGATCATGTCGGTAATGAGAGTGATGTGGTGAACACGATTTGGTAAAGGATCGATGAGAGGCCATGTAGGAGTACATGGTGGGTTGTTTCATTGAAGCCGACCTTAAGAACTGAGATCTGTATGTGTGATTTAAGATTCAGCTACTACAATGCATTGGGCCCTGAAATATGACCCCACTCGACTTCTTATTCACCCTAGTCCTCTGTCTAGGAGTTGCAAGTAGTTTCTGGTGTTTGTAGCTTACTGGAGGCCGTGGACAGCACTGACCCGCGGGGTGGGCTGTGATGCGGTAGGTACGTGGCACGGTGTATCGAATACCCATTAGGTATCTCGGGAACCCTGTACACATCGTTCGGGGCCGTATGGGAAACCTCGGCCGGACTCCCTGCGGATGGAACCTGGATAGGCGATAAACCTGGACTAGAGACTTAGGTGTTTAGGTAGGTCGTGGTCTACACCCACGTCGTCTTTCGCTTGAAGTCTGCCGAGCACATGTCGTGTGCAGACGCTAAGTGGTGGAAACATGTATGAAGAAGTACACCCCTGCAGGGTTAACATGATCTATTCGAATAGCCGCGTCCGCGGAAAAGGACTACTTGGTTGCTTATACAGTTCATAGACAAGTGAATGGATACTACGAAAAATCTCAAGATAAGCGTGAGTGCCGAGGATGGCTCTTCCGTAGGATGACGGAGGTGGATCCTCGGTGGTGTATTGAAGTGGTGAGTAGTGGACTCATGTGCGCAAAACCATTTCAAGTTGGAGTCTCGTAGGATAGTTTAGCCAAGAGTCAAAGCTGGCTTGCTGCAATAACTCCACCAACCTTTCTTGATAATGTGCATGTATGTAGGATCTGACGTAAGTCTTGCTGGGTACCTTTGTACTCATGTTGCTATAATTTACATTTTACAGAAGGCGCTGCAACCCCTTCTGATGGGTTCTTCGTAGACGTTGACATCGACGAGTATACTAAGGCCCAGGTGGTAATCCTGAGCTTGTGAAGGTCCACGTAGTATAGCTAGGCTTTCCAAGCCTCTTTTATTTTACTAGTTGTCTGTACTCAGACAAGTTACTTCCGCTGCTGGTTTGTATGGCTGTATGACTTGAATGTGGGTCGTGTGACCCGTACTTGTATGTATGTTATGTATGGCTCTCTGAGCCTTTAAATAAAGTACTTGTGTCGTAGAGTCATGTTGTGATGCCTTCTTGTATTTGCACATATCGACCATATTGTGTGTATGATTGAAATGCTTGGTATGTGTGGGATATGACTATCTAGTTGTTTATCTTTAGTAGCCTCTCTTACCGGGAAATGTCTCCTAGTGTTTCCATTGAGCCATGGTAGCTTGCTACTGCTCCGGAACACTTAGGCTGGCCGGCATGTGTCCTTCTTCGTTCCTGTGTCTGTCCCTTCGGGGAAATGTCACGCATTGAGTACCGGAGCCCTGTTAGCCTGCTACAGCCCGGTTTACCAGAGTCCTGCTAGCCCAGTGCTACAGGCCGGACCCACTTGCTGATAACCGACACGTTTGATGCTGGGTCATGGATGCCTGTCCCTGTAAGTCTGTGCCACTTTGGGTTTACGACTAGTCATGTCAGCCCGGGCTCCTTATCATATGGATGCTAGCGACATCATCATATACGTGAGCCAAAAGGCGCAAACGGTCCCGGGCAAAGGTAAGGCGACACCCGTGGGAATACCGTGCGTGAGGCCGCAAAGTGATATGAGGTGTTACAGGCTAGATCGATGTGACATTGAGTCGGGGTCCTGACACAATTCCAATTTTTGGTAGTGATTATATTCTTTCCGTCGGCTCAAGTGTTTCCCCTGCTCGTTCGCCTCTCTCCAGTTTTCCTTCCGGAGTGCTCAAGACATCTCGGGACATTCGTCTGTGTTTGAATTAATTCGAGGTTGTCACCTCATTCAAATATTTTAATTGTTCCGGTGCACCATTTATATCTTCAACAATCTTTTTTTCAATGGTGTTTTCTTTTAGTGGGCCCTAACCCACATGTCTTTTCCCAGGATCTTACCTGACTCTTCTAATTTCCCGGAGCTATTCTCAAATCCTTTTTGAAGTTTGACGTATGTATGAATTTCATCAGTTAGTTCTTTTCCAAGATCAATTTCAAATCATTTTCATTGTTGGCTCAACCTCTTCGCTTTTCATTCTACCAGAGTATCTCAGTAATTTTGGTGGCGTTCCTCATCGTCATTTCAAGATAGAAGAAGAGTTTTTCCTCTAAATCTTGCCCATTCTCTCGAAGATTCGTGGTTCTAGCTTCATGATATCCTCTCGAATTATTCTGTTTGTCAATTATTCTTTTCTTACCCATCCAGAGTATTTCAGGAGTTGTTTTCTTGTTTATTTTCACCGGAGGCCATTGTTGCAGAAGAATTCTTCGTCCTCACATGTCAGCTACCATTATCCAATTGTCCCGGTGCTTCGTTCAAGTGTTCTTTAATCAGCTCATGATCTCTTTGTTCTTTTGCATCTAAATCCCCTCTAGCATATTGGTTCTTCTAATTCTTCCCGGTGACTTGTTCTCTTTCATCAGTAATTTCCTAATTCTTATAGTGGTTCCTTCAGATTCCTTTTTTTCCTTTGTTATCATTTTAATCCATTCATTCTTTCCAATCCTACTGGTGGTTCATGAAGACCTTCTCAAGTTTGCGATATGTCACTTCTCAATCCTTTTCAAGAAGAATAAGTTGCATGCCAAATCCGCTTGTCATCAATTAAATTGGATGAGGATAAGCATAACGTAATTCTTATTCTTACTTCATCGTCGTCAAGTAATCCCTTCCTTCAGAGTTTGTTCGTGAGGAATAAATTCTAGTTCCAAGTGTTTTCATCTTTTCTTTTCCGGAGTTAAAAATTACTCGGCCATTTTGTCGGAACCTCCATCTAAATCATCGCAAGATTTAATCTTATTCTTTCATGCTTCATTCTATCTCATCATCCTTTTGTCACTGGAGTTCTTCATGGTGGTTCTTCATGACTTAATTCATTCTTCAAGAGTTCATCAAGATTCTTGTTGGAGGAGTTCAAGTATCTTTTCTTCTCGCATCTCGAAGTGCAAATAATTCTCCGTTTTCTTTTGAAGTGGAGTTTTTCATTTCTTCGTTCTTCTCAGCTATTCAAACTTTTGGTTGTGGTATAATTTCACATCAAGTTTTGAGTTGTTTTGATAAGTCCACAACAAGATTATTCTTTCGTTGTTGATTTTCTCAACAACTCCGTTCAACCCTTCCTTCTAAGTTCTTTTCATTCCATTCTTTCAATTCTTCCGGAGGCATTGCGTTGTTCATCTCATCAAGTGCCATCCCGTCTTGTGAAGTTCATGTTCTATTCCTCCCAGTTTCAGCTGGAGTTCTGACAAAATTCTTATGTTCTTATTCCTTTCCTATCTTATGCTAATCGGAGTGGTGTCAGAGTCTATCTTATTCCATGAGCTTTTCGTTCTCGTCATATTCAACGTTCCTATTTTCTACCCGAGTGCTGTCGACTTTGTTCATCCTCTCTCTTGCATTCGTACTTCACTTCTTCCTCTTTCTCTTCCGTCTGGTTCCTAAGATCTCGGGACGAGATCTCTTGTTAGTGGAGGAGAGTTGTAACGCCCCGAAACCGATGCGTCAAGTGTCTTCCCGTCATTCGCCGTCGTTGCCATGTCATGTGCTTGCGTGTTGCATTTAGCCATGTCATCATCTGCATTTCAGCTGCATGTTTTTCAAAACTTGCATCAGTTCGGGTTTCCCCGGTTCTCTCCGTTGTTTGTTCTGAGCACATACACACTCGCACGCACCCGTCGCACCTCTCAGACCTTGTTTCATGCACGGGAGAAAAACGTTCTCGAAATGTGTCGGTATTTGCCGAGTGGCCTTGGTATATCACCAGTAGACCGCACGTAAAATTTCGTTCCATTTGGAGGTCGTTTGATGCCCCAACGATTAACCAAGCAGCCCGAAACCCCTCTCTCTTTGCAGCCCAGCCCCTCTTCACCACAGCCCATGAGCCCATCCAAACCCCTTCCATGCTCTCCGTCGTTCAATCACGATCATGTGGGCGAAAACTGCTCCCCATTTGGACACTCCTAGCTCCCTCTACTTATAAATATGTGCATATCCCTCAAAATTCCGCAGCCCTAACCCTAGCTTCTTCCTCCACTAGCCGCCGGGCATGTCCGCGCCCCACCGGACATGTCCGCCCGCGCCCACAGCCAATCGTGGCTTGCCACGTCGCCCCCGCCGCCATCTCCATCGGGCGGGCCCGCGAGCCCGTCCGGGGCCCTCCCGGCCTGAGCCGCCGCTGCGCCGCAGCCTGCAGTCTCCAGCGAGCGCCCGAGACAGGGGCTCATCCCGCACCATCGGGCTCCTCCCGAGCGCCGCCCGCGCCTCCGCCGCTGTCGGGTATATACCCCGTGGTATGACCCGGCCGGAGTTATGACCCGGCTGGGACTTGGTGTTTCATTGGTAACCCGCCGGAGGATTAGCGACTCACAAGCCTAGAGACTCACTAATGGCCCCGACGCCGGGTCAGTTAGAAGACTAGGCCCAAGGCCCAGAAGGCCGTCTCATGTTATGGTGGGCCGGCTTAAGAGGAAAGTGTAAAGAATATTCCCTTGTAAAGGAAGCAAGACTAGGACTCCACTTATAATAGACTAGTCCTAATCCTAATAGGACTCCACATGTAACCCGCCCATTCAACTTATATAAGGAGGGGCCGGGCACCCCAAGAGGGAGAAGTAAGAAACAATCTCTAGGGCTAGACACAAAGAGGCAGCTTACCGGCGACTCCCTCATGATCATAATGAGACCTAGCCACAAACAGCATGTAGTGTTATTACCGGATGATGTTTCCCGGGGCCCGAAGCTGTCTAAATCCTTGTCTTATGTTGCGTCTCTCGATTCCGCCCAATCCCTCTCAAGCTACCGCATAGATGCGTTGGCCTCGCGACTAAGTCCTCACACTAAGGACATCTGCCGTGACAATTTCACGACAGTTGGCGCCCACCGTGGTGCCTGCGCATGGTGGTGTTGAGTTCTTGGAGGGATTTTCTTCCCGGGATCGAGAAGTTTATGATTTTCCGGATGAAGAATAGCCGGTTTGGAGAAGATCTGCATCAACTTCAAAGTTCATTGGTTCAGATTTATAATCCGTGAGATGTGTGTATAAAAAAAATTATGATTGGATCTGTGCGCCGCCGCATGCGACCTGGCGTTCCGCCGGTCCGGAGGCAGATCAGTTTTAGGAGTACCACCGTCAAAAGCCGAGCTGGACGAGGTTTTCAAGTGTGCGCAAAACATCCAGGATTTGTCTCACGTACGGCGACTACCAAATAATGGGTTATTTTCTGTTTCCAACGGAAAGACAGAGACACGCTCGGATCCGCTAAGCAACAGGGATTCGACCACGAGCCTCACCGACCTCACCGTCGGGTCGTCCCCGCGCAACCTCGCCTCGCCTCGCGGGTACCTCTCCGCCGCGGCCACGGCCTTGCTCCCCCGGCGCCCCGTCAGCGTCGCGGCCGTCCCTGCCCGCTGCCACTTTGCCGTAGGCCCCCCAGCCAAGCCGTCCTACCGCTGCGCCGGCCTCGCCACCGAGTCGTCCCCCGCCGTTCGTGCCTCACCCCATTGGACATACTCCACGGTCAAATCTGCAAGCTACCACGACCTGCCTTCAAATCGCCAAAATTAGTGGAATACAATTGGATACTATATTTGGAAGTGGCCAAAGATTACATCGATTTCCTTAATGAGCATGGAGGGACCCGTACTGTGGAAAGTTACTTTTCTGAAAGCCAAACGCAAGTTCAATCAGTGATCAAAGACTTGGACAAATCTTTTGCTATGGTCGTCTTTCAAGTGAGCATCAAATCCCATCGGTCAGACATTGTTAAACGCTATGGCTCCGCCCCGAGTCAGTTCTGACCGAACGACTTGCAATCAAATCACCGGATTCTGCCGTTGCTCCATGTATCAAACAAAGCAGTCTCAGATCAATACAACTTCTGTTAAGGCCAGCTACACAGGGGAATCTAACGACAGAAGTATCTAGGTGTAGCCTGGTTAAACAAGCCTAATCATGTACTACTAGCTCACGTGGTGAAGCAAATCCAAAATCCACTACTAATAGTACTGCTCACGAGAGTACTACATGAGGACCATTAGTACCACGTACACTGGAAAAATCATCAGGACACGCATCAAGCATCATCCAGCATCAGTGTACGCGTCTGTCTGACAAAAAATGCCAGGTGATATCCATCTAAGTTTGTTTTATTATCACATATTTTTTTTGTCGAAGAACAGTTTATCTTTGTCTTGGTCTGTGATATTGTTTATACAGGACAATTGCCGCACCTTGGGCTACCAGTTGCCATCTTCACGACCGCGCATTGAGCCGCCGACGCCTTTACCGGTTTCCACTTCTGAACCGCCCACCGCGATTTAAGCCTGAGCTGCACATGCCGTGCGATGAGCCGCCGGGGCTGCGTTGAGTCTCCTCTGCTGTGTTGACCCGCCATGGGTTGCCGGTCTACTTGAGCCGTTTTCTGTTGCGTTGAATGGATCATTGTTCATCCGAAAAAATCAAGTGGTATCCATCTAAGATTATTTTATTAAGCGCATATTGTTTTTTGTCAAAAAACAGTCACTTTGGTATGTACACTTTTATGTGCAGGACAATGATTCATCATAAAGATGGTGTAATGCCGATGGAGTGTGCAGTAGCATCATCATGCAAGGGCATCTGTGACCGCTTACTGGTCAACAGGTGGACGCAAGCCGCCGCCCCCGCGGCCCGGTCTACATCAACGCGCCAGCTGACTCGCCCATCCGCGCCGCTTACAATGCCACGGACAACTTACCCGTCCGCCCCGCGGCCGACCCGGTGTCCCCGTGGTTTACCGTGCCTGCAATTGACTCGCCCGTCCGCACAGGTTTACAACGTCGTGACCAACTCATCTGTCTGTACTGCCTCTGATGCTACGGTCGTCTTTTCCGTCTGTCTCTCGCGGCATGGTCTATATCAACATACCGGGCCACACCTGTCTGCGTGAGCTAATTATTGAATATGAGCAAGTCACTGCTTGGGAAGCCCGGTTTTCTTCCAACAACTTGGAGGAAAATTATCATGTGTTATCAGCCGCCGTCTGCACTGGACGGCTCAATGGGCAGGCGCATAAGTCGCTGTCACTAAAGTTTGATTAACTTCAAAACATCCAGTTGGAAGGAACCATTGGCCGAGTTGCTGACAGAGCTCATATGTGATCATTTATAACCCGCCGCAGTCACCTCAACATTCTATGGATTCACATCGCGCTATCAACACCAATGATATACACCTTATGCTATGGTCAAATATGGAGAATCTCAAAGACAACTCCTCGAGCCACCTTGAGACTCGGGGACTACATGGACGTAGCTCAGTAAATATTGCCAGTTTAAAGGCCGTCGGAAAATTTCCGGCTCAAAATGAAGAATTCCGGTTCAAAATCCGGTTCAAGACAAGCTCTCACATATCCGGTTCAAAATCCGGCTCAAGGGAATTTTTTCTCCCACAAAGCTCTGAAGCTTTCAATATCTGGCTCAACGCCCGGTTCATAAGAATTTATCTCTCGCAAAGCTCGAGTTCTCAGGAAAAATTAAAGGGACCAAAGAGAGTCTGTTACAAAGCACAACTCAAACATAGGTACCCTGCTTTAGGGACCGTTGGGAACTGATCGTATTCGAATTTAGCTTAACCCTTTTGGGGGCTTCCTATTCAAACATAGGTCGTATTCGAACCAAAGAGAACATAGTTGTCGGTACCCTCTTGATCGGCACAATGCCAAACTCACTAGGGGCTTCTTGATCGTATTCGAATCATAGCTTAACCCCTTTTGGGTCTGACTTTGATCGTATTCGAATCAGAGTCGTTAAAAAACTCTCAAGGTCATTTGGGGGCTTCCTATTCAAAGATAGGTCATATTCGAACCAAAGAGAACATAGTTGTCGGTACCCTCTTGATCGGCGCAACGCCAAAGCCACTGGGGGCTACATGATCGTATCCGAATCCTAACTTAACCCCTTTGGAACGGTTTACTGATTGTATTCGAATCAGAAACCTCAAATTTTTCTTTCTATTTGGCTTAAGTTTTTGAACAATCTTTGGTTTTGTCTTGAGACTTTTTGTTTAGATTTAAGTATAAGTGTGGTCTAAATTTAACCTGGCTTGACTTTGGATGATAAGTTGCCAGCATATGACAATCATAAAACATTTGGAAGTTTTGGCTTCTAAAGATTGACTTATCACCCTTACTGAACAGGTATCATAAACTGGCAATACGATTCAATATCACAGGTATGATATTGTTTATACATGATTATGTTTAAGTCGACTCTGGCTTTTGACGTTAAGTCGCCAAGGCATATGTTGTTTAAACTCTGTGCAGGATTTGTAGAAATCTGACTTATATAAATGCTTAAATCCAAGCTCATCATCAAAATTGATGCTTCAAAATGATTATCCGTTCTGGATTTTCTCAAAGGTTATAAGCCGCCGGTTTATAAGAATTCTGGCTTACAATGGAGGCGTATTAAATCGCCATCGACCAAGAGCCGCCGGGTAATTAAACTCCGGATTTACTTGTCAACAGATAAGGTATTCAAAGTTGCTTTAGCGCAATGGCTATTATTTCATCAATGGATATGATTTATTCTACAATGGAAGGAATAGCCCGGAGTCGTTGCAGGCTTACGACCCGGCACTTGGGGGCTATATTATTTAGGTTGAGATCATATCAAATATGCAAGTCCCATGTCACTACCAGCATGCACCATGACACTTTGGGGCTAATGCAAAGTCATTTTTTTGCTCAACTTATTGAAGACTCGACTCATCACATTGTAATGAGCCAGCCCTTGGGGGCTACCAATTGCTCCTGTCAAAAATTCAAGGTACACAAGCATTAATCCATTATATTAAATGGTCAACTACTCAGTTGGTAGAGTACAAATTTCTTAACCTTGTGGATGTGGGTTCAAGCCTCATGGTGGAGATTATATTATATGGTGTTATTGTCAATAAATTATATACAAAGTCCCAGCTCAGTATTATCTTACTGACCCGGCCCTTGGGGGTTAAACGTTGCTGTTCAAGTTTACATGCTTATATCTACAAAGTCCCTGCTCATTATTGCATAATGAACCGGCCCTTGGGGGCTACACTGGTTGAAGTTTTCATGAGCATAAGGCAATTACAAGTCCCAGGTTGCTGCAAGCATGACAACCCGGCACTTGGGGGCTACAAGTGATATGTATATAAGGAAGAAAAAATCTTCAAATTCTCAGTTTGAAGCAGACCAGATTAACCCGGTGTCTGCAACAATCATGACCTGACATCATTTATTTATAACCCGGCAGTTTTGGCAATCATAAACTGGCAAGATCTACATCTTTAAGCCAACTGAATATCAGTTGAATATGTCAAAGACTAATATTTTTATCAAAGTCAGAGCATTGAAGGCCGACTCAAATGGGTTATTTCTTATAATATTTTTCTACAAGAGACAAATGCTAGCAAATCGATTCTGAAGATGTCCTATTGACCCGGATTTTTTCAGAAGAAGAGCCTGGATTTTTTGCATTGGCAAAGTTTGAACATGTCTGTTAAAGGAGATTTGCTATGAGATCATGACATACACCCAGGAGGAAATGACAAGGACTTAAATATGATGAGGTGCCGGTTCAGGAAAATATTTAACCCGGAGCACAACCTATCAAGCTTGTTCTTGTGTTTATTTTACAGGATCTGTTTAACATGGATAAATCCAAATTAAAGTGGGGGCTAATGTCGGGGATATACCCCGCGGTATGACCCGGCCAAAGTTATGACCTGGCTGGGACTTGGCGTTTCATTGGTAACCTGCCGGAGGATTAGCGACTCACAAGCCTAGAGACTCACTAATGGCCCCGACGCCGGGTCAGTTAGAAGACTAGGCCCAAGACCCAGAAGGCCGGCTCATGTTATGGTGGGCCGTCTTAAGAGGAAAGCGTAAAGAATATTCCCTTGTAAAGCAAGACTAGGACTCCACTTGTAATAGACTAGTCCTAATCCTAATAGGACTCCACATGTAACCCGCCCCTTCTGAAAGCACAAGTGCTCCCTAGGTGGTTTTGGTAATTAATGTCAACATATCTCTTGTTGGACTAACACCTTTATCTAGTATGTTTCAGATAAGTTCAACAAAGGAGTGGCATGGACTAAAGGATGTGGGAACTCCTGCAAGATGCTAAGGACAAAGGATTGGCTCAAGCTTCAAGGTCAAGACCCTTCATTTTACATTTTAGTGATCCAAGATCACATTGAGTCTATAGGAAAAGCCATACTATCTAGAAGGGATGAGGTGTTGCTTAATGAGTTTCTTGCTCCACAGTGCTTAGTGATATGCTCCAAAACCGTCAACTACTTTCCCACTTCCACACATATGACCTAAACCTAAAGTCAAACTCGGCCCCACCGATTCATTCTATCCGGCGCCACCGAGTTCAGATGTCTTAGCCACTGCCACAAAGCCTAGACAAATCGGTCTCACCAATAGGGATCTCGGTCTCACCGAGATGGGATTGTAATCTCTCTGTGTATGTCCATTACCAAAATTGGTTTAACCGAGTTTGAGCAATCGGTACTACCGAGATTACAATGCAAACTTCCTGGTTAACTTATTACCAAAATCGGTCCTACTGAGTTTGTGTAATCGGTCCAACCGAGTTTTCCTGACCAACTCTCTGGAAAGCTTATTACGAAAATCAGTTCCACCGAGTTTGTATAATCGGTCTCACCGAGATTACGTTATGCCCTAACCCTAACCATATCGGTCCTACCGAGTTGTATATCGGTCCCACCGAAAATCCTAACGGTCACTAGGTTTACTAAATCGGTCCGACCGAGTCTGTTGAATCGGTCGCACCGAGTTTGGTAAATCGTGTGCAACGGTTAGATTTTATGTGGAGGCTATATATACCCCTCCACCTCCTCTTCATTCGAAGAGAGAGCCATCAGACTGAACCTACACTTCCAGCATACATTTTCTGAGAGAGAACTACCTACTCATGTGTTGAGGCCAAGATATTCCATTCCTAGCATATGAATCTTGATCTCTAGCCTTCCCCAAGTTGCTTTCCACTCATATCTTCTTTCCACCAGATCCAAATCCTATGATAGAGAGTTGAGTGTTGAGGAGACTATCATTTGAAGCACAAGAGCAAGGAGTTCATCATCAACGCACCACTTGTTACTTCTTGGAGAGTGGTGTCTCCTAGATTGGCTAGGTGTCACTTGGGAGCCTCCGACAAGATTGTGGAGTTGAACCAAGGAGTTTGTAAGGGCAAGGAGATCGCCTACTTCGTGAAGATCTATCGCTAGTGAGGCAAGTCCTTCGTGGGCGACGGACATGGTGGAATAGACAAGGTTGCTTCTTCGTGGACCCTTCGTGGGTGGAGCCCTCCGTGGACTCGCACAACCATTACCCTTCGTGGGTTGAAGTCTCCATCAACGTGGATGTACGATAGCACCACCTATCGGAACCACGCCAAAAACATCCGTGTCTCCAATTGCGTTTGAATCCTCCCAAACCCTTCCCTTTACATTCTTGCAAATTGCATGCTTTACTTTCCACTGCTCATAAACTCTTTGCATGCTTGCTTGTTATGTATTGTGAATGTTAAACTTGTGCCTAAATTCCACTTAAACATAAAGAAGTTAAAAATTGCAACTTTGGTACTTAGTGTCTAATCACCCCTCCCTTTAGAGACCTCTTCTCAAGGTCCTACAAGTGGTATCAGAGCATTGGTCTCCATTGCCTTGGTTTAATCACCATTGGAGGAAGATGGATGAGTCTACTTTGGGGAGTGTTAGACATAGAGTGCCTATTCTTGATGGAGAGTATTTTCATGAGTGGAAAAATGAGATGCTTGTAATTTTCAATCAATATCATTTGAACAAGTACATTGCTAGCCCTTGTGCACCTCATGTTGACCCTATGCATCCCACCCTTGATGAGTCAATTGATATGATTAGGAATCTTAGAACCGCCAAACTTATCATTAGAGGATTGCTTAGAAACTTGATTGGATGTTTCCCTACTCTTAAGTGTGCCTACACTATATGGAAATTTCTTGAGGAACGCCTTCCAAATTATTCCTTGAAAAATCTTGATGAAATTCTCCATAAGTCTATTGCTTTGAGTAAGATGAATTCTAATGATCCTATGTTTGGTGATCGTCTATTTGAACTTACAAACCTTATGCGTGCCAAAGGAGATGTTGGAATTGTTAGTAATATTATTTCCGAAGCTATAAGAATTCATAAGCAAGATCATTGTCAAACTCACTCTAACGAATCACCCTCTCTAGGATTTGATCCACCACATGACGATGTTGAACATGGATACTATGATGAGGATGATGATAGTGACTTCGATCTTGATGATGCAATGAGACACTTTGGTCTTATGGAAAATCTTCAGGGATATATGTCAGGAGGAAATGAATGGGTTCTTGATAGTGGATGTACCGATCACATGACCGGAGATAAAGACATGTTTCGTGAGCTTGCTGAAAATGATGGTCCTCGAAAGTATGTCACTTTCGGTGACAACTCAAAGGGTAAGGTGGTTGGCCTCAGTAAGGTGGCCATATCACATGATAGCTCCATTCAGAATGTTATGCTCATTGAATCTCTTGGCTACAACTTACTTTCAGTATCTAGACTTGCTGATTTCGGTTTCAATGTCCTATTTACTGAAGTAGATTGCCAAGTGTTTCGTCGAGATAATCATAAAATGGTCTTTACCGGTGTGCGTAGGGGTGATCTATACATTGTTGATTTCACTAAAAAGGCTCAACCTAAAACTTGCTTCATCGCTAAATCCTCAAAAGGTTGGTTATGGCATAGACGATTAGGTCAGGTTGGTATGCGAAACCTTGACAAGCTTATTAAAGGAAATCATATCCTTGGTGTTAATGATGTCATATTTGATAAGGATAGACTTTGCAGTGCTTGTCAGGCAGGTAAACAGGTTGGAGGAAGACATCCCGTGAAGAACATCATGACCACAAGGAGGCCACTCGAGCTACTTCACATGGATCTCTTTGGTCCCAACTCCTATAAGAGTCTCGGTGGAAATTCTTTTGGTCTAGTTATAGTTGATGATTTTTCAAGATTTACGTGGGTGTTCTTTCTTGATGATAAATCGCAGGTCCAAAAGATCTTCAAAAACTTCGCTAGGAAGGCCCAAAATCAATTTGAAGTGAAGATCAAGAAGGTTCGCAGCGACAACGGAACGGAGTTCAAGAATGCAAATGTGGACACCTTTCTTGATGAAGAAGGGATTTCACATGAGTTCTCGGCTATGTACACACCTCAACAAAATGGTGTTGTTGAGAGGAAGAACCGGACGCTCATCGAAATGGCGAGAACGATGCTTGATGAGTACAAGAGACCGAAGCACTTTTGGGCAGAAGCGGTTGAGACAGCTTGTCATACAACAAATCACTTGTATCTTCACAAGCTACTCATCAAGACGGCATACGACCTCCTCACCGGTAACAAACCCCAAGTTGGATACTTTCGAGTATTCGGCTCAAAGTGCTGCATTCTTGATAAGCATCGTCGTTCTAAAGTTGCTCCTAAGTCTCATGAAGGTTTCCTACTAGGTTATGGCTCAAACTCTCACACTTACCGTGTCTACAACAATTTCACCCGAAAGGTTGATGAGACGGTAGATGTGAAGTTTGATGAATCTAACGGCTCGCAAGTAGAGCAATTACCAATTGATGTAGGAGACAAAGATCCTTCGGAAGCAATCCAAGA
The DNA here is from genome assembly GCF_002162155.2 of Triticum dicoccoides. Classification (NCBI taxonomy): domain Eukaryota; kingdom Viridiplantae; phylum Streptophyta; class Magnoliopsida; order Poales; family Poaceae; genus Triticum; species Triticum dicoccoides. The sequence goes on from NC_041391.1 coordinate 386,661,153, forward strand.
CCTGTCTATTGGCAAGGTTCATCCAACGGAGGTGAAGGAGAGTACCTCGTCTGTCCAAGTGGAAGCTTGTACTTGACGACAAGGTGAACCAAGAGTTGATACGGAAGCATCCACAAGTGGGACACACCAAGATGAAGAAAACGAGGAAGTGCATCAAGATGAACGTCATCAACCTCCTTCCCCACCACGACAAGATAACGACAACGCCAACAATGAAGAAGGCCAAGAAGAACAACAAGATGACGAAGAAGTTCAACCAAGAAACAAGCAAAAGCTTTCACGAGTTCGAGGAAGAATTGCTAAAGATCATCCCGTTGAGCAAATCTACAATGATATTCAAACCGGGAGAATCACTCGCTCTAAAACTCGTTTAGCTAACTTTTGTGAAAACTATTATTTCATCTCTAGCATTGAACCTATGAAGGTTGAAGAAGCGTTGGAAGATCCGGATTGGATAAATGCAATGCATGAAGAGCTACACAACTTTGAGAGGAACCAAGTTTGTACATTGGTTGAGAAGCCCGACAACAACCACAACATCATCGGTACCAAATGGGTGTTTCGCAACAAGCAAGATGAAGATGGACAAGTAGTTCGCAACAAAGCACGTCTCGTCGCCCAAGGCTACACACAAGTCGAAGGTATGGACTATGGTGAGACTTACGCTCCCGTTGCTAGACTTGAGTCCATTCGCATCTTACTTGCCTATGCTAATCATCATGATATCACCTTGTACCAAATGGACATTAAAAGTGCTTTTCTAAATGGTGAAATAGAGGAGGAATTTTATGTTAAGCAACCTCCCGGCTTTGTCAATCCTAAGAAACCCAATCATGTTTACAAACTTCACAAAGCTCTTTATGGTCTTAAACAAGCTCCTAGAGCATGGTATAAATGCTTGACCAAGTTCCTTATTGAAAAAGGCTTTGAAATTGGGAAAATTGATTCCACACTTTTTACTAAAAGGGTTAATGGAGAACTATTTGTGTGCCAAATCTATGTTGATGATATTATATTTGGTTCAATTAACCCTCTTTTTAGTGAAAAGTTTGGGAAGCTAATGTCGGAGAAGTTTGAGATGTCTATGATGAGTGAACTCAAATTCTTTCTTGGGTTGCAAATCAAGCAAACTAAGGAAGGTACTTTTGTTCTCAAACGAAGTACACCAAGGACTTATTCAAGAAGTTCAATATGCAAGAATGCAAAGGTATGTCTACACCCATGCCTACTAGTGGACATCTTGACTTGACCAAAGATGGTGAACCGGTTGATCAAAAGGTTTATCGCTCTATGATTGGTTCATTGTTATATCTATGTGCTTCACGTCCCGATATCATGCTAAGTGTGTGCATGTGTGCACGCTATCAAGCTGCTCGTAAAGAATGTCATCTTAAGGACGTGAAAAGGATAGTGAGATACTTAATCCATACACCAAATTTTGGCATTTGGTATCCTAAGAGGGCATCTTTCGATCTTGTTGGCTACTCCGACTCGGACTATGCCGGAGACAAGGTTGATAGAAAGTCCACTTCCGGTACTTGTCAATTTCTTGGTAGATCTCTTGTGTCTTGGTCCCCCAAGAAACAAAACTCGGTATTCTTATCCACCACTGAAGCGGAATACATTACCGCTGGTTCATGTTGTGCTCAACTACTTTGGATGACCCAAACTCTTAAAGATTATGGGATATATGTGAAACATGTTCCATTGCTTTGTGACAATGAAAGTGCTACAAAAATGGTAATAATCCCGTACAACATTCTTGAACTAAGCATATTGAAGTTCGTCATCATTTCATTCGAGATCATGTTGCTAAGGGTGACATTAATCTTAAGCATGTTTGCACCGAAAAGCAATTAGCGGATATATTCACTAAACCTCTTGATGAGAAAGTGTTTTGCAGGTTAAGAGGAGAATTGAACATCATTGATGCTTCAAACTTGGAGTAGGAACTCCATTGGATACATGCAAGACATGAGCTTATGACTAATCCTTGATATTTCTCTTATGATGAAAATCTTATGTCTTGGATATATTTGCATCTTGCATGTTATATAACCCGTGTAGGTACTTGGTTGAATCAAACTCCATGAGATTGTAATCTACTCACATCTTGAAGAATCTCTACATCACCAAGTCTCTACACCATGGTGGTTGAAGACAAGGAAGCACGGAACCATTCAAACATATCCTTTGACAAATTCTATGTTGAGCTTCATGATTGTCATTTTTGGATAACAAGTGCTATTCCTTGCAAGAACTAACCCATGTAGGTAGTTGGACTCAAATTCCAAGTGGTGCTCCCAACTCTTGATGAGCTACATCAACCTTGAGCAACCCACACAAGTTCAACTACAAGGACAACACCACCAACCAAGGTATGTTATTCCATCTTAGAGAAGCTTTACTCCAAGTCATGAGCTAAAGTAACTCGACAAGATGTGAATACATCAAGATGCTTAGACGAAAAATGGCAACTCCATTTTGAGCTTAAACGATGAGTATGACCTATGATCAAGTGATCTCACTTGACTCCTAAGTCAATATACTCTAACATAGGTGACTTTGTCGCCGACCATATCTAGATGAAGTTCTCTTGTGTTCTTTTCTGTGTCTTGCATTTGTCTCATGCATATTTGTTTCCCCTTTCAAAAAAACTTCATCTGGATTTCTTTCTGTTTGCTCTACATTTTCTGCATCCAATTCATTGCATATCATTCAGTAAATTCCTTGCAAATCTCTGTGAGATCTTATTAGTCAAGTGAGCTGAGGTGACAAGTGTTTTATCTGTGATGAACTCGGTTTCACCGATTTGTTGTTTTCGGTCCAACCGAATCCTTTCGGTACAACCGAAGCATACCACTCGGTGCCACCGACTTCACAACAGGAAAAATAGTTTGCCACTTATTCTGTGTTTCTTCTGATCCAGCTCCACTCAATGAATCTTGTCCTCTACAAGCATCACTTTTTTATCAATGCTTTGTACTGTGTCTCAAGGATCAAACCCTTCTTGGAAATTGATGTCAAAGGGGGAGAGAGAGATCACATCAAAGCTTATCACTAAGAGAGATCACATCAGAGAAAGAGAGTATCACCTCCTCAGGGGGAGAAAGAAATCTCCAGGGGGAGAAGAATACTCAAGTAGAAAGTATTTCTCAAGGATCCCAGATGCTTGGTGTTCAAGAGGAGAGATGCCACATGTCTTCTTGAGGGGAAAGACATGTTCATATGTGCTTATTTGCATTAGCTCTGTTCATTTATATCTTTCAGCTCTGATCTTCTGTTCCCTATCTTCTCCCAGTATCCCATGCTAGATTCATGGGGAGCAAGATATCTAAGGGAAAGAAATCATTTAAATTCATTGGATATCTTTACTCTTGGGGACATGTCTAATCCAATGTGGTACTTAGTACTCACTCTCTACATGTCATCCCAGTCTTGGTATTCTTGTGGTTTCTTTTGTTTGCTCTGGCTAGTAGATGTACCTGGGTTATCTAATCTTGTTTACGTAGGTTCATTCCATCCTGCCAACTCAAGACTACAAGGTAAGTATATGCATCACAATCATGTGTATGAGGAATCCTTGCTGATGTACATACTGTTTGCAAGAAGAACTCATGGGCATGAAGGTATTTTCTTTAATATTCTTTGCTCTGATGCATATGGCCAAGATACATGTAACACATTGCCTACTCTATCATGGTTATGCTCTCACATGCTTCTATATTCCATATTCACATGGTTGCATACATGTAGGGGGAGCCTATGCCTGTTACATGTCTTTCCAAAGCTTTACTTGCTATTCTTTATATCTTTATCTAAAGCTTTGATGTATGTTGTCATCAATTACCAAAAAGGGGGAGATTGAAAGCACAAGTGCTCCCTAGGTGGTTTTGGTAATTAATGTCAACATATCTCTTGTTGGACTAACACCTTTATCTAGTATGTTTCAGATAAGTTCAACAAAGGAGTGGCATGGACTAAAGGATGTGGGAACTCCTGCAAGATGCTAAGGACAAAGGATTGGCTCAAGCTTCAAGGTCAAGACTCTTCATTTTACATTTTAGTGATCCAAGATCACATTGAGTCTATAGGAAAAGCCATACTATCTAGAAGGGATGAGGTGTTGCTTAATGAGTTTCTTGCTCCACAGTGCTTAGTGATATGCTCCAAAACCCTCAACTACTTTCCCACTTCCACACATATGACCTAAACCTAAAGTCAAACTCGGCCCCACCGATTCTTTCTATCCGGCGCCACCGAGTTTAGATGTCTTAGCCACTGCCACAAACCCTAGACAAATCGGCCTCACCGATAGGGATCTCGGTCTCACTGAGATGGGATTGTAATCTCTCTGTGTATGTCCATTACCAAAATCGGTTTAACCGAGTTTGAGCAATCGGTACTACCAAGATTACAATGCAAACTTCTTGGTTAACTTATTACCAAAATCGGTCGTACCGAGTTTGTGTAATCGGTCCAACCGAGTTTGCCTGACCAACTCTGGAAAGCTTATTACCAAAATCAGTCCCACCGAGTTTGTGTAATCGGTCTCACCGAGATTACGTTATGCCCTAACCCTAACCATATCGGCCCTACCGAGTTGCATATCGGTCCCACCGAAAATCCTAACGGTCACTAGGTTTACTAAATCGGTCCGACCGAGTCTGTTGAATCGGTCGCACCGAGTTTGGTAAATTGTGTGCAACGGTTAGATTTTGTGTGGAGGCTATATATACCCCTCCACCTCCTCTTCATTCGAAGAGAGAGCCATCAGACTGAACCTACACTTCTAGCATACATTTTCTGAGAGAGAACTACCTACTCATGTGTTGAGGCCACGATATTCCATTCCTACCATATGAATCTTGATCTCTAGCCTTCCCCAAGTTGCTTTCCACTCAAATCTTCTTTCCACCAGATCCAAATCCTATGAGAGAGAGTTGAGTGTTGGAGAGACTATCATTTGAAGCACAAGAGCAAGGAGTTCATCATCAACGCACCATTTGTTACTTCTTGGAGAGTGGTGTCTCCTAGATTGGCTAGGTGTTACTTGGGAGCCTCCGACAAGATTGTGGAGTTGAACCAAGGAGTTTGTAAGGGCAAGGAGATCGCCTACTTCGTGAAGATCTACCGCTAGTGAGGCAAGTCCTTCGTGGGCGACGGCCATGGTGGAATAGACAAGGTTGCTTCTTCGTGGACCCTTCGTGGGTGGAGCCCTCCATCGACTCGCGCAACCGTTACCCTTCGTGGGTTGAAGTCTCCATCAACATGGATGTACGATAGCACCACCTATCGGAACCACGCCAAAAACATCCTTGTCTCCAATTGCATTTGAATCCTCCAAAACCCTTCCCTTTACATTCTTGCAAATTGCATGCTTTACTTTCCGCTGCTCATAAACTGTTTGCATGCTTGCTTGTTATGTATTGTGAATGTTAACCTTGTGCCTAAACTCCACTTAAACTTAAAGAATTTAAAAATTGCAACTTTCGTACTTAGTGTCTAATCACCCCCCTTTCGACACCTCTTCTCAAGGTCCTACACCTTCAACTTATATAAGGAGGGGCAGGGCACCCCAAGAGGGAGAAGCAAGAAACAATCTCTAAGGCTAGACACAAAGAGCCAGCTTACCGGCGACTCCCTCATGATCATAATGAGACCTAGCCACAAACAGCATGTAGGGTTATTACCGGATGATGTTTCCCGGGGCCCGGAGCTGTCTAAATCCTTGTCTTGTGTTGCGTCTCTCGATTCCACCCAACCCCTCTCAAGCTACCGCATAGATGCGTTGGCCTCGCGACTAAGTCCTCACACTAAGGACATCTCCCGTGACAATTTCACGACAGCTGCCATCCGACGGACCCCGCCTTCTGCTCCCCGCTAGCCGAGCGCCGCCGTGCCTCCCAAGCGCCGCCGACCACCGCCGCCGGCCGCGCCTCTCCCTCCTCCGCTGAGCCTCACAGCGCCTCGCTGCCGCTCCTCCACTGCGCCCCGCCTGGTCCCGTCGTCGCCGACCACCTCCGCCGCTCCCCCGCGCCTCCACGTCATCGCCGGAGCACCCCGCCGCCGTCCTCGCCCGGATCTGGTCAACCGGGACCAGATCCACCGCCCCCTCCATCCAAACAAGCCGTCCCGCACGCCTCCGTCCCGGGTTGACTTTTTCGCGAGGGTATATTTCCACCAAGTCCCCAGATCTGCTACATTTTGTGCACTTGTTCATCATGCCATAACTTCTTGCATGTAGCTTCGTTTTGTGTGTTTAATATATCAAAATGTTCATTGTGAGATTCTCTTCATTTTGTTCCATTGTTCCATGCTTGTTTGAGTCCATCTTGATTCCCTAATCATCGTTGCAAGAGTGCTATATGATGTTAACCTGCTAAAACTGTTATAACTTGCTGTTTTGTCATTTTCGTTGCATTTCGTGTGTGCATCCTATGAGCTTGATGTCTGCATGAGCTTTGAGCAAAATCATGCCATCTTTACAGTGGTGCAATATATGTATTTTTGTGTGCCTTGTGGTGAGTGCATCAAGCTCGTGAAGTAGGGTACTTGCTGTTACTGCTTTGCTACGCTGAGATCTGTTATATCATGATGCTATGTAAACCTGCTGCTACAAGTCATTCTATGCATACTCTGGAGATGTTCACTAAGGATATTTTGTTAAACATGTCATGATCTATCCATCCAAACCCTTGGTTGCATTTATAGCCTGTTTTAGCTTGTTGTAATATTGCTCTCAAATTGCTAAATAATGTTGTTATCAGCCTGTTAACATTAAGTTTAGTTTTGCCATGAGTTTTGCTAGTGATCCGTGCACCCTATGACTATGCTATTGCCATGCTTAGCTCCATATACATGTCTTCTTACTGTTGGTTGACTTCAAATTCCACTAAATGCTCTGTGGAGAGTGGTAAAAGCTCACCAACATGCCTACTTATCGTTGTTCCTGCCATGTAACTGTTATTCTGAATCTGTCATATCATTTGCCATGTTTGCATGGATGCTACCATATTTTCTGTTGATCTTTGGAATTAGTTCAGTAAAGGAGTTCTGTTCTTTGTCTTTAGTATTAGCATACTAGGCCTTTGTTTTCCTTGATATGTTCCTGTAGAATGTCGTTTGATAGCTCTAAACATTGCAACCTGATGTTATTTCTGCCATGCTCAGTGATTTCTGCTGTCTTTGAAACTGTTATTATTTACAATCTTGCCATGTCCTTTTGAGCATGATCTAGTGATTTCTGGAGATAGCTTAGTGTTCATGTTTCGTCATGCGTTATGTGTACATCATGCCCATGCCTTTTGTTTTCATGTTGAGGTGCTGTAGCATGTTGTTTTGATGTTTGTAAGATGCCTAGTTGCTGTTTTGGACAACTTGTCCTTTAAACTTGTTTCATGTGTATGTGTTGAACCGTTGCTCCGTTTTGAACATGCTCTATATGAAACTTGCTTATTTTTGCATATAGTTTCATGTTACCTTGTTCCATCCATGTTTTGAATGTGTTTGCTTGATGTTTGTATGCATTTTGCATGAATGCCATGTTTGACTTGTTTTGCTCATATCTTCTAGGCCGTAGCTCCGAACTAAATGAACTTTATATGTAACTTGACTAGAATTTCGTGTAGATCATCTTGGTGCATCTTGAATTGCTGTTTAACAACTTGAACATAAGGTTTATTCAGATCTGGACCAATTTCGAAATTTGCATATGAGGACTTACCGGAATTGTTACATGTTGTTTCCGGCCTCATTTAAACTTGCTTTGATGTGTTGCTCTTGTATGCATCAGCTTTTGCCATGAGTAGCATCATATAGACTTTGTCATGCATCATGCTTGGTTGTGCATCATGTCATGTTTATGTGTTGTGTGTTTACCTTGTTGTTTGCTTCTTTCCGGTTGTGCTCCTTCTTGTTAGTTCCTGTTTTGTTGCGATAGTGAGGATTTGTTCGTCTACGCTTGGTTCGTCTTCGTGGCTTCATCTTCTTCATGGACTCGTTTTTCTTCCTAGCGGGATTTCAGGCAATATGACCGTTACTCTGTATCTCACTACTATCATTGCTATGCTAGTTGCTTCGTTGTATCGCTATGCTGCGCTACCTATCACTTGCTCTTCAAGCCTCCCAATTTGCCATGTCAGCCTCTAACCTTTTTCACCCTTCCTTGCAAACTGTTGCTTGGCTATGTTACCGCTTTTGCTCAACCCCTCTTATAGCATTGTTACTTGCAGGTGAAGTTGAAGATTGCTCCATGATGGACAGGATTATGTTGGGATATCACAATATCTCTTATTTAATTAATGCATCTATATACTTGGTAGAGGGTGGAAGGCTCGGCCTTATGCCTGGTGTTTTGTTCCACTCTTGCCGCCCTAGTTTCCGTCATACCGGTGTTATGTTCCTTGATTTTGCATTCCTTACGCGGTTGGGTGATTTATGGGACCCCCTTGACAGTTTGCTTTGAATAAAACACCTCAACAAGGCCCAACCTTGGTTTTAACATTTGCCACCTAAGCCTTTTTCCCTTGGGTTTCTGGAGCCCGAGGATCATCTTTATTTACCCCCCCGGGCCAGTGCTCCTCTGAGTGTTGGTCCAAACTAGAGCCCTTTGCAGCGCCCCCTCAAGGAAACTTGAGGTCTGGTTCTAGTTGTACGGATTTCTCATCCGGTGTGCCCTGAGAACGAGATATGTGCAGCTCCTATCGGGATTTGTCGGCACTTTTGGGCGGTCTTGCTGGTCTTGTTTTACCATTGTCGAAATGTCTTGTAAACCGGGATTCCGAGACTGATCGGGTCTTCCTGGGAGAAGGAATATCCTTCATTGACCGTGAGAGCTTGTGATGGGCTAAGTTGGGACACCCCTGCAGGGTATAAACTTTCGAGAGCCGTGCCCGCGGTTATGTGGCAGACGGGAATTTGTTAATATCCGATTGTAGAGAACTTGACACCAGATACGAATTAAAACGCATCAACCGTGTGTGTAGCCATGATGGTCTCTTTTCAGCGGAGTCCGGGAAGTGAACACGGTCTTGGGTTATGTTTGATGTAAGTAGGAGTTCAGGATCATTTCTTGATCATTGCTAGCTTCACGACCGTTCCATTTGCTTCTCTTCTCGCTCTTATTTGCGTAAGTTAGCCACCATACTTTGCTTAGTCGCTGCTGCAACCTCACCACTTTACCCCTTCCTTACCCTTTAAGCTTTGCTCGTCTTGATACCCATGGTAATGGGATTGCTGAGTCCTCGTGGCTCACAGATTACTACAACAACAGTTGCAGGTACAGGTTACGCGATGATCATGACACGAGAGCGATGCGTGCTTGTTTTGGAGTTCTTCTTCTGCTTCTTCTTCGATCAGGGGATAGGTTCCAGGTCGGCAGCCTAGGCTAGCAGGGTGGATGTCGTTTGAGTTTCTGTTTGTGTTCATCCGTAGTCGGATGTTGCTCTTATGTATTGTGATGTTGTATTCATGTGGCATTGTTTGGCTCTTGTATGTATCCCCAACTATTATGTAATGGTACGATGTAATGATATCCACCTTGCAAAAGCGTCTTCAATATGCGCTTGTATCCTTGGTGGGACCTTCGAGTTCCTTTAGGATTGGGTCGCATATTGGGCGTGACAAGTTGGTATCAGAGCCGACCCTCGCGGTTACACAGATGGTTGCGGACAGGTGCGCGGTCATGTTGTGCATGACGTTTGTGACCCGTCGTGGCACACGACATGGCACATGTGTCGGACTGGAAGCACATACATATGTGCCAAGAGGGAACGTTCCTGTGGCCCGACGAGGACGTCGGTTCCTCTGAGTGGGGGTGTATGTGATAGCCTGGCTTATTAGGGATGATAGACTACTCATATCAATAAGGAATTCCTTATTTTCCGGGAGCCCATTCGGACAGAACTCCAAAGTTAAGCGTGCTTAGCTTGGAGTAGTTTCACGATGGGTGACCGATCGGGAAGTTGCTCCCGGGTGCGCACGAGTGAGGACAAAGTGCACAGAAAAGACTAGTATTGATCTGTGGGGCCAGTCTAGATCCCGCCAGGAGCAACGACCACCGGCGAGTGTGTCCGGGGCGTTACAAGTTGGTATCAGAGCCTCGAACGACCATAGGAGCCCCCTTGATTGATCGTGTAGTTTGGCCATTGTTGAGTCTAGAAGAAAACTGTTTTCGGAGTCTAGTTATAACGGAGAGTAGGAATTCTTTTTACTCCTCAGCCCCTTCGTCGCTCTGGTAAGGAATCTTGACGTAGGTGTTTTGAAGTGCGCAGAAAAGACTAGTATTGATCTGTGAGGCCAGCCTAGATCCCTCCAGGAGCAACAACCACCGGCGAGTGTGTCCGGGGTGTTACAAGTTGGTATCAGAGCCTTGAACAACCATAGGAGCCCCCTTGATTGATCGTGTAGTTTGGCCGTTGTTGAGTCTAGAAGAAAACTGTTTTCGGAGTCTAGTTATATCGGAGAGTAGGAATTATTTTTACTCCTCAGCCCCTTCGTCGCTCTGGTCAGGAATCTTGACGTAGGTGTTTTGACTTACTCCTCTTCCCCTTCATATTTTCTTTAGGATCACTCAGTTGGTTTTCCGGTCGTTGGTTCTCATCTCTTTTTATCCGGTGCATTCCTCGTCAAGTTGACTCGAGCCTCTTCATCTTTGCCAAGTTCAATCCTCAGTTGTTTTCTCGAAGCCGGAGTCCGTAATAGACTATCCATCCTACTCGTGCGATGCATTTGCATTCTTTCAACCGGTGTTTCCTCTTGAAGTTATTCATTGGTTTTTCCCCTTCCAAGTTGTATTTGTTTTCCCGCCCTCCCACCCTCTTCTTCCCGGCGTCTGAGTCTCTTTCGACCATCATTTTCATTCGTATGGAGCCTCTTCAGTCTTTCCTCAATAATTTCAACCGGTGAATTCTCATCTCGGTGGGCATTCTTCATCTCTTTTCTTCTCCGGTGGAGTCAATTCCAATTCTCGGTAGTGATTATATTCTTTCCCTCGGCTCAAGTGTTTCCCCTGCTCGTTCGCCTCTCGCCAGTTTATCCTTCCGGAGTGCTCAAGACATCTCAGGACATTCGTCTGTGTTTGAATTAATTTGAGGTTGTCACCTCATTCAAATATTTTAATTCTTCCGGTGCACCATTTATATCTTCAACAATCTTTTTCTCAACGGTGTTTTCCTTTAGTGGGCCATAACCCACAGGTCTTTTCCCAGGATCTTACCTGACCCTTCTAATTTCCTAGAGCTATTCTCAAATCCTTTTTGAAGTTTGACGTAAGTATGAATTTCATCAGTCAGATCTTTTCCAAGATCAATTTCAAATCAATTTCATTGTTGGCTCAACCTCTTCGTTTTTCATTCTACCGGAGTATCTCAGTAATTTTGGTGGCATTCCTCGTCGTCATTTCAAGATAGAAGAAGAGTTTTTCCTCTAAATCTTGCCCATTCTCTCGAAGATTCGTGGTTCAAGCTTCATGCTATCCTCTCGAATTATTCTGTTTGTCAGTTATTCTTTTCTTACCCATCCGGAGTACTTTAGGTGTTGTTTTCCCGTTTATTTTCACTGGAGGCCGTCGTTCCAGAAGAATTCTTCGTCCTCACATGTCAGCTACCATTATCCAATTGTCCTGGTGCTTCGTTCAAGTGTTCTTTAATCAGCTCATGATCTCTTTGTTCTTTTGCATCTAAATCCCCTCTAGCATATCGGTTCTTCTAATTCTTCCCAGTGATTCATTCTCTTTCATTAGTCATTTTCTACTTCTTATAGTGGTTCCTTAAGATTCATTTTTCCTTTGTTATCATTTTAATCCATTCGTTCTTTCCAATCCTACCGGTTGTTCATGAAAACCTTCTCAAGTTTGCGATATGTCACTTCTCAATCCTTTTCAAGAAGAATAAGTTGCATGCCAAATCCGCTTGTCATCAATTTAATTGGATGAGGATAAGCTTAACGTAATTCTTATTCTTACTTCATCATCGTCAAGTAAACCCTTCCTTCAGAGTTTGAACGTGAGGAATAAATTCTAGTTCCAAGTGTTTTAATCCTTTCTTTTCTGGAGTTAAAAATTACTCGGCCATTTCGTCGGAACCTCCATCTAAATCATCGCAAGCTTTAATCTTATTCTTTCATCCTTCATTCTATATCATCATCCTTTTGTCACTGGAGTTCTTCATGGTGGTTCTTCATGACTTAATTCATTCTTCAAGAGTTCATCAAGATTCTTGTTGGAGGAGTTCAAGTATCTTTTCTTCTCGCATCTCGAAGTGCAAATAATTCTCCGTTTTCTTTTGAAGGGGAGTTTTGCATTTCTTCATTCTTCTCAGCTATTCAAACTTTTGGTTGTGGTATAATTTCACCTCAAGTTTTGAGTTGTTTTGATAAGTCCACAACAAGATTATTCTTTCGTTATTGATTTTCTCAACAACTCCGTTCAACCCTTCCTTCTAAGTTCTTTTCATTCCATTATTTCAATTCTTCCGGAGGCATTGCGTTGTTCATCTCATCAAGTGCCATCCCGTCTTGTGAAGTTCATGTTCTATTCCTCCTAGTTTCAGCTGGAGTTCTACCCAAATTCATATGTTCTTATTCCTTTCCTATCTTATGCTAATCGGAGTGGTTTCAGAGTCTATTTTATTCCATGAGCTTTTCATTCTCGTCATATTCGACATTCCTCTTTTCTACCTGAGTGCTCTCGACTTTGTTCATCCTCTCTTTTGCGTCTGTACTTCACCTCTTTCTCTTTCTCTTCCGCCTCGTTCCTAAGATCTCGGGATGAGATCTCTTGTTAGTGGAGGAGAGTTGTAACGCCCCGAAACCGATGCGCCAGGTGTCTTCCAGTCATTCGCCATCGTTGCCATGTCATGTGCTTGTGTGTTGCATTTAGCCATGTCATCATCTGCATTTCAGTTGCATGTTTTTCAAAACTTGCATCTGTTTGGGTTTCCCCGGTTCTCTCTGTTGTCCGTTCTGAGCACAGACACACACGCACGCACCCGTCGCACCTCTCAGACCTTGTTTCATGAGAGGGAGAAAAACGTTCTTAGAATGGGTCGGTATCTGCCGAGTGGCCTTGGTATATCACTAGTAGACCGGCCGTCAAATTTCGTTCCATTTGGAGGTTGTTTGATGCCCCAACGTTTAACCGAGTAGCCCAAAACCCCTCTCTCTTTGCAGCCCAGCCCCTCTTCACCACAGCCTATGAGCCCATCCAAACCCCCTCCATGCTCTCCGCCGTTCGATCACGATCGTGTGGGCGAAAATCGGTCCCCATTTGGACACTCCTAGCTCAATCTACCTATAAATATGTGCATCTCCCTCAAAATCCCGCAGCCCTAACCCTAGCTTCTTCCTCCTCCAGCCGTCGGGCATGTCCGCGCCCCACCGGACATGTCCGCCCGCGCCCGCAGCCAATCGTGGCTTGCCACGTCGCCCCCGCCGTCATCTCCACCGCGCAGGCCCGTGAGCCCGTCAAGAACTTAGAGGCCCGTGAGCCCGTGAGCCCGTCAAAAAGGAGCCCCAGAGGCTCCGGGGCTGCACCAGCCAAGAAGAAACAGTTGTTTTCCGAAGATCGAGCCGAGACGAAGCAAGTACCAGTTGATGAAGATGGAGGATCAAGCGCCACCTTCACGATAGGTGTGGGCCTCCCTCCGGACCAGGAAAGGGTGTTGGTTAGCTTCTTGCGCGCCAAGAAGGAAGTGTTCGCATGGGAGCCCAAGAACCTGGTTGGGATTATGAGAGGAATAATCGAGCATCACCTAAGGGTGTGCCCCGATGTGCGCCCAGTGAAGCAGAAGGCACGACGGCAGTCCATGGAGAAGCAGGCGTTCATCATGCAGGAAACTCGCAAGCTGCAGGATGCTGGTGTCATTCGGGAGGTGCGGTACCCGGAGTGGCTGGCGAACCCAGTTATTGTCCCCAAAAAGGGCGGGAAGGAGCGCATGTGCGTCGATTTCACCAACCTCAACAAGGCATGCCCTCAAGACCCCTTCCCGCTCTTGCGCATCGATCAGATCATCGACTCTACAACTGAGTGCGATCTGCTGTGTTTTTTGACGCCTTCTTGGGCTATCACCAGATCAAGATGGCTATGGAAGATGTGGAGAAGATGACCTTCCTGACCCCATGCGGGGTGTATTGCTACACCTGCATGCCGTTCGGGCTGTGTAATGCTGGAGCAACCTTTCAGCGGCTGATGCATATTGCACTGGGCCAATAGCTCGGGAGGAACACTCAGGCTTACATCGATGACATAGTAGTGAAGTCTCGGGAGGCAAAGACCCTCATCGGGGACCTGGAGGCAACGTTTTCCAGCCTGCACAAGGTGGACCTGCGGGTCAACCCAGAGAAGTGTGTGTTTGGCGTCCCCTTTGGCAAGCTGCTGGATTTCCTGGTGTCACACAGGGGGATCAAGGCCAACTCGGAGAAAGTCAAGGCCATAGAAGACATGAGCCCGCCACAAACCCTCAAGGAGATGCAGTAGCTAGCAGGATGTGTGACCTCGCTGGGGTGCTTCATTTCCAAGTTGGGGGAGCATGACCTCCCGTTCTTCAAGCTGATGAAAAGGAAGGGGTCATTCGAGTGGACCCCTCAAGCTGATGCGGCTTTCCAAAACCTTAAGAGATACCTCACCAGCCCACCGGCTATGGTGGCACCGCGCCCCCTCGAGCCCTTGGTGCTCTACCTGGCCGCCACGCCTCACTTCGCCAGCGCGTCTCTGGTGGCGCTAAGGGAAGAGTGCCCGACCGAAGGCCCACGGTAGGGCGCCTCGTCGTCAAGCGAGATGCTGTGGCCCCAGGATGGTGCTCATGGGGCCTCAGCTGCACCACCGGTCAATGTCGCTCCAGAGACCCCAGCCGACCTCCTAGCCATCGGGGCTCCTGAGAATGGGGCTCATGAGGCCGCAACTGATGTGACAAACAACAAGACCCCTGAAGGCCAGCATACTCAAGAGATACAAGACCTCACCAACGCCCCATCCCTCGTCGAGCACTCAATATACTTCAACATGGTGCTGCGGGAGGCGTGGACGCACTACCCCATGCTGCAAAAGCTCTTTCTCACGCTCTTGGTCGCCTCCCGGAAGCTGCGCCACCACTTCCAAGGCCACCCCATCAAGGTCGTCTCAGACTACCCACTAGAGAGGGTGCTCCAGAGCCCTAACACCGCCGGAAGGGTCGCATAGTGGAACATAGAGATGAAGGCGTTCCAGCTGGAGTTCAGCACCACCTGGGTCATCAAGGGAACGACGTCCCTGACCGTGAAGTATGCGAGGACTGTTCCCTCCTGCCTAGAGACGAGGCGCCAGACGGATGGGTCATGTACTTCGACGGCGCATTCGCGCGCCAGGGCGCGGGGGCTGGTGCAGTGCTCATTTCACCCGCCAAGGACAAGCTCTACTACGCTGTATAACTCTGCTTCCATCTGGGCAAAAAGGTCTCCAACAACATCGCAGAGTACGAAGGCCTAATTGCCGGTCTTAGAGCTGCAGTGGCGCTGGGGGTGAAGTGCCTCACCATCAGGGGCGACTCCTAGCTCCTTGTCAACTTCTCCAACAAAGAGTACACCCAGCAGGACGAGCACATAGAAGCATACCTAGAAGAGGTACGCAAAATGGAAAAACAATTCTTGGGCTTGGAATTATAGCATGTGCCACAAGGCATAAACAAGGGGGCGGACGACATCGCTAAGAGGGCATCCTGGCGGCTACCTCAGGAGCCAGGCATTTTTCAGGAATGGCTCTTCAAGCCATCAACAGCTCCCCCTGTTGTGGAACCAGCACCGCCTCAGGAGGACCTTCCCCGAGCCCCTACGACAGGCACTCCGGCTTGCGGCCCAACCTCGGGGGCCTATCTGCTCCTCGCGCTCTAGCCTCAGGAGGGGTGCTGGACCAAGGAGTTCAAGGTGTACTTGCTTCAGGGGACCCTACCGGAGAAGGAGGAGGATGCCGAGCGCGTGGCTCGCCAGGCCACGACATACTACATCCAGGATGGTGAGCTGTACCGTAAGCGGCCCATCGATGTTTCTTTGCGATGCATCTCCAGGGAGCAGGGGCTTGAGCTGCTGGCCGACATACATGGCGGGAACTGTAGACATCTCTCTTCATCACACACCCTTGTGGGAAAGGTGTTCCGCAGTGGGTTCTACTTGCCCACGGCACTCAGCAACGCCACTGAGCTGGTGAAATCCATTGAAGCCTGCCAATTCCATGCCAAGTAGATCCATCAGCCTGCTCAGAGCCTCCAGACTATCCCACTCACATGGTCGTTCGCGGTCTGGGGGCTAGATATCTTGGGACCATTCCCTCGAGCGCCTGGGGGCTACCGCTACCTCTGCGTCGCCATCGACAAGTTCACCAAGTGGGCAGAGGTAGAAGTTGTCCGCACCATCCCGGCCCGCTCAGCCGTCAAGTTCAGCAAGGGCCTCGTGAGCCGGATTGGGGTTCCTAATCGCATCATCACAGACAATGGCTCATAGATCACCAACAACCTTTTCAAAACATATTGTGCTAACCTTGGAACGCAGATATGCTACGCTTTGGTGGCACATCCCAGGAGCAACGGCCAGGACGAGCATGCAAATGCAAAAGGTCTTGAGAGGCTTCAAGGAAAGGACCTTCAAGAAGAAGCTCGAGGCCTACGGCAGGGGCTGGCTCGATGAGCTCCAGTCCGTGCTATGGTCCATCCGCACCACCGCAACCAAGCCGACGGGCGATACCCTGTTCTTCCTCGTCTACAGAGCTGAAGCGGTTCTCCCACACGAGGTCAAGCATCGCTCCACGTGGGTCTTGGCGTTTGATGAGGCACGAAAAGGACGCCACGCGGGGGATGGATCTCGTGCTAAGGGAGGAATGCTGCCGTCAAGCCTCGCTCCGAGCGGCAAGATACCAACAGGAACTGTAGCGGTACCACTGCCGCAGCGTCCGCCCCAGGATGCTCAAGGTGGGTGATCTCGTCCCGAGGCGGGTGCTCTCCAGGGAAGGGCTGCACAAGCTCTCACCCATGTGGGAGGGCCCATTCAGGAGCGCCCGTTTCTCTAGACCTAGCACCGCACGCCAGGAGACACAGGACGGGATCCCCATCCAGAACGCCTGGAACATCCAGCACCTCCGGAAGTTCTATGCATGAAGCAAGGCTCATGCATGTGAAGGTCTCCGCTCGTGACACTCACGTAATAATGAGTGGGCTGTACACGCCCCGGAGTCTCCTGAGTGTCGCCCGCGGGCCTCATGGGGGCTCCCTCCCACGTCCTAGTGGCAGCACTTAGGTCCACGCTAGTGAGAAGACTAGATTAGGTGCCGGACGCGGCTGTTCTTTTGCTTGCTTTCTGTAGTTGGTTCGCAGTTTCTTAATGGAATTTGGAGTTTTCATGTTTTGATTCACCGAAGTTGGGTTTTCTTTCCTCTCGCTTCACTCGTTCTCAGCCTTGGCCAGGGAAGAGCGGCAGTTGCCTGTCACTCCTCCTACACGTCCCGTGCGTGGGGGCTAGGCAGGCGTGCGCGCTTGGGTTCACCCGCACGCAAGCATGCCTCGCCAAAACCCCATTACCCCAGTGCTTTAGCCTTCTTAATCCTCGCGAGATGCCCTCGATCGAGCTCATGGGCATGCGCACCCTCTTATGTCCGTGCCCCTCGGGCAGTGCGATGTGGTGCACTAAGCCACGGCTAAACCCACGACAGGGGGCTCGCACAAGGAGGAATGAGATGCCCCATCAAGATTTTTAACAACCCCGCTGCGGCTCTACAACGTCTCCTGAGATCGACGGCTCCCAAGTCATCAGGAAGGGGCCTTCGCCAGGCATCAAGAGCCACGCCCTCGCGAGGTGATAAGCTGCTGCGAGCGTATCAAGCTAAGTTACCCTACCCATGCCCACTCGGAATACAGATATCACAACATAACATCAAGATAATAAGCATAGCATAATGACATAACTGCCACAATTCATTACACACCCAGCGGGGCACTCTAGTTTTCTCAAAATGTAGGAGAAAGGAAAGGTTAAACAGAAGCGGCCCGCATGACCGCAGCAGCCCCTGAAGCCAGGCTCGGCAGCCCGGGCTCAGTTCAGGCCCTCCTCCCGCTTCACCGGGGCACGGCGGCGAGACAGCCCATTGCCTTCCCCGATGCAAGCTCGGCGGCATGGAGGTTGGTCGTAGCCGCCGCTGCTGGAGCTCTCGCCTAAATAAGAGCCGCCGCTGCTGGAGGAAGCACGACCGTCGTCAAGGGCAAGCTCACCCTCGTCGCCATCGTGGCCGGCGTCAAGACCAAGCTCATTATCGCTGATACCGTCTTCTGGGCAGTACCCCGCGTGATGGGCGTCTTCCCTGAACACCCTCACAAAGAGGGTCGCGAGGCCGTCATACTTGAAGTGGAGGGTGCACCTCCTGCTTAGGCCTCATGCGCGGGCAAACACCTACCAACCATGGGTCAAGACCACACTGCCTGCCGCGGTGATCTCGACACCGACCCACGAGGCCCTGCTGCAGCAGCGTCAGCTTGTAGCTAGAGGCCGTCGACCCCGTGGCCAGTAGCTCGCCGACGAAGAAGCGTGGAAGCCGGAGCAAGGTACTGGCGGGCTTCTCCGACCACACAACAAACTTCGGGAGCACGTCCATCAAGGGGAAGCGCGACCGAGGAGGCCGGGCGACCATGGCATGCCTCCCCTCATCATGGTGGCTGCCCCATCCCCGGCGGCCCTCGCCATGAGAAGAAGCACCGCCACGGCTACCAAGAGAGAGACTAGCGGAGAAGTGCGCATGCGCCCCCTGGAAGCTGCCATCGGGGTCGCAGTGCGCTTGCGGGGATGACCGCTATCACACCGTAGCTAGTTCATGCATTAGAGTGCTTGCATCATGTTTATCTTTCATTAGAAACTTGAAATGGGGATGATAGAACCCCCAACACCCCCTGAATCCAACTAGGGTTTACTAAAAATATTTTCAATGAAGCTGAAATGCCCTTCTAAAATGTTCATCATCTTTGCCTTGGTCTTAAACCGCTGCCAAAAATGGTGCACAAATTTCTAGGTCATCCTAAGGTCACTGGATTAAATCATTAGATATTTGAATTTGGGCATTTAAATACTACTCCCTCCGTCCCATAATGTAAGACGTTTTTTGACTCTAGTGTAGTGTGAAAAAACGTCTTACATTATGGGACAGAGGGAGTATAAACTATTTCAAATGCCCAAATAATCCCAAACTAAAATGTTCCATGTTGGATATATTCCAAACAGTGGCCATGAACAATTTGGTGATTTTTGAAGATGTCTAAGTATTTTTTAGAAATGCTACAAACTTACAAAAATAAAACAAAACAGAAATAAAAGAGAAAAGCCACTTACCTGGCCGAACCCACCACCCAGCCCACCTGGCGGCCCAGCACTGTGCTGGCCCATGCCAGCCAGCTGCTTCGTCCCCGCCAGGCAGGCAGGGAGGTGACGCCGACGAGCGCGAGCTCGCCACGACGCCACCTGCTTGCCGCTTTGCCCTGGACGAGCTGGTCGACCTCCACGTCACCCTCTCGACCCCCCTGGACATGTCCATTCTCACCCAGCACCTCTCCCTCGCTCCCCTCCGCCATGGCCGACGCAGCCGCTGCCACCTCGCCATCGTAGATGTGGCCACCGTCGTCTCTACTCGCCTCACCATGCCCAGCAGCTCCACCGATGTCCTCTCCATCAGGCAGGCCGAGCCCCGAGCGCTCACTTGCCCCTAAGCCACTGCATCAACCTCGCCCGACTCCGCCACCACCGGAGATCCCCTTTGCCGTCACCGCAGTTACAGCCCGTCCCCGACCGCGCCGCCTAGCTCATCGTGTTCGTCGTGAGCTTCTTCCCCTTCTCATCCCTCTCGTTCTTGCTGCCGCCCACCGCTTCGACTGCAATGAGCTCCACCGCACGTGCCGCCGCTTGAGCTCATCGCTGACGATGCTCCGGCCATCTAACAACCATGCCACCATGTCCAACGAGTTCGTTGCGTCATGTAGACCATGTAGGAGCTAGCCTTGAGCCTCCAAGATCACCACAACGACGAGTTCGACTTCACCCAAACTCCAGCAGCTGCACAGCACATCGCCGGCGATATTTTCGGCGACCTGGAGCTCAACCACCACCACCACTCGACACGTCTCACTCCCAACTACCCCTAGATGGTCTCTGCCACCCATTTGGTCACCGAAGGGAAAATCCCGCAGACTCCGCCACATCTGGACGTCGCCGGCAGCTAAGCGCCGGTGAGTCAGCATGGTTTGACCACGTGTTTGACTCCCCTGAGTCACTGACATGTGGGCCCTACCTTTCGGTCAAACCTAGATTAGTGTTAGATTAATCCAAATTAACTTAATTAGTTAACAGAGACACTGACCAGTGGGTCCCACTGGTCAGGTTTGACCTGGGCATCCCTGTTGACCTGCTGATGCAATGCTGACGCAGTAACTCCTTTTTCTGGATTTATTCTTATTCAGGAAATTCTAGAAAATAGTGCAAACTTCAAAAAATCATAGAAATTAATCTGTAGCTCCAAATGCAAAGTTTTATATATGAAAAATGATCAGAAAAATCCAATCTATCCATCTGTGCTGGTTTAATGCATGTTTAAACAAGTTAACTTGCTATTTAGTGCAAAACATGATAAAGCACTATTTAAGATCATATATGAGTTTGGAATTTGAATCTTTGGTTCAAAATGGCTCAAACTCACCTGGTCATAGTTGCATTAGCCCAATACACTCATTTTTCCATGTCTCATGCATGCATCATACTATTGCACATTGTTTGGTGTTGATTGTATATTAGTGCTCTTTGCGGCAGGTTCTGCCCCAGAAGAGTATCGCAAGTATCCAAACGAGGAGCAATATCAGACTACGGACCCACAAGGCAAGCAACCAATAATTTGATCATATCGATACAAACCCATGTTCTCGCTTCTGCTCTCTTTTACTGCATTTAAGACAATGCATTTCAAACTGTTGTGTGCTACGGTAGTTGAACCCATTTCCTCTCCATGACCTGTCATTGCCACAGTAACTAGATGAAACCCACTAGCATGTGTAGGAGTTGTTCGAGCCATGTGTATGTGTTTCCTACCTTGCTATGCCTACTATGCTTCGAGTCGTGTTAGGTCTGGTTCATCTGGGTGATGGGCTAGAGTGAAATGATCATGTCGGTCATGAGAATGATGTGTTGAACACGATTTGGTAAAGGTATCGATGAGAGGCCATGTACGAGTACATGGTGGGTTGTTTCATTGGAACCGTCCTTAAGCACTGAGATCTGTATGTGTGATTTAAGAATCAACTACTACCATGCATTGGGCCATGAAATATAACCCCGCTCGACTTCTTATCCACCCTAGTCCTCTATCCAAGAGTTGCAAGTAGTTTCTGGTGTTTGTAGCATACTGGAGGCCGTGGGCAGCGCCGACACTCGGGGTGGGCTGTGATGCGGTAGGTACGTGGCCGGGCATGCTGGGCACCCGTTAGGTGTCTCGGAACCCTGTACACATCGTTCGGGTCCGTATGTGGAAAGCTCAGCCGGACTCCCTACGGATGGAACCTGAATAGGCGATATACCTGGACTAGAGACTTAGGTGTTTAGGTAGGTTGTGGTCTACACCCACGTCGGCTTTCGCTTGAAGTCTGCTGAGCACATGTCGTGTGCAGAATCTAAGTGGTTGAAACATGTATGAAGAAGTACGCCCACTACAAAAAAATACACTTCCGTGATGATACGTGTTTGTCACAGTACGTCGCGTTTTTTGTCATGCATGTACATCCATGACGATTTTATGACAGAATCAAGATAGTCATACCTGTGTTGTCGTAGAAGTGTTCCATGACATTACCAAAATTATCATCACGGAAGTGTCCACTTCCATGATGATAAATCGCGCATCACAGAAGTGCTTACGTCAAGGGTGACCGACACGTGTCATCCACCATAACGGAACGCTGTTAAGCTATCGGGTTGGATTTTGGATCCGATAACCCATTAACAGCCCCGACCAATGGGGATTTTCCATGTGTAAAATCATCATTGGCTGGAGGAAACACGAGTCGGCTCATCGTTGGGACATATGTCATCCACTCATTGGACAGAAGGCGCCTGTCGGTGTCAAAACCGGCGGATCTCGGGTAGGGGGTCCCGATCTGTGCGTCTAGGCGGATGGTAACAGGAGACGAGGGACACGATGTTTTACCCAGGTTCGGGCCCTCTTGATGGAGGTAAAACCCTACGTCCTGCTTGATTAATATTGATGATGTGTGTTACAGGAGTGGATCTACCACAAGATCAAGGAGGCTAAACCCTAGAAGCTAGCCTATGGTATGATTGTTGTTCGTCCTATGGACTAAGGCCATCCAGTTTATATAGACATCGGAGAGGGCTAGGGTTACACAGAGTCGGTTACAAAGGTAGGAAATCTACATATCCGTATCGCCAAGCTTGCCTTCCACGCCAAGGAAAGTCCCACGAAGTCTTCAATCTTGTATCTTCATAGTCTTGGAGTCCGGCCGATGATGATAGTTCGGCTATCCGGACACCCCCTAGTCCGGAACTCCCTCAGTAGCCCCTGAACCAGGCTTCAATGACAACGAGTCCGGCGCGCATATTGTCTTCGGCATTGCAAGGCGGGTTCCTCCTCCGAATAATTTATAGAAGATCGTGAACACCAGGATAGTGTCCGGCTCTGCAAAAATAAATTCCACGTACCACCGTAGAGAATAATATTGCACAAGACAATCTGCTGACGTATTCTGCGGTGTGACGTCACACCACTTCCAAGCCATTACTTAAATTGTTTTTATTGTTCCACCTCAGCGCATTTAGCGAAGCGGTTTCCTTGGCACGTCTTGTCGAAGCAGAGATCGTGTTCCCCTTATTCCGGGATTCCCATCAATACGGACATGGGTAACCCAACCGCGCCCGTTGCCATGCCCCCTCCATCGAAGGCGGGTTCCAAATGGTCACGGGGATGGCTCTTGGTATTCTTCCTCTTTATAATGAGACCAAGGCCCGTTCTTTTTATTCAATCCTCTATCGAATCCGCCCCCTCTCCCCGAGTTCCAACACCCAGGGCCCCGAATTCGGGTGCCTTCAATCTTCGAAAATGTCCGGTCCTGACCTACGAGGCTGGTGGATGCCCTCCTCTGTCACGGAAGAGGACGTGCTAAAGCTGAGAGACGCCAGGTACTTAATCTATGAGATTTCGCATAAGTTGCCTGCCCGAGGGCAAGTTATCCCAACTCCCGAGCCTGGCGAGAGCGTCGTGTTCGTGTCTCACCTCCATCGGGGTTTAGGCTTCCGACAGACCCTTTCGTGAGGGGGCTCATGTTTTACTATGGGCTGGAATTCCACGACTTGGCTCCGGAGTACATCCTCCATATCTCATCATTCATTGTCGTCTGCGAAGCCTTCCTCCACACTACCCCTCACTTCGGCTTGTGGCTCAAAACCTTCAACGTGGAGCCAAAGATGATTGAGGGGCGTCAGGCAGAGTGCGGCGGGGCGGTTATAAGCAAGAGGGCCGAAGCTCCATGCCCAAGGGCTCTTTCCAGGAGGAGTTCGGCTTGTGGCAACAGGAGTGGTTCTATATCACCGCTCCCAGGGGCAGCAGGCAGAGGCCGCCGCCCATCCTTCGCTCGGGCCCTCCACAGCAGCTGACGTCATGGGTCAACAAGGAGCGTGACTGGGGGCTGTCCAAAGATGTACCCCTGTTGCAAGACCGGATTCGAGGCCTCCAAGAAAGGGAGATCGATCTGGTCGCAGTGGTACAGGTTATGTTGATCCGGCGCCTACTGCCTTGCAAACGTCGCCCCCTCCGCCTGTGGGAATTTAATCCGGAGGGCCCACGAGCTCTTCAACACTTCATGGGTTTGACACCCATGGAGATGTACAAATTGTTCTTCGGATCGCAAGAGACGCATCCAGAATTGACCGAGGATGCTGGCCTAAGCTGCAATCGCCCGGATACTTAAGTAAGTAGCCCCGTGTCCGGACACGTTGTCCATTTATTTACTGTGGGTTTGCCTTTTAACCAGCTATCCCTTGGACAGGGGTGGATAGCGCAAGAAAAACTGATACGGTGTCCGGCCACCCTCCCTAAGACCACACAGGATCCCGTGTTAATCAAAATGTTAGAGGTTGCACCTTCGGAGGAGGGCGAGGAAGGCCACAGGGGATCTACCACCTCTACCGCGGAGGCTTTTAGTAAGGGAGGAATCGAGAGTTCCTCCTTCCAGGGGGAGAAGAGGACCGCTTCCAAAGACCCGGGGGCCAAGGCCCCAAAACGGGGAAAGAAATCTGTACCGAAAGGTCCCGGGCCGGGCAGAGCCCTGGCCGAACTGTCTCCTCGGAGGAATCAACCCTCTAGCGAGCCGTAAGTAAAAGGGTGAATTTTGTAACAGTGGACATCCCTGTTTAATTTCTAAGGGTAACCGAAGTCTTCACCTTGTAGTTCAGATCTCAGCCCATCTCAGCACAGCTCATCTTCGGGAGACCTTCGTCCAGAAATGATGGAAAGCGAAATGCCTCCATCAGCCGCCCCATCGCGCGGGGCGGACGACCCTTAGGTGTCGTCGCAGAGGGTCTCCCCGAGTCCGGTGAGGCCGGAGAGTTCAGCACCCATTGGAGTACGGCCGGTGGAGCTGCAGGATTTGCTTAAGAGGGAGTCCATCTTAGAAGATCACCGCACATCAATGGCTAATGTGATTGAGAGGATCTCGTCCGCCGAAAGCGGGTTGTATGAGGCCGTCGGAAGTTTATTGACGGGATTTGAGGTACGCAAAAAATGACATACCTGTTGACAGTTTTGCACATGAAGTGCACCCTGTATAGATAGTAGCCCCTGAGACTTGGTATGTTGTCAAAAATGACAGCGTGCCTAGGATCATAATCTCAGTTATTAACTGTCGCCTTTCCCATGCAGGTGGCGGAACGTTCGGTGGCCAGCCGGACTGATGGATTCGCCGAGCTGAAGAAGCAACTCAACGCTGCAGATGCGGACATCTCACTGGTCAATAAACGACTTGATGAGTCACAAGGTATGTGGTTGCTCCACGGTCGCTTAGTAAGGGAGCTGATGCCCATTCCTTACAAGTTGTATGCTTGATGCAGATGGTGCTGCTGCTGTGGAAGACCTTTGAGCAGAACTTGCTCAGGCCAAGGAGCAAGCCAGAAAAAGCGAGGCGGCTGCCTTGAAGGCAGCGGAAGAGCTAGAAGCCGAGAAGGCTGCTCACTGCCGAAGCAGGGAGGAGATGGCCGGAATGGCCATGAAATTAAAATTTGCTACCGACCGCCTGGAGGTTCTTGAAGGAGAACGCCGAGCGGTGCAAGAGGACCTGAAGAAGGCCGATGCCGAAGCCAAGGATGCCCATAGTGCAATGCGGGCTATGAAGGAGGAACTGCGTCAGGTCGAAGACATTGTGGCTGGAAAGCCCTTTATGCTGCGTAGGAAGTTCATGGATCCGAAGTATGCTCAGCTGGGCCGATTATACGGTGCGGAGGATCCTTATCTGGACTTGGCGGCGAGTGCGGTAGACGCAGTCGTGCACTTTCGAAGCCAGAAGGATCATGAAATGGAAGAGCTTTTCTGGTCTCAATTCCATAGTGCGGAGCGTCCACTTCCGTTGAGTGATCGGCTGGTTGAGTGGGCTGAGCTGAATAGATTGTCCGGACTAGCCATGATGGATGTGGTCGCTCATCTGTGGCCGAAAAGGCCCAAGCCGAAGAGTTATTTTGGCTTGTTGCAGCAATTCCTTGGGGCAGTGCCGCATATTAAGGCGATGAAGCGGTCGGCATGCATAGAAGGTGCACGGATGGCTCTCGCCTGTGGTAAAACATACTGGGCAGAGATGGATGCCACCGCTGTTGCATCCCGGGGTTCGGACAAAAGCCGATTCCCCACCGAGCATTACTTTGAGGAAGTCCTGCAGGGCGCTCGTATAATAGAGTCGCAGTGCTCGAAAGATGTTATGTTTGAATGACATGTATGATTTCCAAGATCATGTTTATAATGCAATGACTTTTTATACTTGTGTGTTCAAGTATTGAACTATCTCCTGTGCGGCCGTATATATATGTATAATCTGAAAGATGGCACTCTTTGGCTTCAGCCCCCACGCACATGGTGCGGGGGTGTTTGCAAAAAGAAAATCGCTTTTTCACACTTAATCCAATGTCTTGGTCCTTTTAAGGAGGTGATAGCGTAGCAAACTGGGCAACCGAACTATAATGCTTTATCACTTTCACTTAGCCATAGGAGCTCGAATGTGGGGCTACTATATAGCCCCTGATGGCACCGCGCTTGTCCGAACTCGGGGCGCGTATGTGCCTGACCGGGAAGCGGTCCTTCGTCAAAGCGGATGAATTCTAAACATTCCAATGGTCGACCAAGTGGTTGACCAGTCTCTCGCTATATCATGACAGTCAGTGTTCGACTTTCTCTACTGAGGTGCTCTCCCGGCCGAACCGGGGCACAATCGCAGTAGTTCTCCCGGTGCCGCGTTAGCCGATGATATGGAACGTAAGGCAGCAAAACACAGGAGCCGGGCAAACCCAACATTTGACCAAAGACATGATTCGGAGCTGATGCATATAAGGCCTAACTCGAGACGCCGAACACTCCCTGAGGTGTTCGGTCTTTATGATATCGGGCAGAACAAAGCCCTAAGCCCCTAGTGTCCATGTACAGGCGGGAACTTCTGACACGGCCGATGCCAAAACGCCAGCCTCCTCCTCGGCTCTGGTAGGAAACCGGGGGATGTGTATCAACAAGAGACAGTAAGAAAGGTTTACGCAGGGTCTTAATCTGAAAAGAATCCTTGCAACGGGTCCCTACTGCACGTCTGCGCCTGTGTCTCCGTTGTGCTGTATCCTGGACGGGTGTAGCACGTGCTTCATCTGTAAAAGAGAAGGACTTAGTTTCTAAGAAATATCGTGCAAAAATTGTATTAAAATAAAGTATAATTTGGAAGATGAAGAAAGTTGAGATTTATTGGCTTTCATCATTTATGCGCGCGGCCCCCTAAAAAAGGGGGTATGCGGGTGGGAAGCCCCTTGTTAAGTTACGCCGGACTCGTCTAACCATGTCCGTGGTCTAAATGACGTATTTTTGGGGGACTTTGACCTGCAAGGTCTGATTAATGTGTGGCTGTCGAAGCAGTCGCACATTCTCTATGGTCGAGGGATACTCAGAGTTATGAGATTATGCCACGTGGACCGGGCATTTCTAAGCGTAAGAGACGCGTAATGTTGTATTGCATTAAAGCAGGCGAAAGCTTCGCGCCCTAGTAGTGCTTAAGGACTACTGTTAAATGGGGCAATGGAGAGTGAGCTTTTCGCGACGGAGGTTGTCGGATGAACCGAACACGACCTCTAGTGGTACAGAGCCTGTAAAATTGGCTTAAAAGGCTTGGCGTCACTCCTTTGAAGGAAGTGCTGCTATAGCGAATTTTGGTGGGTTCTATCCCCAGTCTGCAGACGGTGTCCTGGTATAGCAGGTGCCACGCTGCATGTTATCACATGAAGTGAGTTCACTGTTTTGATTTCTAGTGGGAAAGTCTTTTGGTTTCCGGAGTGCTGCTTTTGGGTTTCGTCACTTTCACTTGGTGTGTCGAGCCCCTTGTGTTCGGCGTTAAGTCGGCCGACTGCTTGAAGACCCAACAATCTCTGTGGGTATGGTTTGCAGGCTTCCCGGAGGTACCATGTATTTGGCACAGTCTGTCCAGAATCTTGTTTAGGTTGGATAGCTCATCATTGTTGTCCTTGAGGGGCAGTGTTTTGTTGTTCGGCTGAGAGCTTTTGAATCCGGCATTAACCGCCGTACTATTTGGGCCATTTTCCTTATTCCGGCGCTGATCTTTTCTACGTCGTGATTTCCCATTTCCATCCCTGATTTCGGATGTACTCGGGTCGCTGGTGCTGCACCTAGCCAGCCAGCTGTCTTCCCCTGCGCAAAAGCGTGCCATGAGGCTTGTTAGTGCGGCCATTGTTCTTGGTTTTTCCTGGCCGAGGTGTCTGGCGAGCCATTCGTCTCGGACGTTGTGTTTAAAGGCTGCTAAGGCTTCAGCGTCCGGACAGTCGACTATTTGGTTCTTTTTAGTGAGGAACCTGTTCTAGAATTTGCGTGCTGATTCTCCGGGCTGTTGAGTTATGTGACTTAAATCATCTGCATCCGGAGGCCGGACATAAGTCCCCTAAAAATTTGCTTGAAACGCATCCTCAAGCTCTTCCCAACTTCCAATCATATTTTATGGGAGGCTTTTAAGCCAATGCCGAGCCGGCCCTTTGAGCTTGAGGGGTAGGTATTTTATGGCATGGAGATCGTCTCCTCTTGCCATATGTATGTGTAGGATATAATCCTCAATCCAGACTCCGGGGTCTGTTGTTCTGTCCTATGCCTCTATGTTTACGGGTTTGAATCCCGCTGGAAATCCATGATCCAGTACCTCGTCGATAAAACATAGTGGGTGTGCGGCGCCCCTGTATTTGGGTGTGCCATTGTCTTCAAATGCTCGGCTGGTTGTGTTACTTCCTGGAGTCTTCTTTTTTGGCCCATAGATAGACCTGGCCGGGTTATCCTTTTTCCGAGGATCTTTATGCTGATCGTGTGCCGGCTTGTGTGCGGCGCCCCTTGTTGCTCTTGGCCTGTCATCTGGTCGTCTATCCGGCCAGGCGGCTTCTTTCTTTTTTGACTGCGGGGGCTCTAAGGCCTCCTTGTCAAATTCGGGCAACAGCTTGCACTTCGGGTAGCTCTTTGTCTGGTGACTAGTGCCATATTTATCTGCGGTGTTGAGTACTTTGCTCCATCTCATTCTGAGTGCGTCCTCCGCTGTTTTGAGCTTCCGCTTTTGCTTCTTCAAACTTCTTGCAGTGGCGACGAGCCTTTTATGAAGATTCATATGCTCTGGTGATGTGAGATCATCTTCGCTGGGGATGGGTTGCTTGTCCAGTTCATGTCCGGCTGGCTGCTTGCTGATGTGTGCGTCGTCCACTGCTTCGCCCTGCTCTAGGGCCGGGTCCGTATGGGTGCCGTTTTTGTCGATGCCGGTCTTCGGGCGGCGCTTGCGTCGCCGCTTTGTTTGTTTGTTGGGGGAGTTGTCCTTCGCCACGCCCCATTTTTCCTCATTGTCGCTTCCTTTTGGTGTGTCCACCGTGTATACGTTGTGAGCTGGGGTGGCTTTCTAGTGCCTGTTAGGCGCTGGTTCTTGGTCGTCTCCGACATCGTCGTCTATACCGTCGATGTCTTCGGAGTCGTAGTCTAGCATGTCGGTTAGATCGTCGACAGCGGCTACCAGGTGGGTGGTGGGTGGGCTTTGAATTTCTTCGTCGTCTGCATCCCAACCTTCCTGACCGCAGTCCGGCCAGGCCTCTCCTGATAACGAGAGATACTTTAGCGAACTCAAGATGTCACCGAAAGGTGAGTGTTGAAAGATGTCCGCTGCGGTGAATTCCATGATCGGCACCCAATCGGATTCGATCGGGGAGGGCGCGGGGGGTTCGGAGTCCGGAGAGGAGTCCGGCACCTCGGAGTCACGAGCTTTATGAGGGACAAAGTCAGTGTTTGGCTCTATCGCCATAGAGGTTGCAGCCCCCAAGGTGGTGTCTAGCCATCCGTCCTCGATCTGCGCAGCCGGCTCCGAATTGAAGATCGGAGCGGGTTCGAGTGCGGCCTCCAGGGTATTGTCCGGCTGCAGAGCTAAATCATGCTCGCCGTGACAGTGCGGCACGCTCGGCTGTGGCTCGAATCCATTGAGGATCAAGTCCCCGCAGATGTCAGCCGTGAAGTTCAAACTTCCAAATCTGACCTGACGGCCAGGGGCGTAGCTTTTACCTGCTCCAGATGGCCAAGCGAATTGGCCCGCAGTGCGAAGCCGCCGAAAACGAAGATTTGTCCGGGGAGAAAGGTCTCACCCTGGACTGCGTCGTTGATGATGGTCGGAGAAGCCATCGAGCCTATTGGTGACGACACAGAGGAACTCTCAATGAAAGCACCAATGTCGGTGTCAAAACCGGCGGATCTCTGGTAGGCGGTCCCGAACTGTGCGTCTAGGCGGATGGTAACAGGAGACGAGGGACACGATGTTTTACCCAGGTTCGGGCCCTCTTGATGGAGGTAAAACCCTACGTCCTGCTTGATTAATATTGATGATGTGTGTTACAGGAGTGGATCTACCACGAGATCAAGGAGGCTAAACCCTAGAAGCTAGCCTATGGTATGATTGTTGTTCGTCCTATGGACTAAGGCCATCCAGTTTATATAGACACCGGAGAGGGCTAGGGTTACACAGAGTTGGTCACAAAGGTAGGAAATCTACATATCCGTATCGCCAAGCTTGCCTTCCACGCCAAGGAAAGTCCCATCCGGACACGGGACGAAGTCTTCAATCTTGTATCTTCATAGTCTTGGAGTCCGGCCGATGATGATAGTTCGGCTATCCGGACACCCCTAGTCTGGAACTCCCTCAGCGCCTATGATACGTCGACACATGGCACGGCCCAACAGAGGCCCATTCCTGTGAAAAGGCTGGCCTGTTCGCATATAGCCCATTTACAACCCGCTAACCCAAGGCCCATTATGCCCTATCCGAATTAGGCCCAGTAGCGTCATCTGGGCCATCCAATATGATTCCAGTCTGTTTTCACTTCTGGCCCATGTATGGCCCATGACGTCTTTCGACCCATATGAGGCCCTATGTAACTCTTGGCCTATTAACGACCCGTGGTGAAACTGGCCCATAATGAACAGTGTATAACTTTACACCCATTAACGGCCCATGGTGAAACTGGCCCGTAATGAACAGTGTATCACTTTATACCCATTAATGGCCCGTTATTCTGTCGGGCCGTTTCCAGCCCTTGTTATCTTTCGGCCTTCTCAGAGCCCATTTATTCTTGGGCTCATTTCCAGCATTCGTTTACTTACGGCCCGTTACTGTCATTTTCTGCTTGTGGGCCAAATTCAGCCCGTGGTCATAGTCGGCCCGTTTGTGGTCCGTTAATATATTGCGCCATTTTCACAGTGTCATCAAATACGGCCTATTAACGATGGACGGTTATGGTCGGCCCATGAACGGACGATTCCAACTCTAGACCGTTTACGACCATAATGCGGCCTGTTATTGGCCCATGTTTGGCCAATTGATCATATGGCCCGTATAAGGCCCATTGATGATACGACCCGTAGAGGCCCATTGTTTCTACGGCCCGTAGAAGGCCCATTGTTTCTACGGCCCGTAGAAGGCTTACTGTTTCTACGGTCCATAGAAGGCCCACCATTTCTACGGCGCGTAGGAGGCCCAGTGTCACTACAGTAAATATTAGCCCATGGTTATTATGGCCTAGTTTTAAAAAATAGGTTATTGCAGCCACTAGCAAACCGCGGAAAAAGAACTGCACTGACTACAAGCAAACAAATAAACAAGACAACAAGGAAATAAATAGGCAAGCAACTTATGCTAGGCTATCATGGCTATTACACATATTACATCCACTGGGCATCAAAGTTCGCCACCTGTGCAAATATAGGGAACAAAGCAGCATATAAACGCCGCAGCAAAACAAGTCCAGAACGGAAACCACTTTAGAAGAGTTCAGGAAACAATATCCTGGGTACCCATAATGCTGGCAAGATGCTTAGCAAGCTTATTAACTTTCTCTTGTTTGGTGCTTAAATCCTCCAGCGCTTGCTATTGCACAAGAAAGTACGCATCTGAATTCTGCAGGGACTTCCTCAGTCCTTCGGCTTCTTGTCGCAGCACAGCTGACTGATGCCTTTCAGCTTGTAGCTGAGACTGAAGAAGCCGAAGTGAATCAGGCAGCAATTTCGAAGAGCTTGTGCCAGCGGTACTGGCCAGTAACTCGAACACAGCATCAACACAGGACTGTGGGGTTTTCTCTCTATCTACAAGATCGTTTTTATCACCTTTCTTGGAGACCAACGGGCTTGTGTCACTATCTTGAACCTTATCTGCATTACTTTCTCTACCATTGCATAGTGGGGTGCTCTTCTCCAATATTTTGTTTGCATACTACAAGAGAAACAAGCAGACACATCACAAGTTTAGCTTGTAGTATACGAAACTCATTTTGGTAAACAGGTTCAGTAGTAAGGTGGACACGATAACATCATGAAACAAACATATATCTATGTACTATGGTCACTGTATTGTCCATATCATTCTAGTTTATGTTCCCTAATCAAGATATAGACATAGTTTAACTCATATATTTTTAAGACACAACAGCATAGACAGAATATAAGTGTGAGAAACTACACAACATTGGCAGCACTTGTAATGTGCATCACATGAGAACATAACTGGTTATACAACTTAAACTGAAATCAACATAGAGCAAGAAGTTAGAACAGTAATCCAGTTAAAGAAATAGGTTTAAAACATACCTGTTGCGCCATTGGAGTTTCAATTGGATCCGTCAAATTCGAAAGTAGTTGGTATGAGTAAATACAGTGATGCAACAACAAAGGAGTATGGACCATAGCTACGGAATATGACCTGAGAATAGTTGCTCTTCTGCTTTAAACGTGGAGTTTGGGTTAGCAGTGGTGGTTACTATCCGCTGGGGTTGCGGTTAGATGGGTTGTAGCTGGTTCTCTGCCCAACGGTGTAAGTGTGCAATCTGGAAGAGTCTCGATTATGTGTGGTGGGGCTAGTTTGTGGGCCAGTACAACCATGGTTCTATCTGCATCAACGGGTAGCACTGTCTTTTGTGAAGAACGGGTTTTTGCCCCCTTAGATACTGCCATCACCCCCTCCAATTCAAATGGCTGATAAACAAGAAAATAATTTGAATGTATAGACATTGTATGATAGACAGATGTGGTAATTCACATATATGTTGTCTAACCAAACAGGATAGCATGACACAATTTCACATATATGATGCCTAACTAAACAGGATAGCATGACACAGTTTCAGATATATGATGGATAACTTAACAGGATATAATGGCATAATTCAACATATGATGAGTACCTAAACAGAATGACATGACAAAACTATATGATGTCTTTCTAAAATAGGTTGGGATGAAATAATTCACATACATGTTGTCTAACTATACAGGATGGCATGATATAATTGACATAATTGATTCATATACTAAGCAGCTGGCACTCGCATGTATGATCTCTAAACTAAGCAGATAGAATTCAATATTGTGCATATGATGTCTAAACTAAGCAATGCAAGACACCATATGCATCATATGAGAAATATAAACATTGCAACTTAGATCATACACCTCAGGTGGATATAGGACTGGTCATCTGTCTCTGAATCCTCCTCTGAGGAGCTCCCTGTAACGATCGAGATATATGCTTCAACAGGTACCATTGCCTGCTCTGAAGACCTTGTTTTTACTCCAGATTTTTCCATAACCGGCTCAAATGGCTGATACACATGAAGAGTAGTTCAATATACACAGATTGTCGACAAATGGAATACGTAATGAAAAAAAAAGATGGCATGAGATAATTCACATATATGATGCCTGGCTCCATGGTGGTGCAAAATTCACATATATGATAACTGGCTGAAAAACATGGCATTGCATAATTCACATATCTGATACAGAAAGCAAACATGAGGCATTCACACAAAGCATGTCTAATCTAAGCAGATGGCATGGCAATGCAAGACACCATATGCATGATATGAGCAATATAACCTAGCCAAGTTAGAGCATGCACCTCGGGGGGGGGATACGACTGGTCATCTGTCTCTGAATCCTCCTCTGAGGAGCTATCTGTAACCAGCAAGAAATCTGCATCGATGGGTAGCACTGACTGCTCAGAAGACCTTGTTTTCACTCCAAATTTTCCAATGACCGACCCAAATGGCTGATTCACAGGAAGAGTAGATGAATGTATAAACATTGTTGACAAATGGAATACATTATGGAAAAAAATATGGCATGATACAATTCACATATACGATGACTGGCTAAACAGGATGGCATTGCATGATTCACGTATATGATGCCTGGCTAAAGAAGATGGCATTGCATAATTCCCATATACTCCCTCCATTCCTAAATATTTGTATTTTTAGAGATTTCAAATGGACTACCACATACGGATGTATATAGACATATTTTAGAGTGTAGATTCACTCATTTTGTTTCGTATGTAGTCACTTGTTGAAATCTCTAAAAAGACAAATATTTAGGAATGGTGGGAGTATGATATAGAAACCAAACAGGTGGCATTCACACAAAGCAAATCTAAACTAAGCTGGTGACATATAAGATGTATAATGTAAGCAACGCAAGGCGCCATATGCATAATATGACCAACATCAGCATGCTAGGTTAGAGCAAACACCTCAGGTGGTAAACAGGCGTGGTCGGCTCCTTCTGCATCTCCATCTGAACAGTTATCTTCCTCTGGAATACAATCTAGAAATGGAGGAGGGGGGCACTTTGCCCACCATGGAGCAGCGTCTACATGACATTATATTCGCACGCAACGGTCTTCTCTTTTTCTCTACATGTTCAGTACGATTGTGTACAATATCTGACATGCATAATAAAAAAATTGTTAGATTTTGTAAGGCCTAAGGGTTGCATGCAAAAAATAAAGACTGATGGTAGCAAACGAGTGGATGTATCCAAAACTAATGATAGCAGGTAGATTATAGCTTCAGTTTAAAAAGATAGATAATGGATCATCTATTGTTTGTTGCCCAGCCGAACCACATAGAAGACCCCAGATGAACCAGACAGCAGACAGATACTATTCGTTGCTGGCTTGATATGAGACCCATGGGCAATTCAAAAGTCAACATTGAACGATAAAGTAGCAGGTAATAATAACTGATGTATAACGTAAGCAAACACGAAAGACTGCGACCTCTCTTCCGGAACTGTGTAGTCCTCAGGTTCATCTGCTCAGTCGATGATGGTAATGCAGTTGGCGTGGCTGCCGGCAATGGGGAAGATGATTTGAGGCGGCAAAAGAATGTCTGCAGGGGGGATCTGTGCTGCAGTGAACGCTTTTGTCGATGGTGCACCTCAGGTGGGGTGGATGATGGCACGGCAGGAGAAGGACATAACGCATAGAGTTTTCTTTTGACCTCTACCTGAAAATGAAGTAAATCTGTAAGGGCTCCTTAGAATTGGAGGATTCTATAAATGCAGGGACAGGAAAAACACGGGAATAAGATAGGAATGCATGTGCAAAACAGAGCATTTGGAAACATATGATTTTAGTCAACCTGGGTGTTTGGCTCACATGAATTGGAAGAATAGAGGAATGGAGAAACAAAGTGATGCGACGAGTGTACAACCTCTTTGGCATAGCCTTGTGGACATCAGCATCACTGGGTTGGACGTGGGGGATGGTGACGATGCTGGTGTGACTGTCGGAGGCGAGAAAGAAGATCCGAGGCCTCTGGAAATGGCGCCGAGGGTAATTCTCTGCTATGATGGACGGTTCCGTCGTTGGAGCAGCTCCGCTAAGGTGTACAACAACAAGGCTAAAGCATGACAAGACAAACAACATTAATCTAAAGTGGGACCCTAATATCATCTGCAATAGATGATGTAAAATACATCACCAAAAAGTGCTAGATGTAAAATGCATCAGCCGCGCCACGGCCGCTCCGACAGATGCTGTAAGTACTGTTCACTCTGAACTTAACTGAAGAAAATGAACTTCACAGTCGAAACTAAATTTTACTGTCGAAACTGATTGAACTAGTAACAGAGCATTGCAATATATGTTTAGGGCGTTCGAGCACTAGTGGCAGAGAAGCAATGATCTAAATCAGCAGACGCTCGAGCAGGGATCGCACTAGCAGAGAGCAAGTCGTGCAGTAGCACCGTGAGCGAGTGCTAAAGCAGCAACTCCTGTAGCTGCCG
Organism: Triticum dicoccoides; assembly: GCF_002162155.2. Classification (NCBI taxonomy): domain Eukaryota; kingdom Viridiplantae; phylum Streptophyta; class Magnoliopsida; order Poales; family Poaceae; genus Triticum; species Triticum dicoccoides. Next base: position 386,697,025 of record NC_041391.1, read on the forward strand.
GAGGTCGTGCAGCAGCAGTAGCAGCAGCGGCGCAAGCGAGAGCAAGAGCAGAGCAGCAGCACGAACGAAAGTAGGAGCAGTGCAGCAGCGCGACCGACAGCAAGAATAGAGCCGCAGCGCGAGCGAGAGCCGGAGCAGCTATAGCTAGTGCCGTTGTGGAAGTCGCCGCCGAGGAAGCAACAACATGGGGGAGAGACGTCGTGGATGATGTGGCCGGCGATGGTGCCATCGATGAAGACACGCCATGTCTGCTCGGTATCGAGCACCGGCAGCCCCGTGAGATCGAATAAAAGATAAAATGCAGCGGTGAGTGCAGAACCTCCTTGGTGGCGCCGAGTTGGCTTCGGCTTCGTCGGAGGAATTGGTGAGGGTGTTGCGGTTCTGGTGGGGCAGGTCAAGACGACGCTGTCGGGATTAAGGTGGCGCGATAGACGAGGCGAACGTCGGGGCAGCTCCTTGGAGGTGGAGGATGGGGCGGCTGATCCGGTGGGACGATGAGATCGACAACGGATCCTCATCTGGTGGGGTGGATGAGGGACGACGAGCTGTTGCGGTGGACGACGTAGTCGGGGAAGAGTCTCCGGTTGGGCGGCGGTCGGGAGGCCGACGGAGGAGCATGGGGTTTCGTGGGTTTTGGCGGCCTCGGTGTACGAATGGGGGGGGGCAAAAGGGGAGTGGGGAGCCAAGCTTAGGGACGCGCTTGTCCGAAATGTAGGGTAAGTTACCAGCATACCCCCACCGATTTTGACACCGCAGCGTGGAGCTTCATTTCCGGCTAAGGGGTAGAAGGGGGGTTTCACGTGGTTGCGCTGCGGGAGCGATTTCGGATGAGGAGGGAGTTCTCGCGCGCGTCCAAATTTCGGGATAACAAGGCGCGGCGCGGGTTGAAGAAGCGGGAGTTTCAAATCAGGTGAGACAAAAGATATTCGAGCTTGAAAATTTTGGGATAACAAGGTGCGGATTCCTTGTTCGGCAGAACAAACTTAACGTGTTAAAAAACAATTCATACAAGACACAAGAGAGTCATGTCCACTTTTACTATATTGCTATAGATGCCATTGAAAAAACTACAAGAAAAATGTAAAAAAATCGAGAGAACAAGATTACCCTGCACAGTACCAAATCGATTCGCAGTTCCCTCAACAACAACAAAAAACAAATCAATTCCCACCAAAGAAAGAATAATGTCCCTTTTTATATGATTACAGATGCCATGATCTCGAATATCAATTTTTGAATCCACGTTATGTTGAATTCGAATATATCGTTAGGTGACCTTGCGGTTTATAATTGATGTAGTCGTACATTCTGATCTTCCATCATATATGAACATTTTACTCCACCATGTGAACATATATATTGTCGTCTACCATATGGACTAAATTTGAATCAATTTTCCTTATTTGAATACGATTGTTGTCAAGTTATACAATAATTTAAATATTATCTTGATAACAAAAAACATGCATATAGCAGTAATCATATTTGACTACGAACTACATGTACCATACGCTCTCCAATTCAAATATTTGTATCCATTTTATGTTGAATTCAAATCATAGTACATTATTGGTCTAGGTAGCGAGATTGTCACGCCCAATATGCGACCCTATCCAAAAGGAACTCGAAGGTCCCACCAAGGATAGACCCGCATATTGAAACGCTTTTGCAAGGTGGATATCATTACATCAACATTACATAGTAGATGGGGTTACATACATAGGGCATACAATGCCACACGAATACAACATCACAATACATAAGAGCATCATCCGACTAAGGATGAAACATAAACATGAACTCAAACGACATCCACCCTGCTAGCCCAGGCTACCGACCTGGAACCTATCCCCTGATCGAAGAAGAAGCAGAAGAAGAACTTAATGCAAGCAAGCATCGTCTCGCGTCATGATCATCGCACAACCTGTACCTGCAACTGTTGTTGTAGTAATCTGTGAGCCACGAGGACTCAGCAATCCCATTACCATGGGTATCAAGACTAGCAAAACTTAATGGGAAAAGGAAGGGCTAAAGTGGTGAGGTTGCAGCAGCGACTAAGCATATATGGTGGCTAACATACGCAAATAAGAGCGAGAAGAGAGCAAGCGGAACGGTCGTGAAACTAGCAATGATCAAGAAGTGATCCTGAACTCCTACTTACGTCAAACATAACCCAGAAACCGTGTTCACTTCCGGACTCCGCCGAAAAGAGACCATCATGGCTACACACGCGGTTGATGCGTTTTAATTCGGAACTGGTGTCAAGTTATCTACAACCGGACATTAACAAATTCCCATCTGCCACATAACCGCGGGCATGGCTTTCGAAAGTTTATACCCTGCAGGGGTGTCCCAACTTAGCCCATGATAAGCTCTCGCGATCAACGAAGGATATTCCTTCTCCCAGGAAGACCCGATCAGACTCGGAATCCCAGTTTACAAGACATTTCGACAATGGTAAAACAAGACCAACAAAGCCGCCCGATGCGCCGACAATCCCGATAGGAGCTGCACATATCTCGTTCTCAGGGCAACACCGGATAAGTCAAGCTACGAGTAAAACCAGCCCTCGAGTTGCCCCGAGGTGGCTCCGCAGGTTGCTCGGTTCGGACCAACACTTAGACAAGCACTGGCCCGGGGGGGGGGGCTAAAATAAAGATGACCCTCGGGTTGGCCGACCCAAGGGAAAGGTATAGGTGGTGGTGAGGCAAATGGTAAAACCAATGTTGGGCCTTGCTGGAGGAGTTTTATTCAAAGCGAACTGTCAAGGGGGTCCCATAAATCGGCCGACCGTGTAAGGAACACAAAATCCGGGAACATAACACCGGTATGACGGAAACTAGGGCGGCAAGAGTGGAACAAAACACCAGGCAAAAGGCCGAGTCTTCCACCCTTTACCAAGTATATAGATGCATTAATAATATAAGAGATATTGTGATATCCCAACCAAAATCCTGTCCACCATGGAGTAATCTTCAACTTCACCTGCAACTAGCAACGCTATAAGAGGGCTGAGCAAAGCGGTAACATAGCCAAGCAACAGTTTGCTAGGAAGGGTGTCAAAGGTTAGAGGTTCATGGCAATTTGGGATGGCTTGATAAACAGGTGATAGGCAGCGTAGCATAGCGATAGAACGAAGCAACTAGCATAGCAATGATAGTAGTGAGATCCAGGGAAATGGTCATCTTGCCTGAAATCCTGCAAGGAAGAAGAACGAGTCCATGAAGAAGACGAACGGATGAAGCCGAACCAAGCGTAGATGAACGAATCCTCACGATCGCAACGAAACGGGAACTATCGAGAAGAAGCACACAACATAGTAAACACACCACACATGAACAAGGCATGATGCATGACAAGGCTACATGAAGCTACTCATGGCAAGGGATGATGCAAACAAGAGCAACACATCAAGGCAAGTTTAAATGAGGCCGGGAACAACATGTAACAATTCCCGTAAGTCCTCATATGCAAATTTCGAAATTGGTCCAGATCTGAATAAACCTTATGTTCAAGTTGTTAAACAGCAAGTTAAGATGCACAAAGGTGATCTACACGAGATTCTAGTCAAGTTACATATAAAGTTCATTTAGTTCGGAGCTACGACCTAGAAGATATGAGCAAAACAAGTTAAACATGGCATTGATGCAAAATGCATACAAACATCAAGCAAACACCTCAAAACATTAATGCAACATGATAATATGAAGCTACATGCAAAACTAAGCAAGTTTCATATAAAGCACACTCAAAACGGAGCAACGGTTCAACACACACACTAAACAAGTTATAGCAACAATCTGTCCAAAACAACAACTAGGCATATTGCAAGCATCAAAACAATAAGCTACAACATCTCAACATGAAAACAAAAGACATGGGCATGATTTACAGGTAAAGCATAACAAAACATGAACACTGAGCTAACTCCAGAAATCACTAGAACATGCTCAAACACACATGGCAAGATTGCAAATGATAACAGTTCAGACTTCGCAGAAAATAACATCAGGTTGCAATGTTTAGAGCTATCAAGCAACATGTTACAGAAACTTATCATGGCAAACAAAGGCATGGCATGAACCTACTAATTGCATAGAACAAAAGTCCCTTACTGACCAAGAGCCAAAAAGGAGCATAAAATATGATGGCACCCATGTAAACCTAGCAAGTTATATTACAGATTCATACATGGCAGGAACAATGATAAGTAGGCATGTAGATGAGCTTGTACCACTCACCACAGAGCAATACATGGCATGGCAAGGCAACCAACAGTAAGAAGACATGTTTATGAAGCTAAGCATGGCAATAGCAAGTTCATAGGGTACATGTATCACTAACAACAATCATGATAACAACTGAACTTAATGTTAACAGGCTGACAGCAACATTATTTAGCAACTTTGGAGCAAGATATGAACAATCTACAGCAAGCTATAAATGCAACCAGGGGCATGGATGAATATCTCATAACCATATGTTCAAAACATCCTTACTGAAGTATCTCAAAATATGCATGGATCTCTCTGTAGCATCATGTTTTCATGGCATCAAAATAACAGCAGAACAGGGACTAAAATCAGCAATATCACGAAGCCTAGTTTGCATGCTTGTGCTAGTCACCACATTGATCACAAAAATACATGGTAAGCACCTCTGTAAATAAGACATGACATAGATCAAAACACATGTAGACATCAACCTCATAGGATGCACACATCAATCATGGCAAAAATGACAAATGAGCATGTTCTATTAACAGACAGCAGACAACATTATGAAGCACTCTTGCAACGATGATTCAGGCATCAAGATGACCTCCAATGTACACGATGCAATGGAATGAAATGAAACACTCGTTGAGACGAACAATTTGACATATTACAGGCACAAAACAGAGCTATGAATGGAGAGATATGATGCGTTGAACATAGCATGATAATAACACAGATCTGGGGACTTAGTGGAATTTTACCCTCATCGAAACGGGACGGAGGGAAGCGGGATGGGCGGATCCGGGACGCGGGTGCCCATTTTGATCACGTCCTGGTGGATCTCATCCACCCAGACCGGATCTGGCTCCGGCGAAGCTCCGGCGAGCTCCGACTCCGGCTGGCACGGAGGAGGACGGCGAGGGCGACGCGGGGCGGCGGGGCCGACGCGGGGCGGTGCG
>NC_041391.1:386702561-386721957 GCF_002162155.2 Triticum dicoccoides
GACGGGGAGCTCCGGCGGCTTGCCGCGGCGGCGGCGGCGCTCGCCGGCGGCGGGGTCGGGCTCCAGCGCGGGAAGGCAGGCGGAGCGGAGGCGCTCGGGCCCGGTGCGGCTCTGGCGGGCTAGCCTCGGGCCCCGTGGGCCAGCGGCGGCACGCGGCTGCGCTTGCCACGCGGCGGCCCGGGATAGGCAGGGAGCGGCGGCGCGGGGACGGGCGGACATGTCCAGACGGGTTGGACGTGTCCGGCGGTGCGGGGAGGAGCGGGGCTAGGGTTGGACTGCGGGATTTTCGGGGGAGGGCATATTTATAGATTCTGGAAGGTAGGAGAGTCCAAATGGGGAGCGATTTTCGGCCATGCGATCGTGATCGAACGACCGAGAGCATGGAGGGGAGTTTGCTGGGTTTTGGGCCACTTTGGAGGGGGTGTTGGGCTGCAAGACGAAAGGGGCTTTTACGGTTACCCGGTTAACCGTTGGAGTACCAAACAATGTCCAAATGGCACGAAACTTGACAGGCGGTCTACCGGTGGTATACCAAGGCCGCTTGGCAAGCCTCGGGCCATTCCGAGAAAGTTTAACACCCACTCGCAACGAGAGACAAAAGGGGAACGCCGGAGGGCATAGGAGTACCGGATCGCAAAATGGATAATGGGGAAAACTGGGAGAACCCGAACGGATGCAAGTTTTGAAAAACATGCAGATGAAATGCAGATGATGATATGGAAAAATGCAACACGCAAGCAAACAACAAGGCAACGATGACGAATAGCTGGCGGACACCTGGCGCATCGAACTCGGGGCGTTACAGAGATGTTCGGGATAATCTAAACCCTGTTTTCATACATATAATTTTTTGCGGAATTGGGGCAAGTTTTGTTATAAGCTTCTTGCAAAACCAGAGATTCTCTCAACAAGCCTCGTGGTTCCGAGAGGGACGTGTCACCTTTGTGTGCGAAACGATATACGTTGCCTCCCCCTGATTTTATTTACAGAGGCAACATAGAACTATATGTGTGCCCTGTTAAATTTTCGAATTATTTCGGGTTCATTTGGCCTTTTTATACATTAATTGAGCTTCTAGATATTTAATGTGCATAATCTAAATATGAATTGCATGCACATGCTCTGGTGCACCAAAGTGGGTTGAAAAATCACATGTGTGTCCTTGGTTGAATTTCTAGGTCCCATGGAAGAAATGAGAATGAAATTCAAACATCTGGGCATCATGACTCAGCCGAGAACATCGAGAAACTTAGATTTTAAATTCATGTAAATCCAAAACTCGCCTGGAAATCATGAAACTTGGCATGGTGTCATGTCATGGCACTAACATGTTGTGGTAAAAAATTGGGCTGATTTGGAAGCTCGTGGTTCTAAGAGGGAACGTGCCACCTTTGAGTGTGAAATGATATACGGTGCCCCCCTTGAGTTTATTAACAAAGGCAACATAGAACTACATTAGTGCCCTGTTAAATTTTGGAATTATTCCGGGTTCGTTTGTCGTTTTTTATACATTAATTGAGTTTCTGGTCATTTAATGTGCATAAGTCAAATTTGAACTACAAGCACATGCTCTCGTGCACCAAAGTTGGTTAAAAAATCACATTTGTGTCCTCGGGTGAATTTCTAGGTTCCATGCAAGAAATGAGAATAAAATTAAAACATCTGGGCATCGTGGCTCGGCCGAGAACATTGAGAAACTTGGTTTTAAAATTCTTGTAAATCCAAAACACGTCTGAAAATCATGAAACTTGGCATGGATGTCATGTCATGGTACTACCATGTTGTGGTAAAAAATTGGCCGAATAGGAACATATTTTGGTATATGCTTCTTGCAAACCGAAGCTTTTCTCAAGAAGGCTCGTGGTTCTAAGAGGGAACGTGCCGGCTTTGAGTGCGAAACGATATACGTTGTCCCCCTTGAGTTTGTTTACAAAGGCAACATAGAACTACATGAGTGCCCTATTAAATTTTGGAATTATTCTGGCTTCGTTTGGCCTTATTTAGACATTAATTGATTTTTGGTCATTTAATGTGCATAATTCAAATTTGAACTACGAGCACATGCTCCCGTGCACCAAAGTTGGTTGAAAAATCACATTGTGTCCTCGGGTGAATTTCTACTCCCTCCTTCCATCTATATAGGGCCTAATGCGTTTTTCGAGGCTAACTTTGACCAAACATTAGACCAATAATATATGACATGCAACTTACACAAAGCATACCTTCAAATTTGTATGTCAAAGGATCTTCCAATAATATAATTTTCATAGTATTCATCTCATGTGCTACTAATCTTGTCAATAGTCAAAGGCTGTCTTGAAAAACACATTAGGCCCTATATAGATGGAAGGAGGGAGTAGGTCCCATGCAAAAAATGAGAAAAAAATTCAAACATCTGGGCATCGTGGCTCGGTCAAGAACATTGAGAAACTTGGTTTTAAAATCATGAAACTTGGCATGGTGTCATGTCATGGTAGTACCATGCCGTGGTAAAAAAATTTGGCCGAATAGGAACAAATTTTGGTATAAGCTTCTTGCAAATCGGAGCTTCTCTCAAGAAGGCTCGTGGTTCTGGGAGGGAACGTGTCACCTTTGTGTGCATAATTCAAATTTGAAATACAAGCACATGTTCCATTGCACCAAAGTTGGTTGAAAAATCACATGTGTGTCCTCGGGTAAATTTCTAGGTTCCATGCAAGAAATGGGAATGAAATTCAAAATTCTGGGCGTCGTGGCTGGGTTGGAAACATTGAGAAACTTAGTTTTTTAATTCCTGTAAATCCAAAACACGCATGAAAATAATGAAACTTGGCTTGGTGCCATGACATGGCACGAACATGCTGTGGTAAATTTGCAGTCTGATTTGCGAAGGCGCACACATTAACAATCAACAAAGTCATTTTGGAAAAGTGCTGTCATGTTACAATCGGAAACACGAGTATTTATTGAAACCGTGGCCATTCTACATACTAGTACCATTTACGCGCCGCCACACATCCCCATTTTTTATTAGCTAGGAGGCGCAGTGCCGGGTAGCTATTTGAGTACGTGAGGCATGCGATCAGGCCCCTGCGCGTGCTTATCGGGAGGAGAGCCCTTTGACCTCCATCTGTCGTCCACCTCTCTCCCATGGTCTCCATTAATGGTGCCCGAGCCTCTGTTTAATGGCGTGGCTATGTCTCACTTGACTGAGATTTAAGAGAGAAAAAAGAAAATCTGAAAGCACGGATCTTGATGTAAGATCCGACGGACCTATATAGCATCTACTGCGACCTATAGCAAGACTGATGAATATATAAGGACGATTATTATTTTTTTTATCAAAGAAGGGCTTGCCCCTTCCAATTTTCATTACTGAAAACCACCACAATTCACAAGAAGTTCAGTGCAACTCCAGCCTAACACGAAGGACTAAAAGCTACCAGATTGAAATCGCAACATCCCAAGAGGCCAACAAAGGCCAAACATCCGTGCTAGAACCCAACATTTCACAACCGACGACACAATCCACATCCTAAACCGATTATTACATCGAAAGAAACCAGGAAACTGAAGGAAGCCCAGCAGCCACTAGAAGAACAATAACGCCAGGGTCGCCACAGTAAGAGTTTTCTTCATTCCAGCCTCGCAACATTGATCTTCCACAGAAATATAAGGACGATTAATTGTCTTACATAATTACAAAGATAATAAAAAAGCCACACGCGGCTACGCCCGAAATACAGAAGGGCAAAAGAAGAAGGAAGATAAGGATCTGGCTCGCTGATCTCTACTTTCTTGATGCGTTGCTGCAAGCCGCGGGAAATAGTCTCCGCGGCGAGCGGCGATGAGCTCTTACGTGTCCTCAAGACGCTGCTTGAGAACATCCATGGATTCCTCCACCAGCCATTGGCGCTCGTTGCGGAGCATGTCATTCTCGTCCATAAGTTTCTTGACGATGACGCCGGTCCTCTTCAACAAGGCACTGGTCTCCTCCTGCTGGTCTGCACTTGGGACAATCTTCTCCCTCAGCAGGTCGCGCTCGGCCCGGAGCCTCTCATTGCCCTCCCTTAGTTGTCGGATGACGCCGGTAGCCTGTTCAAACGAGGCTTTCATGTCATCCTGCAACCTCGCCCAGCCGAAGATCTGATCCATCTGGCTATGGACGATCGCATGCATGCGCCTGTAACAGTCGTCGCCTGCCCGTGAGAAATTTTCCCAAGCTGCCGCGGTGCGGCGGGAATCTCTGCTACATTCATGGCATGGCGGGACATCTCTGCTGCTTCCGCGGCGTGGCCGGACCAGTCTAATGCATTGACGGCACGACGGGACCTCCATGCTGCTTCAGCAGCGTGGCAGGACCTCTGTGCTGCTACCTCCACATGGCGGGACATGTCGGCTGCTCTCACAGCAAGGCGGGACATCTCTCGTGCTTCCGCTTCCATGCTCGCCTCTCCCTGGTGGCAATCTCTCGACCCAGAACTCATGCTGGCCATGGCAGACGCAAGGGAAGGATGCTGAATGACTTGTTTGTTTTTGTGGATGAGGAGTTGAGGAGGAATGAGCAGTCATCTTGGCATACTAGTATTTATAACCGAGTACTAATATGCTCCTAAGTGGGAAACCGTTTAGGTTATGATCGGTGTGAATAGGTTTGCAATTCAATATAGCGTGATACTAATACACTTGTAAGTGGGAAACCGTTTAGGTTGTGATTGGTGTGAACAGGTTTGCAATTCAATATAGCGTGGAGTAATTTGGAATGTTACGAGACGCAAGCTCAAAATTTATTGACGGTTCTAGTTTCGAAGTGCGGCACTATTCCCGGATGGAGTACTCAAAATTTTAGTTCTTTTTCTACTCCCTCCTTTCTGGTTTTATAGGGCTTATCTCAAAATTTTAGTTTTTCCATTTTATAAGGCTCAATATGGTTGTTTCCCAACACATGTTCAGGTTCCAAGGTGCATTAAATCATTGCATGCAAGTATTAAGAGAAAATTGACTAATGCATGTACTTTATGCATGCATGCATTGCAATTAATGCATTGATAAACATAATTTTTTGAGAAAAACAAGAGCATTAATTAGGTGCTTTTGCAAACTACAAAAAATATTCCACCACTCACCATCTTGGTTGGTGAGATTCTTGAATTAAGCCCTATAAACCGGAAAGGAGGGAGTTCTGCTGTGTACGTGCAATAACTGGCACCGTTGTATACATATCTTACTCCCTCCGTCTAGGTGAGTAAGTCATCTTAGGCTGTGCACCGTGACCAAGGAGGAGGGGAAACGAGAGACATTAATGTTTATTTGCTAATTAATAGTATTGCATGTAATGAACTAACCACTTCATGTCATGTTTGATAGTCTCAGGTCATTAAAAGCATGCACACCCTCATCTCTTGTTGGTTGATATGTCAAGAAACAAGAAACGAGGTAGAAGTTAATGCACCGCGCCTACGTGTTTTGGGATTATTCGGTTTTCGTAAGATGACTTACACACCTAGACGGAGGGAGTACGGTTAATGGGGCATTCGACAGGAATAGCCGCGTGGCGAGCTCTAGGCTAGTCTTCTTTTCAGACGCATTAAACCTATCTCCCGGGACTTATCGCACGCACCATCGTGCCACCCACAAAAACTTGTACTCTGAGTTTAGTAGTACGTTATACAGGAAGAGAAGAGGTGCACGCACGCACTCATCCTCTCACACATGCATCTATTTTTTCTCGAAAAGGAGGATGATGACCCCCGGCCTCTGCATATGGGAGTCACAGACACATTTGTAGCTACGAATTGTAGTGTTCTCAACCATCCGATTGGCTCTATCATGGATGTACCTATATACTAAAACATGTCTAGATACATCTGTATTTTGACAAATGGAAGGCATGTATTGTGAAACGGAGGGAGTGCTTGTCATCAAAATGGATAAATAGGGACGTATCTAGAACTAAAGTACGTCTACATACATCTCCTTTTATCCATTTTGATGACAAGTAGTACTTCTTACCCAAAGGAACTTTATATCCAACAGACACAAAATATCCGTTCGACTGTTGGAAATTACTGATCTGATGTCGAAGTAACTGCTGCATCGCCACCAAAACCCACCATTTCTTAAGCTAAAGTAGACCAAGGTAATCCCTATATTAGCATATTACTAAGATAAACAGAAGGCACTGTAGAAACATTTAGGACGTGAGCTTGTCAATCTGACTGTGGAGGGACACAAGCTTAGCCCAGGCCGGCAGCTTGGGCGGAACTGTCAAGAAGGTCAGCTCCTTCACATCGATGTCACCGGGATCCTTGCTGCTTGTCACCTCCATTTCCACCTTGACGGCGTCGGTCGTGCCTTTCGGCTCCCCCAGCGGGCTGTTCGCCCACATCTTGGCCATGTAGTGCGGCAGTGGGGATGCTCCTGCTCTGATGCAGACGACTGACACGGTGATAGGCGCGCCGATGTCGAGCACGCCGCCGACCAGGAAAAACGTGCGGCGGCCCTCCTCCGCGAACAGTAAGAGCCATGGCTCTGGCAGTGGTAGAGCGCTGGCAGCGGGCCTTCGTAGCCGTAGACGGGCACGGGGCATTTGCAGGGGGCGAGCAGACACACGCTCTGGTGATCGGTGGGCTTGTGGTAAGTGACGTAGAGCCCACAGCCTTCATGCGGGCACTCCACCCGCACCGATGAAAGGACGGAGTCCACCGCCGTGTTCCGCACGTCGAAGCAACCACCGCCCTCGCACTTCTGGCACTACTGCTGGTTCCCGGGGCACTTGACGCGGCAGTCCGCGCAGGCCAGGTTCCCTCCCTTGCACTGCAGAAATCAATCGAACAACACATCAATCTAGAAACCTGCACCTTGCTCAATCAGCTGAACAGACGAGGTGTATTCGAACCTCATACACTGGAGGCGTCAAGGGGCGGAGGAACAAGGGGCAGTGGAGCACGGTAAGGTCCGTCGAGACCTTAGAGAGCTGCATCGTCGGGTCCTGTTCGGTCTGCATGATCTCGCCCTCCTCGTGCACAACCATCTCTCGACTTGGGCCGGGGTATTACAAAGCTTTACCGTCACATATTTTATACTACTTCAAGGTGCATTAAATCAACACATGCAAGTATCAAAAGGAGAGTCACGGCATGCATGCATGCATTGTAATTAATGCATTGGTAAACGCAAATTATTAAAATATAGCGAGTGTAGTGCTTTGATGTGTCGCGTCAACTCGTACATCAATGAGAAGTTTGATTATCCTCTCCCTCGCGGACTTAACTGCACCTGCCTTTGGCTGTATGACAGGTTGGCCACACACCTGTCAGGCCCACCTGTCATACATGCAAAGGTAGGAGCGTCCCTCCCTCGCCTATGAGCGTGGTGGTTGGCAAGACTAGGAGAAGCTTTCGCTACACGCTCTCCCTCCCGCACGCGGTGGACATGCAGCAGTTCAATCGGTGTCAGATGGCCAGAAGCATACTGTAGTACTCCTCAGTGCAATAGTACTCCATCATTGTTCGACTTCCCGAAGAGGCGAAGAGCCAAGCGCGGCCCGGACGCTCGTGTGGCAGTTTCATGTGTAGAGTAGTCTAGGATAGCGTGTACCGTGCATGTAAGCTTAAAATCGTTGGGGTCGGCTCCATGCTATGTGGCCGTCTCGAAGTTTTAAAAAAAATTAAAATAGTCTTCTGGCCCTACCTGTCACCCTGGTGATTGTAGTTTGCACGCTCATCTGGTCAAGACAGGAATATATATTTTAATTTGTTTTTTTTCTCGAAAGGGGGACTCCTCGGCCTCTGCATCAGAACGATGCATACTGCCACATATCTTTTAATTTTTGGTGGGTAAATGTTAGAGGTTGCAGCAAATATACTATACACTGCGGGTCTTTCAGCCAAGTTTAGAGGCAAGCATGTGGGGCCAGTGCGTCACGCCCAATATGCGACCATATCCAAAAGGAACTCGAAGGTCCCACCAAGGATAGACCCGCATATTGAAACGCTTTTGCAAGGTGGATATCATTACATCAACATTACATAATGGATGGGGATACATACATAAGGCATACAATTCCACATGAAGACAACATCACAATACATAAGAGCACCATCCGACTACGGATGATTCACAAACAGAAACTCAAACGACATCCACCCTGCTAGCCCAGGCTGCCGACCTGGAACCTATCCCCTGATCGAAGAAGAAGCAGAAGAAGAACTCAACGCAAGCAAGCATCGCTCTCACGTCATGATCATCGCATAACCTGTACCTGCAACTGTTGTTGTAGTAATCTATGAGCCATGAGGACTCATCAATCCCATTACCATGGGTATCAAGACTAGCAAAGCATAAAGGAAAGGAAGGAGTAAAGTGGTGAGGCTGCAGCAGCGACTAAGCAAGTATGGTGGCTAACATACGCAAATAAGAGCGAGAAGAGAGCAAGCAGAACGGTCGTGAAGCTAGCAATGATCAAGAAGTGATCCTAAACTCCTACTTACGTCAAACATAACCCAGAAATCGTGTTCACTTCCCGGACTCCACCGAGAAGAGACCATCACGGCTACACACGCGGTTGGTGCGTTTTAATTCGGATCTGGTGTCAACTTATCTACAACCGGACATTAACAAATTCCCATCTGCCTATAACCGCAGGCACGGCTTTCGAAATATTATACCCTGCAGGGGTGTCCCCACTTAGCCCATGACAAGCTCTCGCGATCAACGAAGGAATAGACCTTCTCCCAGGAAGACCCGATCAGACTCGGAATCCCGGTTTACAAGACTTTTCGACAATGGTAAAACAAGACCAGCAAAGCTGCCCGATGCACCGACAAATCCTGATAGGAGCTGCACATATCTCGTTCTCAGGGCACACCGGATGAGCAAGACGTCGGGTTGGCATAGACCTTGGTTGCCCAGGGGGCGCCGGACATCGCTCGGTTCGGACCAACACTTAGACAAGCACTGGCCCGGGGGGGCTAAAATAAAGATGACCCTCGGGTTGGCCGACCCAAGGGAAAGGTATAGGTGGTGGTGAGGCAAATGGTAAAACCAAGGTTGGGCCTTGCTGGAGGAGTTTTATTCAAAGCGAACTGTCAAGGGGGTCCCATAAATCACCGGACCGCGTAAGGAACGCAAAATCCGGGAACATAACACCGGTATGACGGAAACTAGGGCGGCAAGAGTGGAACAAAACACTAGGCAAAAGGCCGAGTCTTCCACCCTTTACCAAGTTTATAGATGCATTAATAATATAAGAGATATTGTGATATCCCAACCAAAATCCTTTCCACCATGGAGAAATCTTCAACTTCACCTGCAACTAGCAACGCTATAAGAGGGGCTGAGCAAAGCGGTAACATAGCCAAACAATGGTTTGCATAGGAAAGGTGTCAAAGGTTAGAGGTTCATGGCAATTTGGGATGGCTGGATAAACAGGTGATAGGTAGCGCAGCATAGCGATAGAACGAAACAACTAGCATAGCAATGATAGTAGTGAGATCCAGGGTAGCGGTCATCTTGCCTGAAATCCCACAAGGAAGAAGAACGAGTCCGTGAAGAAGACGAACGGATGAAGCCGAACCAACCGTAGACGAACAAATCCTCACGATCGCAACAAAATAGGAACTAACAAGAAGAGGCACACAACATGGTAAATACACCACACATGAACAAGGCATGATGCACAACAAGCATGATGCATGAGAAAGCTACATGAAGCTACTCATGGCAAGGGATGATGCAAAACAAGAGCAACACATCAAAGCAAGTTTAAATGAGGCCGGGAACAACATATAACAATTCCGGTAAGTCCTCATATGCATATTTCGAAATTGGTCCAGATCTGAATAAACCTTATGTTCAAGTAGTTAAACATCAAGTTAAGATGCACAAGGATGATCTACACGAGATTCTAGTCAAGTTACATATAAAGTTCATTTAGTTCGGAGCTACGGCCTAGAAGATATGAGCAAAACAAGTTAAACATGGCATTGATGCAAAATGCACCCAAACATCAAGAAAACACCTCAAAACAAGGAAGCAACATGATAATATGAAGCTACATGCAATTCTAAGCAAGTTTCATATAGAGCACACTCAAAACGGAGCAACGGTTCAACACATGCACACTACAAGTTATAAGGACAAGCTGTCCAAAACAGCAACTAGGCATATTGCAAGCATCAAAGAAACATGCTACAACACCCCAACATGATAAAAAAAGGCATGGACATGATGTACAGGTAAAGCACAACAAAACATGAACACTGAGCTATCTCCAGAAATCACTAGAACATGCTCAAACACACATGGTAAGATTGCAAGTAATAACAATTTCAGACTTTGCAGAAAATAACATCACGATGCAATGTTCAGAGCTATCAAACAACATGTTACAGGAACTTATCATGGCAAACAAAGGCATGACATGAATCTACTAAATGCATAGATCAAAAGTCCCTTACTGACCATAAGCCAAAAAGGATCAGAAAATATGATGACACCCACGTAAACATAGCAAGTTATTATACAGATTCATACATGACAGGAACATAATTGTGAAGGCATGTTAATGAGCTTGTGCAACTCACTACAGAGCAATACATAGCATGGCAAGGCAACCAACAGTAAGAAGACATATTTGTGAAGCTAAGCATGGCAATAGCAAGTTCATAGGGTGCATGGATCACTAGGAAAACACATGGTAACAACTGAACTTAATGTTAACAGGCTGACAGCAACATTATGAAGCAACTTTAGAGCAAGATTACAACAAGCTACAACAACCTATAAATGCAATCAGGGGAATGGATGGATAGAGGATGACATGTAGATCAAACATGTTTATAGAACATCTCCAGGTTATGCATAGAATGATTAGTAGAAGCAGGTTTACATAGCCTCGCGGAATAACAGATTCAGCCTAGCAAAACAGCAACATCATGAACCCTACTTAACAAGCTCAATTCACTCACCACAAGTCATTGCATGACAAGGTAAGCATAGCATCATCAAGAAGACATATTTGTGAAACAAACCAAGTCAAGAACAAGTCCATAGCATGCAAGGATCAACCATAGCAACCTTGGCCAAATTGAATAACAAGTAAACAATCTGCCAGTAAACGTTTTGAAGCAAAAGTAGAGCACTCAAATGACATGATAGACTACTCCATAATTGCAATAAGAGGCATGAATGGATAGACAAAAACCACATGTTCAGAACACCCTTACTGAAGTATCTCAAAATATGCATGGATCTCTCTGTAGCATCAAGTTTACATGGCATCAAAATAACAGCAGAACAGGGGCTAAAATCAGCAACATCACGATGCCTAGTTTGCATGCTTGTGCTAGTCACCACATTGATCACAAAAATACATGGCAAGCACCTCTGTAAAGAAGACATAGCATAGATCAAAACACATGTAAACATGAACCTCATAGGATGCACACAACAATCATGGCAAAAAAGACAAAAGAGCTCGGTCTGATAACAGACAGCAGAAAACATCATGAAGCACTCTTACAACGATGATTCGGACATCTAGATGACCTCAAATGAATATGATGCAATGGAATGAAATGATGTACTCTTAGAGACGAACAATTTCACATATTACACGCACGAAACGGAGCTACAGATGCAGAGATACGACATGATGAACATGACATGAAAATTACAACAATCTTGGACTTAGACGATTTTCAGAGGGGGGGGAGTCAACCTCGTGATCCAGATCGGGCACGGACTTTGAGGCGCCGGAGATGGACATGGTGGTGGCCGGAGTTGGGCGGGGAAGGTCTCCTCCGGCCGGACCCGGCGCGGGGCGGCGGGAGGCGCGGTGGAGGAGCTCCGGGGCGGCGCCGGAAGAGGTCGGGGAGACCGGAGGGAGCCGGGCCGGCCGGATCCGGGCGGCGGCTCGCCGGATCCGCGGCGGAGCAGCGGCGCACCACACGGGAGGCGGCGACAGCGGCGGTTGGCACGGAGGCCGAGGGCGGCGGCGAGCGGAGGAGGCGGTCGACGCGAGGGGCGGCGGCACGGAGGCCGGCGGCGGAGGCGCGGGCGACCCTGGGCGGTGGCGGCGTGACGCGCGGGCCAGCAGGGCCCTGCCTGGGCCCCGGCAGGCCGACGCGCGGGTGGCGGCGCGGGGGAAGTGGGCGCAGGGCGGCGGCGAATCAGGAGGCGACACGTGGTGGCGGAGCTGAGGTGGCATGCCGGGATTGGCCGGGGTGAGGTGGCGGCGGCGGTGGACGTGTCCGGCCGTCGGGCGGACATGTCAGGCGCGCGAGGAGGGAGAGGGATAGGGTTCATCTGCGATTTTGGACGAGGAGGGCATAGTTTTATAGGTAGAGGGAGCTAGGAGAGTCCAAATGAGGAGCGGTTTTCGGCCACGCGATCGTGATCGAATGACCGAGAGCATGGAGGGGAGTTAGATGCGTTTTGGTCCAGTTTGGAAGGGGTGTTGGGCTGCAAAGAGAGAGGCGCTTTTGCGGTTACCCGGTTAACCGTTGGAGTACCAAACTAACTCCAAATGGCACGAAACTTGACAAGCGGTCTACCGGTGCTATACCAAGGCCACTTGGCAAGCCTCGGGCCATTCCGAGAAAGTTTAATACCCGCACACGAAGAGAGGCAAGAAGGGGACGCCGGATGGCATAGGAGCACCGGATTGCAAAACGGACAACTGGGAAAATGCTCGGATGCAAGAGACGAACACGTATGCAAAATTAAATGCACATGATGACATGATATGAAATGCAGATGATGACATGGAAAAATGCAACACGCAAGCAAATGACATGGCAACGACGGCGAATAAATGGCAGACACCTGGCGCATCGGATCCGGGCGTTACAACACTCCTCCACTAATAAGAGATCTCGTCCCGAGATCTTAGGACCGAGACGGAAGGGAAAAAGGGATGAGGTGAAACAAGAACTCAAGAGAAGAAGCAAGGAATCGAGAGCACTTGAGTAGAAGAGAGGAACGATGAGAATGACGAGAATCGAAAGCTCACGGAATCAGATAGACTATGAAAGCACTCCGGTTAGAACGAGATAAGAAATGAATAGGACTGAAAGGATTTAGGCAGCACACCGACTGAAAATGGAAGGAAAAGAACACGAGCTTGAGGGGATGGAATGATACCTGATGAAGACATGACACAAAACCTCCGGAAAGAAATAAAAGAGTTGAATGAAAAGAACGGAGAAGAAAATGACAACTTGACGAGGTGAACAACGCAAGACCTCCGAAAGAATTGAAAGAATTGAATGGAAAGAATTTAGAAGGAAGGGTTGAACGGAGTTGTTAAGAAAATCAACAACGAAAGAATAAGCTTGATGTGAACTTATGGAAAACATCTCAAAATTATAAGGTGATCACCGACCACAAGCGGAAATGATTGGATAGCTTAGAAGAACGAAGAAATGCAAAACTCCACTTCATAAGAAAATGAAGAATTATTTGCGCTTCGAGACGCAGAAGAAAGGATACTTCAACTCCGCCAACAAGAATCTTGATGAACTCTTGAAAGAATGAATTAAATCATGAATAACCACCATGAAGAACTCCGGTAACAAAAAGGATGATGAGATAAAATGAAGGAAGAAAGAATAAGATGAGCCTTGTGATGATTTAGATGGAGGTTCCGACGAAATGACCGAGGAAAAATTGAACTCCGGAAAAGAAAAGATGGAACACTTGGAACTAGAATTTATTCAAGAAGAACAAACTCTGAAGGAAAGGATTAATCACTTTGACGAAATAAGAATAAGATTTATTGTATGCTTATCCTTCATCAAATCAAATTTATGACAAGCAATGGATTTGCATATTAATTATTCTTGTTGAAAAAGGATTGAGAAGTGACATATCACACCCTTGAGAAGGTCTTCATGAACCACCGGTAGGATTCGAAAGAACGAATAGATTGATACGATAACAAAGGAAAAGAATCTGAATGAACCACCGTAAGAATTCGAAAATGACTGACGAACGAGAATGAATCGCCGGGAAGACTTAGAAGAACAAATATGCTCGAGGGGATTTAGATGCAAAAGAACAAAAGAGATCATGAGCTGATTAAATAACACTTGAACGAAGCACCGGGATAAATAGAGAATGATAACTGGAATGATGGCCTCCGGTGAAAAGAAATGGAAAAACAACTCCTGACATACTCCGGATAGGTAAGAAAGAATATCTGACAAATGAAATAATTCGAGAGGATAGCATGAAGCTAGAACCACGAATCTTTGAGAGAACGGACAAGACTTAGAGGAAAAACTCTTCTTCGTTCTTCAAATGTCGACGAGAAACAACACCAAGATAAATGAGGTACTCCGGGAGAATGAAAAGCAGAGAGGTTGAGCCAACAATGAAATGATTTGAAATCAATCTTGAAAAGGCATGTGACTGATGGAATCCATTCTTACGTCACACTTGAAAAGAATTGAGAATAACTCCATGGGAATTAGAAGAGTCAGGTAAGATCCTGGAAAAAGACCTGTGGGTTAGGGCCCACTGAAAAGAAACACCGTTGGGAAGGATTGTTGAACAGATAAATGATGCACCAGAACAGTTGAAATATTTGAATGAGGTGACAAACTCGAATTAATTGGAACACAGACGAATCTTCTGAGATGACTTGAACACTCCGAAAGGATAAACTGGCGAGAGGCGAACGAGGAGGGAAAACTCTTGAGCTAAGGGAAATAATATAATCACTACCAAAAATAAGAATTGAGGAAAGACTGAAGAGGTTCCGCACGAATGAGATAGATGGTCGAGAGAGAGTCAGACTCCGGGAAGAAAAAAAGGTGGGAGGGCGGTAAAACAAAGACAATTTGGAAGGGGAAACCGACGAATATCTTGAAGAGAAAACACTAGTTGAAAACATTGAGGAAAGAAAGCAAAGACTTCACACGAGTAGGATGGATACTCGATTACGGACTCCGGCTCCGAGAAGAAGAAGGGGTGGGCGGGTGGGAAAGAAAACAACTGAGGATTGATTTTGGCAACGATGAAGAGGCTCGAGTCAACTTGACGAGAAATGCACCAGATGAAAAGAGCTGAGAACCAACGATCGGAAAACCAACTACGTGAGCCTAAAGAAAAATTTGAAGGGGAAGAGGAGTAATTCAAAACACCTACATCAAGATTCCTGACCAGAGCGACGAAGGGGCTGAGGAGTAAAAAGAATTCCTACTCTCCGATATAGCTAGACTCAGAAAACAATTTATTCTAGACTCAACAACGGCCAAACTACACGATCAATCAAGGGCGCTCCTAGGGTCGGTCGAGGCTCTGATACCAACTTGTCACGCCCAATATGCGACCCTATCCAAAAGGAACTCGAAGGTCCCACCAAGGATAGACCCGCATATTGAAACACTTTTGCAAGGTGGAGATCATTACATCAACATTACATAATGGATGGGGATACATACATAAGGCATACAATGCCACATGAATACAACATCACAATACATAAGAGCACCATCCGACTACGGATGATTCAAAAACAGAAACTCAAACGACATCCACCCTGCTAGCCCAGGCTGCCGACCTGGAACCTATCCCCTGATCAAAGAAGAAGTAGAAGAAGAACTCAACGCAAGCAAGCATCGCTCTCGCGTCATGATCATCGCATAACCTGTACCTGCAACTGTTGTTGTAGTAATCTGTGAGCCACGAGGACTCAGCAATCCCATTACCATGGGTATCAAGACTAGCAAAGCTTAAAGGAAAGGAAGGGGTAAAGTGGTGAGGCTGTAGCAGCGACTAAGCAAGTATGGTGGCTAACATACGCAAATAAGAGCAAGAAGAGAGCAAGCAGAACGGTCGTGAAGCTAGCAGTGATCAAGAAGTGATCCTGAACTCCTACTTACGTCAAACATAACCCAGAAACCGTGTTCACTTCCCGGACTCCACCGAGAAGAGACCATCTCGGCTACACACGCGGTTGATGCGTTTTAATTCGGATCTGGTGTCAAGTTATCTACAACCGGACATGAACAAATTCCCATCTGCCTATAACCACAGGCACGGCTTTCGAAAGATTATACCCTGCAGGGGTGTCCCAACTTAGCCCATGACAAGCTCTTGCGATCAACGAAGGAATAGACCTTCTCCCAGGAAGACCCGATCAGACTCGGAATCCCGGTTTACAAGACTTTTCGACAATGGTAAAACAAGACCAGCAAAGCCGCCCGATGCACCGACAAATCCTGATAGGAGCTGCACATATCTCGTTCTCAGGGCACACCGGATGAGCAAGATGTCGGGTTGGCATAGACCCTGGTTGCCAAGGGGGCGCCGGACATCGCTCGGTTCGGACCAACACTTAGACAAGCACTGGCCCGGGGGGGCTAAAATAAAGATGACCCTCGGGTTGGCCGACCCAAGGGAAAGGTATAGGTGGTGGTGAGGCAAATGGTAAAACCAAGGTTGGGCCTTGCTGGAGGAGTTTTATTCAAAGCGAACTGTCAAGGGGGTCCCATAAATCACCCCACCGCGTAAGGAACGCAAAATCCGGGAACATAACACCGGTATGACAGAAACTAGGGCGGCAAGAGTGGAACAAAACACTAGGCAAAAGGCTGAGTCTTCCACCCTTTACCAAGTTTATGGATGCATTAATAATATAAGAGATATTGTGATATCCCAACCAAAATCCTGTCCACCATGGAGAAATCTTCAACTTCACCTGCAACTAGCAACACTATAAGAGGGGCTGAGCAAAGCGGTAACATAGCCAAACAATGGTTTGCATAGGAAAGGTGTCAAAGGTTAGAGGTTCATGACAATTTGGGATGGCTGGATAAACAGGTGATAGGTAGCGCAGCATAGCGATAGAACGAAACAACTAGCATAGCAATGATAGTAGTGAGATCCAGGGTAGCGGTCATCTTGCCTGAAATCCCGCAAGGAAGAAGAACGAGTCCGTGAAGAAGACGAACGGATGAAGTCGAACCAACCGTAGACGAACGAATCCTCACGATCGTAACGAAATAGGAACTAACAAGAAGAGGCACACAAGATGGTAAACACACCACACATGAACAAGGCATGATGCACAACAAGCATGATGCATGACAAAGCTACATGAAGCTACTCATGGCAAGAGATGATGCAAAACAAGAGGAACACATCAAAGCAAGTTTAAATGAGGCCGGGAACAACATATAACAATTCCGGTAAGTCCTCATATGCATATTTCGAAATTGGTCCAGATCTGAATAAACCTTATGTTCAAGTAGTTAAACATCAAGTTAAGATGCACAAGGATGATCTACACGAGATTCTAGTCAAGTTACATATAAAGTTCATTTAGTTCGGAGCTACGGCCTAGAAGATATGAGCAAAACAAGTTAAACATGGCATTGATGCAAAATGCACCCAAACATCAAGAAAACACCTCAAAACAAGGATGCAACATGATAATATGAAGCTACATTCAATTCTAAGCAAGTTTCATATAGAGCACACTCAAAACGGAGCAACGGTTCAACACATGCACACTACAAGTTATAAGGACAAGCTGTCCAAAACAGCAACTAGGCATATTGCAAGCATCAAAACAACATACTACAGCACCCCAACATGATAACAAACGGCATGGACATGATGTAGAGGTAAAGCACAACAAAATATGAACACTGAGCTATCTCCAGAAATCACTAGAACATGCTCAAACACACATGGTAAGATTGCAAGTAATAACAATTTCAGACTTTGCAGAAAATAACATCATGATGCAATGTTCAGAGCTATCAAACAACATGTTACAGGAGCTTATCATGGCAAACAAAGGCATGGCATGAATCTACAAATGCATAGATCAAAAGTCCCTTACTGACCATAAGCCAAAAAGGATCAGAAAATATGATGACACCCACGTAAACATAGCAAGTTATTATACAGATTCATACATGACAGGAACATAATTGTGAAGGCATGTTAATGAGCTTGTGCAACTCACTACAGAGCAATACATAGCATGGCAAGGCAACCAACAGTAAGAAGACATATTTATGAAGCTAAGCATGGCAATAGCAAGTTCATAGGGTGCATGGATCATTAGCAAAACACATGGTAACAACTAAACTTAATGTTAACAGGCTGACAGCAACATTATGAAGCAACTTTAGAGCAAGATTACAACAAGCTACAGCAACCTATAAATGCAATCAGGGGCATGGATGGATAGAGGATGACATGTAGATCAAACATGTTTATAGAACATCTCCAGATTATGCATAGAATGATTAGTAGAAGCAGGTTTACATAGCCTCGCGAAATAACAGATTCAGCCTAGCAAAATAGCAACATCATGAACCCTACTTAACAAGCTCAATTCACTCACCACAAGTCATTGCATGACAAGGTAAGCATAGCATCATCAAGAAGACATGTTTGTGAAACAAACCAAGTCAAGAACAAGTCCATAGCATGCAAGGATCAACCATATCAACCTTGGCCAAATTGAATAACAAGTAAACAATCTGCCAGGAAACATTTTGAAGCAAAAGTAGAGCACTCAAATGACATGCTAGACTACTCCATAATTGCAACAAGAGGCATGAATGGATAGACAAAAACCACATGTTCAAAACACCCTTACTGAAGTATCTCAAAATATGCATGGATCTCTCTGTAGCATCAAATTTACATGGCATCAAAATAACAGCAGAACAGGGGCTAAAATCAGCAACATCACGATGCCTAGTTTGCATGCTTGTGCTAGTCACCACATTGATCACAAAAATACATGGCAAGCACCTCTGTAAAGAAGACATAGCATAGATCAAAACATATGTAGACATCAACCTCATAGGATGCACAGAACAATCATGGCAAAAAGACAAAAGAGCTCGTTCTGATAACAGACATCAGAAAACATCATGAAGCACTCTTACAATGATGATTCGGGCATCTAGATGACCCCAAATGAATATGATGCAATGGAATGAAATGATGTACTCTTCGAGACGAACAATTTGACATATTACACGCACGAAATGGAGCTACGGATGCAGAGATACGGCATGATGAACATGACATGAAAATTACAACAATCTTGGACTTAGACGATTTTCAGAGGGGGGGAAGTCAACCTCGTGATCCAGATCGGGCACGGACTTTGAGGCGCCGGAGATGGACGTGGTGATGGCCGGAGTTGGGCGGGGAAGGTCTCCTCCGGCCGGATCCGATCGGATTCGGCGCAGGGCGGCAGGAGGCGCGGTGGAGGAGCTCCGGGGCGGCGCCGGAAGAGGTCGGGGAGACCGGAGGGAGCCGGGCCGGCCGGATCCGGGCGGCGGCTTGCCGGATCCGCGGCGGAGCGGCGGTGCACCATACGGGAGGCGGCGACA
Organism: Triticum dicoccoides; assembly: GCF_002162155.2. Classification (NCBI taxonomy): domain Eukaryota; kingdom Viridiplantae; phylum Streptophyta; class Magnoliopsida; order Poales; family Poaceae; genus Triticum; species Triticum dicoccoides. Next base: position 386,721,914 of record NC_041391.1, read on the forward strand.
GCGGCGGTTGGTACGGAGGCCGAGGGCGGCGGCGAGCGGAGGAG